>NC_092867.1:5678610-5680149 GCF_032062135.1 Pyxicephalus adspersus | reverse complement strand
CTGGCTCAGTGTTCTCTGTACAGCACTATGGTATATGTCAGAGCTATATAAATGTATAATAATAGTGTGTGACTGTGGGGAGACATTAGAGTGTCAGCTCCTCTGTACAGTATTGTGTGTATTGTGTGCATTGCCCAATGAATCGGCTGTATTACCTTGCCAGATACCATCGAGGTCCACAATCTGGGACAGGGCGTTCTTGCTACATCCTGGCATTTCCTCTCCCCCATTAGGGAAAAAGTCCAAATGTCCGACCACCTGACTCATTCCGAGACCTGCAGACATGGAAACACAGTAAATGGCATTGTACCATTATATATGCATCTCCTACTTCCTCACATTTCATCTTGGTTAAAAAATATGAACACCAACCCAGGGAGTGTATTGCTTCATGCAATGGTGGAATGGATGGTATGATTATAATAGTCAGAAAATGGATGTAGAAAAGATCAGTTAGTACACTGGCATTGTCTACTTCTATACTTACAGACCAGAAGTGGGTCAGGATCTGTATAAGAGTTTGAAGAAGTCCTCTCAGATTCTCCCGATCACAGTGGTGCAATATTGTACATGCATTATAGTGCACATTACTGCAACATGCAGATATACTGATATTCAGGTGGGAATATTTGTGTCAAGTTAGCCAATACAAATAAATATAGATATTGAGGACAGTAGGATAAGCATGGAATGAATAGATAGTATACAGACCAATATTAGGGATCATAGGAGCAGCATCTGTGTGGATGACATCAACAAAAGCGGCATCTGAAGGGTCCA
This sequence comes from Pyxicephalus adspersus, assembly GCF_032062135.1. Taxonomy (NCBI): domain Eukaryota; kingdom Metazoa; phylum Chordata; class Amphibia; order Anura; family Pyxicephalidae; genus Pyxicephalus; species Pyxicephalus adspersus. Next base: position 5,679,369 of record NC_092867.1, on the reverse strand, counting down.
GTCTGACCTCGATTGGGGTACCCTGGAAATAGGGTTCAGCTGGATCCAGACCTGTATGCACACAACATCTCAGTATTAATAAAAACTTAATTTTACAAAATTAAAACATTTGTCTGATTCCAAACACACCAAAACATCATCTAGGTTTAAATGCATTCAACCAATCACACAAGAGTATAGCTGAGGACAGCTGTCCTCGACTTCCCTGGCTGAACTGAATGACAGGAGCTCTATCCATATAGGAGGAGCTCCTGTCAGACTATAGCAAGTAGCAGAAATAGGTATTATAGGACACTAAATCCCAATATTCATTTTGTTTGATTAGTAATGAAAAAGGGATGTGGTGTGTTTGGTCCTAGAAATTATATTATCACGGGACACTATATAGACATTGCTAGACCTTGCAAGGATAAGTGCAATTATAAAAATAACAATATATTTTACCCTTGTGTTTGTTTCTAGGGTTCATTTACCCATATTGGTAATGGGTAGTATGTTCCCCTTGCATTTCTCAGGGTGATGGGTGGATATCTGGGGTTTACAAATAAGCTTCCCACTCAAAGACCACTGCAAACGAGGCCCCTACTTTAATGATGGCCCTTTCTACCATTGGTTCACTTTTTGCCGCCTTCCTTCGCTAGCAAGCTAGATTCCAGAGGACCTTTAATGGACAGGACAGGGGGTATGGGACATGATTGCTGCACCATTTCTTATCCACAAATGTCCCAAGGCTATTAAAGGGTTTAATATTAAGGAGGA
>NC_092867.1:5676374-5677237 GCF_032062135.1 Pyxicephalus adspersus | reverse complement strand
CCTAGCGGTCTAATTCCCTCAAAATTTCCATGCAAAAAGCGGTACAATTTTTTGCATGGAAATGTATTTTTCATTGTAGGCTGTAATTCTTAGGCATAACTCATTGATATTTAATAAATTTAATAATAAACTCTAAACAACAAAACACAAAAATCTGTTAAAAAAAATTGGACTCAATACAGCTAATTTGTGTTGAATCAAATATAAAATGATTTGAATTTCCTGCCTTTCCTCTCGACCGCACCAACGCATGTACTGACATCACTCGGAAACCCGTAGATCTCATCCCTGCACTCCGCAGCTGGAGATGTGAGGAGCAGGACGTGTCCCCAGGACCTGCAGGGACCAGCAGGACGCCGGGGGAGAGCGACAGAACAAGGTAAGTGGGGTTTTTTTAGTTAAAAGCGACCGTGAGTGTAACTCGGGATTACCACTAGGGAGGTTAATAACACTGGCTTCTATTTCATCTTGGAATCAAATTATTCTCCTGTGCTTTGACTTTAAATCCCTCCACAGTTCTTGTCCCACTTACCTTTCTGACCCGAAAAATCCCCCCCTAGTTGCTCTCTTCCTTCCTCCAATGACCAACCTATGACTTCCTCACTCATAACCTCATCACACGCACGGCTCCAAGACTTTTCGAGAGCTGCCCCGACTCTCTGGAATGGTCTTCCTCATCCTATTCAGCTTGCTTCCACTTTCTGCCATCTAAAAGATCCCTCAAACCCAACGCTTCAACCTCACCTACCCGACTCCTTCTGTCTCCTAAACCCTCACTACTTCCCACCATTCCATATCTCCTCTACTATTGTGTGATACTTCCCCCACCCCCTAGATTGTAAGCTCTTCGGGGCAGGGTCCTC
>NC_092867.1:5664893-5674783 GCF_032062135.1 Pyxicephalus adspersus | reverse complement strand
TTGTAAATGTTAATTCTTCCACATCTCATCCACAGCATATGAAATATTTCAGATAAACTCTTAGGTGATAAATGAATAAATAGGAAGCCACCTATCAATCATTTCTCCCGCACTCACCTTGCACATGTTACTCAGCCAGCTCTCTTCACCTTTATCGATGAAGCCGTGAATGATGAATCGGGTTTTCCTGCTCGTCCTGAAGTTTGAGGCGGAAATGGTGGAGGGGTTCACAGCGCTAATGTCCTGGTGATCAACAAAGGGGTCAATTATTAAATATCCAAGATTATCGGGACCAGATTTAGGCAGAACGTCCATCAAGGAGCTTCTTGGATTGAATAAAAGCATTTTGTTGTCTTATTTTACATTTTACAAGCAAGTTATTACTCATCAATGGGCCAGGTCTATGCTACTAAGGGATTATTCAGATGATATGCAGCTCAGTCATTGGCAGTTCCATCCAATGGCCACAGAAAAGTGCACGTGGCCTGTCCCCATATGTATGCGTTAAAACTCCAAATAAATATAAAATGTATAAATTTTACAGGAAGAAAATGTGTTTGGTCACCTGACCATCACAAATTACCCCACAACAGCATTTTTTTAAAATTTGTTTCCAGCCTATAATTTAAATGTATTTGATGGTAAGACCCAATGATTTCTTTTATGAGCAATTCTGGAAAAATTCTCTTTATATGGGATTTTATATTACCAAAAAAAGTTGCTTGGCACAGGCTTTAATGCATTCTGTCAAAAATACAATTTTCTTTGACAATGTTGGGATTTTGTAAAAAGAAAAATTCACATTTCTCAGTTTCTCTTATCGTTACTTATGACTCCTGATTTTACATTAATTTTCTGGGTTAAAATTTTGTAAAGATATCTGAATTTCATGATGAATAATATGACCTGACTGTCCTTACCTGGAAGTTATTGCTGTTGGATCGTGTCCAGAGCAGGAATCGGGTGTTAATCTTCTCGGGGGCCCAGGGTAACTTGGCGCTCGCCCTTTCCAATGTGCCAGCCCAGGGGGCATTGTCTGTAAAACACCCAATTCTGGAGTAACAGACCTCTCCACCTGAAAACAGAACAAGAAAATCCCCATCAAAGAAATCTGTTTTATTGTTAATCCATGGTGTAAGATCTTAAACTGTGTTTGTTCTCCAATGAGCATATTGATCATAATAGTGTGTGACTGGGGGGACATTAGAGTGTCAGCTCCTCTGTACAGAGACTGGTGGGACTGCTCAGTGTTCTCTGTACAACACTGCAGTATATGTCAGAGCTATATATATGTATAATAATAGTGTGTGACTGTGGGGGGATATTAGAGTGTCAGCTCCTCTGTACAGAGACTGATGGGACTGGCTCAGTGTTCTCTGTACAGCACTACGGTATATGTCAGAGCTATATCAATGTATAATAATAGTGTGTGACTGTGGGGTGACATTGGAGTGTCAGCTCCTCTGTACAGAGACTGATGGGACCTGTTCGCTGTACAGCACTGTGGTATATGTCAGAGCTATAAGAATATATGTACATTCATGGAATATATGATTAAGGTGATGTATTTCTTACCTCTGGCTGCTCCCACCAGGAACAGGAGGGGTAGTAAAGTAATGATCATCTATAAGTAAATATACAATAAAATATAAAGTTAGTTATATACATATTAAACAATGATTAGATTTTTATTTGATGGATCCCTAAAAAAATTGTTCATGCTTTAGTCTAAATCAGGAAGCTCACAGTGTTCCCCGCAGAGTGTGCTGACTACACCCCCAAAAATTGGGTTTTCAAAATTGTTTGGCCTCTGGTCCATAAAAAACTGCTTTGGTTACCTTATTGAAGCTAAGTGATATGATAGGTCGTTATTATTTGGGGGAATTGCCTTGACATGCACCCCCCCACCTCCCCAAATATTCTCTGTTATTGAGGTGGGACAGCTTGATGTTATCTTCCTACAAAAGGAAAATATTGGGTTAAATTACCTGATTTGGACAGAAACTATTTCGGGGTTGAATTTTCTCACCCATTGGGTAGCAGAAAGCTGCATGGCATAGGAGACGCGGGTGCTGCACCATGCCCAGAGTGATTTTTCCTGGATATCACCAACTGATTCAGCAAAACATTTTACCTACTTAACATGTGAATTTCTGCACACCAACGTGCTTTTGTCATCGTGACAGGCCCTCTTTAAAGCAAATTGATCATACCCTAAAAGATTTTGTTCACATTCCCCATGGAAATTTATGACATATATGCAGGTGATTTCCTGTGCCTAGGCACTCATGTTCTGTACCCTCATTGCTGTATATCTCCAGTGCTCGCTCCAGTAGTGTCCCCAGATTTAGTATATTTGGTGTTGTCACCACTGTCCTGCTCTCTGTTCTCCTTGCTGGAGGGGAAGCAGCACCTGAGGATCTGCAGTGCACGGATCTCCTTGCTTCTGTTTCATCCATTCTGTGATCTGAGCTTCCTCCTCCTCCATTACCCCGGCAGTCATCAAATCACTAGACAACGGGGGCCTACTTTGACACGAAGGACAGATCCCTGCCTCTTCGAAGATGGTGGCCTCCATATGGAGACATGGAATAGTCATTGGAAGTCAGTAATGGGAAAAAGAACATGGATGACCAGTCCTTTACCCTCTGCCTGCACTTTAGCTGCAATATCCAGAGCTGAGTTTCCCTTATAATATTATTAAGAACTGAGCTATTGCTTGACCTTAATCTGTTTACAGGAATCTTCCATATTGGTGATCGGGACACCAGCAGCATGTCTTATGATTTTTATGATTTTTTTTGTTCATACCAGAACAGAAATCAGTTTAATGTCCAGACAAAATTGCTTTGTGCAGAATTCTTTGCATTATAATCCAAAATGATTGCATTTACATTATAGGGTAACATTTGCTGTATCTCTGGTGGACTCTAGTGAAATGGGGATGAATGTAATAATGATTCAATAGTATCAATTGTTCATTGGATGAAGAAATTTGGTAATATCAGACTTTACAAATTCAGAGAATGGATTAAAACATAGAAATAAGGAAAGTACACATACCGTGACAAACAAAATATGTTATTGGGACAAATAGTAATAACAATACATTGCAAACTGCTGCATGTATTTGTCAATGTCATCCTGTCAATCGCATCATCCAGCACTGTAAAGCCATGGTCAATCATTACATGTGACACCCACAGCGGATATAAGAGATATGTGGGATGTGCACTGGATATAAATGTGGGAATCCAGCAGAATAAATCACCTGCGGAATGTATTTATGATGGTTTTCATAATAATTCTGCAAATGTAAGCAATGATTCCCATCAATATTTACAGATTGGGGGTCTTTCATTTAGCGGTGGTGATTGAATCCTTTACATTGCTGGGGCACTGATCATGATGATTGACAATGCTTTTATAACTCTGGATGGTATGATTGATCTAGGATAAAGAATATTAATATTAGTACTGTCATTATTTCTTGTACCTTTCTTAACAAACCCCCCACATCTACTTGGGGAAGCGATCGTGTATCCTAGTTGGGTACCCATATTGCGGAGGAAAGGTATTGACAACAGGGGGCACACACTTACTACCCGCTTTCCCCCAGCCACCTTTTTTGGTGGGGGTTGTCTTCCAGCCACCAATTTTGGGAGAGCCTAGGTCATTTTATGTTCTTTTAATGCAAAAAAAAAACCCAGGTCATAGTTACCTAGTAGGTCAGGTTGAAAAAAGGCATAAGTCCATCACTAAGGAAATAAACATATCACAGATATAAAACCCTATAAGACATAGTTGGAAGGCAAAACCCTGATACAATTTGCTCCAACAAGGAAAAAATTCCGTCTTGATTCCATAAGGCAATCGGATGTTCCCTGGATCAGCAGTCTCTGTTATCTTTACTTTAAAGCTTTAATCCCCAGTTATATTCTGTGCTTCTAGAAATCATCCAGCTTTCTCCTAAAGCAGGGGTCTGCAACCTGTGGCTCTGGAGCCGCAATTTATATATTTATACAGGGTGATCATATCCCCCCTTATACGTCTCTTCTCAAGGGAGAATAGATTCAGTTCAGCTAATCTCTCCTCATATCTGAGCTCCTCCATTCCTTTTATTAGTTTAGTTGTCCTTCTCTGCTCTCTCCCCAATTCCACAATGTCCTTTTTGTGAACTGGTGCCCAAAACTGGACTGCATATTCCAGATGTGGTCCAACCAATGCATTGTAAATGTAAAGCTTTAACTACCCCCCACCCCCCCTTGTGTAGTATTCAAATAATTTGTTACAATGATACCCACCAACCTGCAGCTAAGTATCCATAGTATAATGTAACAAAATTGGGAATTAAAATGTTTGTGAATCAAAGCTGAAACAATTACAGGGTTAGTGCCAATTGACTAGGGACACAAATCTATTCTGCATTGAAGTATTGAGGCATTATTGTAGCAAATTGTAAATCAAATTTATCCCTTCCCAATGATTTTTTAGAACAATTTATGAAAACAACATTTGCCTTTAAACTTTCCAAAGCTCCCCTGACCCCTTTAGAAATTTGGGGGACAATATTATCCTCAGGGGCTTTGCAGGTTATTCAAAAATTCAGTAGTCATTGACTTTAATGTGAATTGAATCAAATGTTTTAAAAAACTTTAATTCCACAACCTCTGAATAAAAAAAATAGATTTGCTCATTTCTAGAGATGAACGTTGATACAAAAATATCCAAAATTATCTAATTTTTGTATCGAGCTTAAAAAATCATCTATGGCCAATTTCATTAGTGTGAGCTCAGCAGATTCCATCCAGAGAATTGAATTCTCGTCCTCTGCCCTGAAATCGTTATTCTTATATTGTGATGAGCACTCACCTTGTACAATCCCACAGCTGCCGCCCTGGAAATGTGACCCAACAGATGTCTCAGCTCTTTAATACGCGGCCCCGGGGGAGGAGAAAGTGTATATCAGAAAGATAAAACTTATAGGAGGTCGGTGTGCCACCTCTGGGTTTTCTGCATATTAGCAGGATGGGTGATCGCCATAAACATCATCGTCCTCTGATGGCCACTGGCGCCATTCTTCAGGTCTGGAATCAGATGATGGAAATATAATTCAGATAAAAAAAAGAAGATAAACTAATTGACTCTCAGCTGTATAAATGTATTGCACCATGAAACAACAAACAATAACATTTTCTGGCTCCACATTTATATTGCCGTGTTTTGGCGATCGACACAAGGAAACACAAAGTTCTGAGCTCGTTGGGCGTTCACTCTGTGGTTAGCCCCAACACTCAACTGAACCAATACACGAATCCTAAAACCTAATGGGCCTGATTCATTACGGCTCTCCATGGAGAGAATAGACTATCATGGGACAACCTGGGTGATTCAGCAAATCCCAGAATAGACCTAGGTTATCATTCCAGGTTTGCCAGATCACCCAAGTTCTCCCATAATATATTATAATATAATAATAGTCTATCTTTGGGAGCTCGTTGGGTGTTCAGCAGAATTACTCTGGGGGATCAGAAACCATTTATAGCGCCTCCACCTGGATGGATCCATTAGGTGGCACCAATTTTAGCTCAGGGTTATCCTAAAGACAATGTAGGTGTTGCATGATTCGGGATTGTGTGACATTTTTGTTGTGGTATTGTATTTGTCGCTAATATCATTGTAGCAACCTGGCATGATGGTATACATTCCATTAGAGAGATGGAGTGATAACTTATTTTAAAGCTTAGGATTCATTTTGGGTTTACTGTTATGGCTTTGGGTGACCGATAGGGTTTAGGGTTAATTTTGAGTCTTGGGTTGGTATTATGATTAGTTAGGGTTTGGGATGGCATTGGGCCTTATATATCAAAGCTCCCAAAGATAGATATTAATATATTATAATATATTATGGGAGAACCTGGGTGATCTGGCAAACCTGAAATGATAACCTAGAACCTAGGTCTGTTCTGGGATTTGCTGAATCACCCAGGTTGTCCCATGATAGTCTATTCTTTCCAGTCATGGAGAGCCGTAATGAACCAGGCCCATTAGGTTTTAGGATTCGTGTATTGGTTCAGTTGAGTGTTGGGGCTAACCACAAGGTTAGGGTTTGAAGTTTATCCTAAAACAGAAATATTGTTGAGGCTACCGCCTTAGGGTTAATATTAGAGTTTAGGGTTAGTGTTAAGGTTTGGGCTTAATGATGGAGGAGAAAAGGTTGGGTGCGTCCATTCATCCCTCCACTGGGAACTTTCCATTTTTCTTCTTATTTTGGTTTTATTGTTTATTATTAGGGTTGGAAATAAGGTGACCCCTCTGTGGACAGATAACAGGGAACCTGAGCTTTCTCGTCCCCAACCTTCACTATTGGATCAAATTGCTAAGTGAATGTGCTATGAATGACTTGACTAGTCTTATGAAGAAGGACTAGTAAGACTCAATGGGCCTGATATATTAAAACTCTCCAACAGTCGAGGAGATAGATCATCATGGGAGAACCTGGGAGATCAAGCAAACCTGGAATGTATCTGGTCCAGGATTGAAAATGTTTGCCAACTAATAGCAAATGAGTATCAAGATATCCTTTCCAAGCTTGCTGGATCACCCAGGTCCTCATATGATTTTCTATCTCTCCATGCTTGAAGAGCTATAATCAATCAGACTCATTTTGTGGGGCACACTGCCAGTTTAGGACTGACCAATGGCAGCAGATAGGTTACCCATATTTTTCCCCTGGCATCACCCACTCTATGGCACCCCTTGTGACCCTTATAATTATTGACAACTTTGAAAGAATTAAATTGCACCCAATTGGGGACCCAACAGTCACACCGATAAGAATAATGAGAGCAGAAAGCTATGTTTGGTTGGGACTCCTATGCTGTTAAATCCCCATTTGACGTACATCGCTGCATAATATGTTGGTGCTATATAAATACTGTTGTTTATTATTATTTTTATTATTATTATTATTATTAATAATAACCATATACATTATTGTCACAGCATTGGCTGACCAGATCCCCCCCCCCCCCCATGAACGTTGATACAAAAATATCCAAAATTATCTAATTTTTGTATCATGCTTAAAAAATCATTTATGGCCAATTTCATTAGTGTGAGCTCAGCAGATTCCATCCAGAGAATTGAATTCTCGTCCTCTGCCCTGAAATCGTTATTCTTATATTGTGATGAGCACTCACCTTGTACAATCCCACAGCTGCCGCCCTGGAAATGTGACCCAACAGATGTCTCAGCTCTTTAATACGCGGCCCCGGGGGAGGAGAAAGTGTATATCAGAAAGATAAAACTTATAGGAGGTCGGTGTGCCACCTCTGGGTTTTCTGCATATTAGCAGGATGGGTGATCGCCATAAACATCATCGTCCTCTGATGGCCACTGGCGCCATTCTTCAGGTCTGGAATCAGATGATGGAAATATAATTCAGATAAAAAAAAGAAGATAAACTAATTGACTCTCAGCTGTATAAATGTATTGCACCATGAAACAACAAACAATAACATTTTCTGGCTCCACATTTATATTGCCGTTTTTTGGCGATCGACACAAGGAAACACAAAGTTCTGAGCTCCTTGAACGTTCACCGGGTGTTCAGCAGAATTACTCTGGGGGATCACAAACCTTTTATAGCGCCTCCACCTGGATGGATCCATTCGGTGGCACCAATTTCAGCTCAGGGTTATCCTAAGGACAATCCGGCTGTTGCATGATTTATTGTGTGACATTTTTGTTGTGGTATTGTATTTGTCACTAATATCATTGTAACAACCTGGCATGATGGTGTACATTCCATTAGGGAGATGGAGTGATAACTTAATTTAGAGCTTAGGATTCATTTTGGGTTTACTGTTATTGCTTTGGGTCACCGTTAGGGTTTAGGGTATATTTTGAGTCTTGGGTTGGTATTATGATTAGTTAGGGTTTGGGATGGCATTGGGCCTTATATATCAAAGCTCCCAAAGATAGACTATTAATATATTATAATATATTATAGGAGAACCTGGGTGATCTGGCAAACCTAGAATGATAACTTAGAACCTAGGTCTATTCTGGGATTTGCTGAATCACCCAGGTTGTCCCATGATAGTCTATTCTCTCCATGGAGAGCCGTAATGAATCAGGCCCATTGGGTTTTAGGATTCATGTATTGGTTTAGTTGTTGGGGCTAACCACAGAGTTAGGGTTTGGAGTTTATCCTAAAACAGAAATATTGTTGAGGCTTCCGCCTTAGGGTTAATATTAGAGTTTAGGGTTAGTGTTAAGGTTTGAGTTAATGATGGAGGAGAAAAGGTTGGGTGCAGCCATTCATCTCCCCATTGGGAAGTTTCCATTATCCTTCTTGTTTTGGTTTTATTGTTTATTATTAGGCTTGGAAATAAGGTGACCCCTCTGTGGACAGATAACAGGGAACCTGAGCCTTCTCATCCTCATCCTTCACTATCGGATTAAATTGCTAAGTGAATGTGCCTTGAATGACATGACTAATGGTATGAAAAGGACTAGTAAGACTCAATGGGCCTGATATATTAAAACTCTCCAACAGTGGAGGAGATAGATCATCATGGGAGAACCTGGGAGATCAAGCAAACCTGGATTGTATCTGGTCCAGGATTGAAAATGTTTGCCAACTAATAGCAAATGAGTTTCAAGAAATCCTTTCCAAGCTTGCTGGATCACCCAGGTTCTCCTATGATAGTCTATCTTCTCCAGGCTTGAAGAGCTATAATCAATCAGACTCATTGTGTGGTGCACACTACCAGCTTAGGACTGACGAATGGCAGCAGATACCGATGATGCAATATTAGTGGACTGGGGAGGGGGGCAGTGGTCTGGAAGGTTATCCATATTTTCCCCCTGGCATCACCCACACTATGGCACCCCTTGTGACCCTTATAATTAATGACAGCTTTAAAAGAATTAAATTGCACCCAATTGGGGACCCAATAATGAAAGCAGAAAGCTATGTTTGGTTGGGTCTCCAATGCTGTTATATCACTATTTGGTACAGCGCTGCATAATATGTTGGTACTATATAAATACTGTTGTTTAATATTATTATTATTATTATTAGTAAATAATAATAACCATATACCTTATTGTTACAGCATTGGCTGACCAGATCCCCCCCCCCCCCCCCACCTGTGAGGAACATATGGCTGGAACACATGGCCCATGAAGGTCGCAGTTATTTACATATCACCATTCAGCTGCCTGATACAGCCAAGGCCACAACATACCTATAGCAGAAAACACTTTATATAAGAAGGCAAATTTCTTGGAAATACGAAAAAATATTTACAATACTGGCCAACAATAAATATCCACATCTGGCCATAATAATCAGTGTGTGGGGTCCAAACACCATCAGGGTACAATGACCAATGTGTGCCATGGCAATGCCAGGGAATGGAAACACAGAAGGGAGGGCACAGGGGTAGGTAGGGTTTTTATTTATGTATATACCCCAAAATATTTTGAAGCCCTTTACAGAGTTCATAGTCATATGACTAACAGTTTGTCAGAGGAGCTTACAATCAAATGCTCCTACTATAGTCTAAGGCTAGTTTTTGGGTGAAGCCAACTAACTTACCTGTATGTTTTTTGGGATGTGGGAGAAAACCCAAAGACGGGGTATACACAGCTCCATGTAGGTCCTGGGCAACATTTAGGGGGGGGGGATTTAGCGGCACCCTCCCATGCACACTGCAACACCTGCAACAATTTCTGTCATTATTTATTTTACCTTTTTAAAGAATAAAACTAACTCCGGCTTCTTTTATTCCAGCAGGACATATAGATATGTTTGCAATTCTAGACCAGATCCATTCCAGGTTTGTTTGTATCAGGCAGCTGATTAATGCTGTAACATT
>NC_092867.1:5612003-5664316 GCF_032062135.1 Pyxicephalus adspersus | reverse complement strand
ATTCTCTGCATGCCATTGGCCATCTCTAGTGACAATGCTGATTGGAGTGTATGGAGGAACGGCAATGCAAACCCAGGACAGGACTACAGAACTCTCCATTCTTCATCTACATGTCAAGGGGTGGTTTCACCTGGTGGGGATCATGGCGATCTATTAAAGGCATTGTGCCAAATGGTGAAAATCATGGAGCCTTAATTCCACTGAACATCAATGATGGAGCACCATTCTGCGTGCTGATACTGGAGCAGTCATTAATTCCACAAATGTCTGATTTGTAATGGGTACAGAAGGGGTACAAACCCCGGAACTCACCACCAGGATGGTGGGAGCCCCTCATAATGGGCAGAGCAGTGGTACAGACCCAGGGATTTAGGACAGGGATGGGGGAACCTCTCTTAATGGGCACAGCAGGTGTACAGATCCAGGAACCCACCCCCAGGATAGTGGGGGTCCCTCATAATGGGCACAGCAAGGGTACAGACCCAGTGACTAAGGACAGAGATGTAGGAACCTCTCATAATGGGCACAGCAGGGATACAGACCCCGGAATTCAGCTCCAGAATGGTGGGAGCCCCTCATAATGGGCACAGCAATTGGTAGAGACCCAGCGACTCAGGACAGGGATGGAGGAACCTCTCATAATGGGCACAGCAGGGGTACAGATCCAGGAACCCACCCCAGGATAGTGGGGGTCCCTCATAATGGGCACAGCAAGGGTACAGACCCCGGAACTCAGTCCCAGAATGGTAGGAGCTCTTCATAATGGGCACAGCAGGTGTCTAAAACCTGGAATGGGGTGAGTGTCTCATATGGGGCACAGGAGTTGTGCAGAGAACTTTTGCATCCTCCAAACACACTGCTCTCATTTCAGGGTGCACTGACCCAATGACAAACTACTGCATGTGCATGCATACCTGCGTGCATGCGTATCTGATTTTATAAATCATATCAATCATTTGTAACCCGTTATCAAGATGCAACTGATTTGTGTTATTCAAGATAAGAGGAAATGGGCACACATCCATAATAATAATCTGAACTTGTAATGTACCGAGCCAGCAGATACAGAATTGTCAGTATTGGGTTCACTGATCCCAAGGACAGCAGTGATATCAATAAAAAGAGGAGATAAGGTGGCAGAGATTGCTGGGCACATGGTGCCAGGTAAGGCTAAGTTTGTCTGGGCACAGTGCCAGACTGGAGTCAGCTGTTATTGAATACCCAGTACCAGGCCAGGGCTAGGTATTGCTGGGCCCATTTGTTCCAGGCTGGACATGGATATTACTGGACCCACATTGCCAGGCTTGGTATCATTAGACTGGGTAGTTCCAGGGCAGATGTAGTTTCAACTGGCCACACAGTGCCAGACCAAGTTCAGCTATTGTCGGGCACATGTAACGGGTCAGACTTAGGTATCACTGGGCACATAGTGGTAAGCTCAGGATTTGCTGAGCAGAGAATGCCAGGCTCAGGTATTGCTGGACTCATGGTGCTAGACTAAGTTCAGTTATTGTTGGGAACATAGAACTGGCCAGGGTCAGGTATCACTGGGCATGTGGTGCCAGGTCAATCTCAGGAATTGCCACAGATTGCTAGGTCATGATCAGGAATTGTTGGGCACAGAGTGGCAGGATAAGCTAAGGTATTGCTGGGCACATAGTGCCAGGGCATACGTGCTAGCAAAACTCCTAATGTAACATTCACAGGACATTCTGGGAGATTCCAAGGACAACACAGGTAAAGTTTATATTCCTAAAGGGGCTTCCTATGGAATGTCTGCTTGGTTTGTACCTTGTTTTTTTTCCCCCCGTTGGTTAAATCTAAATGATATTTCCCTTAGTTTTAGTGCTGTAAAAAGAATCGGTACGGTATCTATATGACTTGTACGATTTCTATATGACTTTATGACTAGTGATATATTCTCATGTCCACTCAGCAGGTGGTGCTTGTTCCATGTTTTCTTGTAGTAATGTATGATTTGTTACAAGGAATCTCAGAATGCAGCCTAGGAAAAATGAATCCAATATCCACAAAGTGTCCAATGCATGCAGTAACCGGGGATCAGCAATGTAGCAGAGATCACCATACAGGCCATTAAAAAGGGGAGTATGTAACTTTTTTAAATACTTTTATTTCACTTTATACCCCATGGAGACAGATTCCTTTAGGATTAGAAGATAATGTCTCCATTATGAGCAATTCATTTCAGCTTGTTATCAAGAGCTTGAGATTTCCCACCCATCATATCCAGCTGCCAGTCTCCAATTCAATAAAAGTGCCCCACTGACCAATGGAGGCATTAAGATAGTGGTAGTTGTACAGGGGCATAGCCTCCAAATTAGTGAAAGTGGGGAAGAATTGGAAAGAGGTTGCTCAGAGCCGACATCCGGTGCCATGGTCTTAGGATGAATGCCCATTCTGCAACCCTAAAGTCCATGGATGATGGCGAAGATTGGTGAAAAGTTTTTATGTTGTATCTTTGTATTTTAGAATGTCATTTTGTATCTCTTATACCACAAACATAAATTACTAGACACTCAGAAATAGTTTGATATAACAAGATTTATTTTCATAGTAAAAGCTGATAAAGGGGTCCCAGTTTGTGGCTGCAAATGCTTCATCTGGAAATAAAAAATAAAACGATTATTAAAAACATTGCATGCAGTTTTACTACAATATAACAATGAAAAAAGAAAACATTAACACAACAACATCACACAGATTTGGTAAGATGTAAATGTATTAATATATTTGTGTATATCGTGAACCCTTGATTGGAGCATGAAAGGGTTCTATGTCCTTGTTGGGGAGATAATTCCAATGGTGGGGGCCACCAAAGACAAGAAGTGTGAGAAATATCTTCCAACAGAGACGGCAATAAAGAAAAAATTCTTTTCAATCCTGCCAAATTGATGGAAGTTGGCTTTGAATCACCCTTAATATTGCACCTACACCCTTATTCAGATGTGTTGAAAGTTGGGGGGCATTGAGTGTGCAGCCCCCACTATTTGTGTCTGACCAGGTCCTGCACCTTCCCCCAACATAGGGAGGTCCCATTGTTGAGGGACAAAGCTTCCTCTTCACATCTGGTCCCCAAAGAAGCATATGGGGGTCTATTGAGTGGTGGAGCCTGGAAGCCCCCAGGGGAATGTGTACAGGGGTACGTCACCCCATTGCTTGTTCCCACAAAACTTAAAATGTATATAGAAACTCATTGCAGATTTTTTTAAAAAAAGGAGCTTTCACAGGAAATCTGCATTATAGGTGAAACACATTCACCGCAGAAATCTGCCATTTATGTGATATGGAAATAAAATGCTCGGCTGTTACACAATTACATTTTCATAATAAAAAAATATAATAAATGAAGAAGTATAATAGAATGAGATACAGTAAGAAGCAGTATGATGGCTTACCAGACTAGAATTACACTGTACGGAGGTAAAAGACTTGGCTGGAATTGGTGACCCCTCTGTAGGTATCGGCATAGTGGCCCATCTTGGGACAGCCGGCACTCGGACACGACCTGCAGTTGCCCTGTAATATGGCGAGCAAATAACAAAGATAAATGAATCCCAGCCTAGAGAAATGCATTGTATATACAGCACCAAGATATAGGAGGGTCATAACCTGGCTTAATGTAATGTTAAAGTGACCCGGGCCTGCAGGTGTAGGGGGGAACAAATATTCTGCCCACCTGGAAGGATAAAATACAGTGGCTGGAGATTTAAGTGTTAACACCCAGAGAGCCAGAAGGGTAAGTACTGTATAAAGAATATAGGGAAGGTGACCGGGCACCAAAAACTCAACCTGGGATGACCATGGACATTTTTTAGGTTGGGAGGGGACATTGATACCTAATTGCAGTTAGGCTACACTGACTTTAATTAGCGTAGAAATTTCACTAAAGCTTTTGAATGAATTCGTAATTTATAAGGATGTTTTAAACCAAGATATTTAGAAGAGAAGAGAATAGAGGAAAACACCTCCTAAATGCACCAAAACGCATAAAAATGCCAATTTGTGTCAATAGGGGCATTTGGAGCTTTTATAGGTGTTTGATAGTGTTTTTGAGCATTTGTTTTTGGGTGTTTATGGGTGTGTACTCTAAAATTCCCCCACATTCATGCACTATTATACATTTATATAGCTCTGACATATACCATAGTGGGGTACGGAGATTGTACAGAGGAGCTGACATCTAATGTCCCCCACAGTCACACACTATTATTATACATTTATATAGCTCTGACATATGCCACAGTGCAGTACAGAGATCACTGAGCCAGTCCCATCAGTCTCTGTACCAGAGGAGCTGACACTCTAATTTTCCCCCACAGTCACACAATAATATTTCATTAGTTACATTGCAATCGTGCAGAGGTCGGTATCAGCACATGGCTAGGTCCAGACTTCCTATAGACTGGTACTGATTGGACTCACCGCTGCGTAACTTTCCCAGCTGCTGCATGGATAGCCGGGGAAGCCATTTGGATTGGTGATGCTCTGTATGTAATATACTTTGGCTGCGTCATGATTACATGTGAGGGAGGCAAATGTTACTAAAAAAAAGGTTAAATGATAGGTTAGCACCTATAATATGATTAAAACTTACTAAAATATACCTAGTACAATAAGTATAAATATCCTTCGTGGAAAGTTTCAGGCTTGTAGGGGGAAGAGGGCAGAACTAGGAGCCAATCAGGTGATGGTATATGCCATGATAAACCTGATGACAAAAGGGAAAATAAAATAATAACCCCCCATGTATCCTGTTAGTTCTCCACTGTCCAATCAAAACTGAGGATGGGGAGGTTACCCGGCTATGGTGGGTAACAGGTGTATAGAACAATCAGGTCATCATTTTATCTGCGTTGTGTATATCCCTGGACACAATACAAATCCTTTGGCAGGTCCAACAGTCCCTCAGATAACCAGCCTGCTTTTCCCCCCCTTTGATGCCAGGAACATATAGAACCCATAGAAAATATTTTAAATATCCAGCTCAGAAACAAAGTCCAAAATTAGAGGTATTGTGATGGACCAGCCAATTATGCAAGAAGTAGCCAAATTTTTTTTTTGGATGATTGTAAAAAAAGGTTTTTCCTTGGAAATGAATGAGCTGAGGTGGAGGGTGAACCAAAAATGAAGAAAATGATGGACCTCAGCCATGGTAGGTAAAGGGGCAGCACAGATCCATTGGACTGGGGGTGATATATCATGTGGACTGACCTTTCATCATATTTCTATTATGTGATTTGTACATCACAAACAATACATAATCTTACTTCTATCGCTCGTGATTTCTTCATCGATGGTCTGCACGTTCTTGTAGGCCTGACATTCGGGCATATCCACTCCACCATTAGGGAAGAAATCGACATGGCCGATTACCTGACTCATCCCCAAACCTGCAGGACACATTTTAATGGTGACAGAGATTGTACATTGTTACATGTATCCTTATAAAAAGATGGAAATAAAGATCAATTACAACCACTGGACTCTGAATGTCAACCCAGCAAAGGTGGGCAGCCATCCCAATTCATTTAAGAGTAACATGCTCATATTGATGTGACCTCCACCAGATGCGTATACTCAGTCTTCTTTCTCTTCCCCCAAAACTCCATTCAGGGGAGAGGAAAATATCAAAACACTTTGGACATGAGGGAGCATGGGAGTCACTCGCCTTCTGTCTATGGGACAACGCTGGTCATTGGTGCTTGGCTCAATGGTCATCCAGCACTAGAGGTGGGAAGGGAGCTCCATATATCCATATAGCTGTGTACACAGGTTGGAAAATCATTCCCCGAAACAATCTTACAAGCTGGGGTTCCCAGATCATCAATGAAAGAGGTTAAAAGGGACTGAGCTGCTCGACATTGTCCACCATATGGTTTAATTTTCAATATTGATTGGAGTATAAAGGAAACCAAAGACTAACAGTTATTACAATTATTGGCCAAGGTCTACCCGTCCCTAGTGCATGCTGTATAGCAATATCCAGTTCCTGGCAAATTGAATATAAAGATATAGGGGAGGGGGTTATGAAAACTCTGACCACATATTTGGTATTGGTTTATGCGTAATGGTTTCAGAGAGCGCACAAGAGTGCCATATGGTTCTGCTACAGGTATTTACAGGTTTCGTGTGGTATCACTATCATGACCATGGTGTATTTCTATATACACCATGGTCATGATATGATGGTGTTCGGTTCAATTTAAAAGTAGTCCTGTGGATATTGCTTTTTTTCTCTTCCCAGTGGGGGTCTCCTCTACATGGCCCCCAGTGTCTAGTGACCAGTCTGTCATGCTGGTAATCGCCCTATGGACAGAGGTGGGAACGGTGCTGCATGAGGACTTTCCCTTCTCTTCTCATTTGATGGCTTTCAAACATCCAGCCAAAAGCAATAGCTACAATATGACATCTGGTGGCTTCGGGGTTTTAGGTTTATAGATCCATTGAAACATTTAGCCTAAATGGTTATTATACCTCCATATAATGTGGCTGATTAATTCATTAATTTTTATTTCATTATTATTATTATTGTTTTTAAGTAATACTGACCCAGGTCGGTCAAGACACCTCCAGAATCGGTGTGGATGACATCAACAAATGCAGCGTCTGTCAAATCCAGCCTAACCTCTGCAGGTGTGTCCTGGAAGTATGGCTCAGCAGGGTCCAGACCTGGCACAATGCAGCACAGACAGTTTAAGATTTAGTAAATTAAAAGTTGAAAACTCCCCACCTATTTGCCTCCAGAATTTCCTAAAGCTTCTGATTACAAAATCCCACCCCCGGGGACACATTATCCTCCCCTGAGGGTTTCCTTAGGCCATTTCACCATCGATAGTAGAGCAGCACACCTCAGAAACAATTATATGAAATCAAAACAACATATGTGTAATTTTTTTTAACAAACCTGACTAATTCAAACAGGGTGAATGATAGAAATTTGGCGATCACTGAAAACTGCATGCCAATGCAATCACAAGAGGTAACTGCAAATCTTTATTATTCTGTAAATCTCACTTGCTCAACTCTGAGCACTCACTATACCAGTCAGTAACTGAAACCCTTCAGTGTGCAACTTTATACCAAGGCTACAATGAGATAGGGGCCGGTGGTAGGTGAACCAGACAAACATGCGTGTATCTAAACTCCGGAAACTGAAATATGTTGCAGCTTACCAGTCTATATAAACGTGGTGAATTGCTTAGTTTTTTCCAGGGCAGGAACCAAGAAACTCATTCTGCAGCATGTCCCAAAAAATGTGCCCTTGCAATATATTAAAAATGCTGCAAAGATATTTTTATTTATTTAATGTGTTGGCAGCCACTTGTAAATTATTGGAATGAGCCTCCTTACACATTAATGCCCAGAATATGCAACAGAACATAACAAAGTAAAGGGGTCACTAAAATGGGGTCATGTATTGGCTGAGAATGGTTGTCACCTGTAATCCTGGCAATGCCTCTCATTCTCTTTCCTGCCTCTCCAGCAACGTGCGCTCCCAGGCTGTGCCCAATCACATGGACATTGGAAGCAGAATATCCAAGGGATTGCTAATAAGAAATCAGAATGATGAAAGTTTTCTGATAGTATTGGGAATAAGTTTTCTCAGTGACATTTATAAGACCTATAGTTACCTGAGAAGAAAAAACACAACTGTTCAATGAAAAGAAAAACATCATAAAACGCTGTTGTATTATAACAATGCATAACGGTATTATAGGAAGCCATTGCTGGCTCATGGTATTTCAGTTGAGGAATTTTCTTTTTTTCTTTGATTTCTTTCATTTTAGTCTTTACAAAAGGTTAGAAATTAGTAGTCAGGCACATTCAACTGAACTTGTTCTGTAATGATAAAGTCATTTACCTACTCATCCAAGTGTCCTCCCAATGAGTGTCAGGGATATTTATAGCTGGCCCAGTTACCTTTACCCATTTGCCATGGAATGTGTCAGTCACGCTTGGAGGCACTATGGATTTCACAATGATGGTGATGTGCCAAGGAGCAGAATCCATGCAACAGAACAGTCTTCTCCGGCGTCTCTAGAAGTGGGGATGTTGCACTAAAGACTGCTGCCAGGTTCTAGTTCTTGGGCACACCAGGGTGTGCAGGACAATGTGTGGTACCAAATCAACAGGCAGGAGAATATTTAAAGAAGGCTGAGGTGGGGATAGGCAGCAAACAAGCAAGGTCAAGATCAAAGCCAGGAGTCCAGATCCAGAAATCCAGGAAAATAGATATTGTGACATGGGGGTCACTGAAGACACAGAGGAACATAGGGGACACAGGAAGAGACACGAGGCATGGGTGACACAGGGTTCACTGAAGACGCAGGGTGACACAGGAGACACAGGAAGAGACGGGAGGCACCAGTGACATGGAGGTCACTGTAAACAAAGGGGAAGATAGGAGACACAGGAAGAGACAGGAGGCACAGGTGACATGGGGATCACTGAAGACAAAGGGGAAGATAGGAGATATAGGAAGAATCAGAAGGCATGGGTGACACGGGGGTCACTGAAGACAAAAGGAAAACAGAAGACACAGGAAGAGACATGAGGCATCGGTGACACAGAGGTCACTGTAAACATAGGGGAACACAGGAGACACTGGAAGAGACAGGAGGCTTGGGTGACGCGGAGGCCACTGAAGACAAATGGAACACTGGAGACACAGGAAGAGCACAAGGTAATTGCTAGGGGGCTTGGCACTTGTGGAGACTTGTTGCACGAACACTTAGTACTTTGTCTGACCCAGCCAGATAGCCAAGGGCTATTAAGAGGGTATCTCCTGATTGTTAGGCTGGAGGGGTGATGTTGAATAAACCTGGAAAAGCAGGTGCGCCCAGGGACGGAATTGCGGTGATGAGTTGCTGGCACTTTAGCGAGGAGGTGGTAAGTGTGACAATGTCTGCTTGTCTGCTGACTACAGAAGGCACATAGTCCATGCTAAAAAAAATCTACTCCAGGATCCCCATCCACAGTCCAGTTTAACCCAACTCTCACCTGTGCAAGCCCTGATGAAGAGATCAGTAGAGCTCCTGTAACATGTTTGTACATTTTGTTACATAAATATAAAAGGTAAACATTCATCTGTACTTTCGTACTGTATCTGGACTTACTGCTGTCATCCTTGAGACCATTTTGTGGATCCATCAATTCTTAGAAAATAGCATGTAAATAGAATCCGTCAAGGCGGATGCTGATTATCCAAGAACATGGCAGGATATTTGAGATTTGTGAACCCCCTTGGCATGTTTTACCATGGTGCTGTGAAGGCTTGAACATGCGTCTACTGATTGAGTTACATTGCTGTCGGAATGAACTGTTGTCACATCGTTAGAATTGGGGAGCCACTTCGATAACCAGGGAAATGTTTTAAATGTTTCAGAATGTCATGAATGTAGCCAACTACTACTAGATATACCAGGACCTTAAATATAAGAAGACAAAGAAACTTACCGTAAGATATTTAACAAAATAGGCAATTTCTGCACCCACGACACGGATATTGTTAGCAGCCTGGGAATAGGTAGTGCGGGATCCACCGCCCCAGTCCACGGCAATGCAGTTCACATCTTCAACCTGAAATAAAGCCTGGAAAGCAGGAACAGAGTCCACATATAGTATTCTGTATTGATACAATATAGACAATAATATGTGGACACCTCACCATCACACCTACATAAGATTTCCAGAAGTATGAAAAATGATCATGTTATTTCTAAATCATACGTTGTAGACAATTGCACTCTTCCAGCCTTGTGGTCACCCAATTTGGTGAAGACCCTTTTCTGTTCCCCCATGACTGTCTCCATGTGTACATATCCAGCTCCATATAGACATGGGGTCACCAGTTTGGTGTGGAGGAACTCGAGTGTCCTGAGCCCTGACCTCATCCCTACGGAACACCTTTAGGATAAAATGAAATTGTGCACCAGGTCTTTTCATCCAAAACCAGTCCCTGACTTCAAATGGGGGTTAATTCCCATTGACACTCTTTCAAATCTTGTGAAAATCCATTCTAGAACAGTAGAGGCTGGCATAGGGAATAACTACTTAATAATAGCCAAGGTTTTGGAATAGAATTTTCAACACGCTCATATACTTGCTCTAGAGCTGCATTGAACCAAAGGCAGACCCCTCACTCACTTGATAGTGTGATAGGATGAGTACTGTGGGTGAGGAGGGGTAAATGGAAGCAGAGGGGGTATCTGAGCAAAGGTGGAAGAGGTGAGGAAGGTAAGTGAGGTGCCTGGAAAAGGCTAGATAGCGATATTGGCTCTGATTTATTAAAGCTCACCAAGGGTGGAGAGGATGCACTTTCATCAGTGAAGCTGGGTGATCCAGCAAACCTGGAATGGATTTCTTGAAAGTCATATGCTATGTGCTAGTAATAGTTTTGAATCCTGGACCAGATCCATTCCAGGTTTGCTGGATCACCCAAGTTCACTGATGAAAGTGTATCTTCTCTCGCCTTGGAGAACATTATTAAATCAGGCCCATTGTGAGAAGTGTGCAATGCGAACATGAAGAGAACTAACAGATGGGGAATGTTTTTATTATTCCTTAGAAAGGCAGACAGCAGATAAGTCCTATCAAAGCTCCTTGGAAAAAGTCAACCTAGAGAAGCTCAGATATCTCGACTGACCTGCCTATAAATATCAGAGTTCACAGGGTGCTCGAAGGCGATTGGTATTACCCTTCACTTGCATCCAATGTAATGTAGATCATCATTTCCATCCTGTCGGCCCATAGATTACACAATGGGCAGGATTTATTAAAGTTCCTCCAAGACTAGAGAAGATAGACTATCATGGGTGAACCTGAGTGATCCAGAAAACCTGGAATGGTTTTTGTGTTTTGTTTGTTTGTTTTTTGTTTTTGTTTTTGTTTTTTTTATTCTATTCATTGGCATTTTTTTTAATTCTGGACCAGATTTATATTAGGTTTGCTGAATGACTTTAGTTCACCCATGATAGTCTATCATCTGCAGTCTTGGAGAATTTTAATATACCATGAAAACCACTGAAAACTCAGTGTCTGTTCAGTTCTTTTGTCTGTTTACTACACAAATAAAGTTCAAATTAAACCAATTTTTTATTTCTACATCAACCCCAGCCCTTTTGCACCAGTTTTTTTGTAACCCGTTCCAAATCCTTTGAGTTCTCAGACTTTATTTCAACCACATTCCTAATCATATCATTTATATCATAACATGTCCCACCCCATTTCCATGCTTAGATCCAGTGCAGCTCCTAGGTTGAACAATCCACTTCCTGTGAGCCCAGGGTGTCAGAGACCCGCCACCTTTGTCATTCACATACACCCAGGTCATTGCATTTGCAGAACTCAGGAACCATCAACCATTGGAAGAAGAGGAACTGTGAGGTCACATGACCACATGGTTCGACCAAAGAAAGAAAAGAAAGATGGCGGAAAGGAAGGAGGCAGAAGAGTGTATAATATGGTTTATTAAATGAATATTAATAATATGGATATAATATAGAGGTTTATATAGTTTAATATATAATTCCTAATTTCGGAATGAAAACATATTTGTATTGTATAAATCCAGAAAACCTTTGGATCTAAATTTTTACATCCCGAGAATGAGACCATTATTTCTGGTATAGCCAGTTTAACGTGGCAAATGTATTTTTTTTATTTTGGTGTTTTTGTTATTCTGTCCACCAGTTACTAATTTTTTAACAATGGTACAATAAACATTTCACTTTTCATGAATATACCAATATCTTCTATGGTGCTCCTATGTATGCATACGTATGGTCGGTGCTTTACCCCGTACAGAATATGAGGACGCACCAAGATAAACCCTCGTCCCAGAAGTCTACAAGGGGGTCATCGTCCTGCTTGGAGGTCTTCATTGAGATACAAAATGTGCTGGATGGATTATGAAGATAAAACTCACGGTAATGGCGGATCACTGCAAGTGTATGAGTAGTTATTTACCACACCATGAAAATTGTGCACTTACCCTAATTTTTTTTTTTTGTTTTCTAGTTTAAATGTAAAATCCCATTCACTTCCCTTTTTTCTGCTTAGGATGAATAATGGGAGGCCATATTTTCTAGCTACTTATTGGTCCTAAATGTCTTTATAATCACCATTATTTCATGGATATTGGCCACCATTCCTATTTCCAATAGATGCTCCACAACTAAAAGATTTATTCAATGTTGAAGTCCGTGAGTAAGATTCACCAGGAGACTTTAATATGAAGGTAGTGCCAGCAAAGAGATGAATGATGTGCTTTGTAGTGCTGCACCTGTAATGTATGAATTGTGTCAAGCCATTCTTTTTGTTGGTAGAGCTTTTATCGTTGGTCTCCTGGTATTCCCACCTTACCCATTGGCTCCGGAATTGTTTCTATAAATATTTATTGGATGGAGAAACCAATTTTGCATTGAAATGTATGAACTCTTACAGTCTCAAAGTTACAAAACCAAATCTGGAGCAGCCAATGTAGTTCTCAACCAGCTTATACCCAACACTCATTCTTCTGGAAAATGAATCCTTTACAGCCAACATTACTTATGCCTAGGGTCATAGAAATCACCTGCAACTAATATTAAATGGAAACATTCAAAATTGAATTTGATAATGAGCAATTTAGATTTCTGTGGATTTTCTGTATAATTAAAGATCCAATGCTAAATCCAGCCTTGCGCCTAGATCAGTATGTTCAGTATGTGCCTATATGTATGTATCAGATGTTACTGTAGTTTAAAGTTAATTATCTCTGCACCTTTGGTGAAATGCTAACGTTGATCAATGTGCCCACCCTCGGTATGCTGTCCCATAATGTACCGGATTGGATTCTATAGATGCATGGAGAGTCTCAGATTTCATTATTGTTCAGTAAATCCAATAACAGATAAAGAATGGAGACAAAAAAACTGTTGGATTTTGTAACTGCAAAGTTTATTGATTGACAAATAAATCTGAATATTGCATTGATGGAATTAGGTCGGAGGTCACAGCCAGAAGATATCTGGAAATTAACATAAAAACAATTAATAATCATATTTTCAATAATCCATCCAATTCTAATGCCACAAATCTGTCAATATGTGGCAGAAATGCTCCTATTCTGATTAAAAATATCCAGATCCTTAATAATTACCAATGACATTAATTTTCATTTGATATTAAATAAAAGATAACTGTGCTTGGAAAAATACAATGATTTAATTCATATGGATTTGATGTTCAGGGGTCTGAAAGTTTACAAAGTTTATGGATATGGACTCCTCATACCCCTGTTAATGCAAAGGAGTTGATTTACCCCATTTATTTAAATATATATTTAAGGTAGTATCACCTGTTCCCAAAGTGAATATTTCACTTAGTCTATTAAATGAGAATAAAGTTCTACTGCCTTCAACCATCCAATCATGGGCAAGAAAAATCCTGTTTTTGTAGATTTCCATTTATGTCAATCTGGGTAATCTTTGCTTAGTGAATATTCACCACTAAGCCAAGTGAATAATTCCTTGTAAGGATAGCATACATTTATTTAGAAAATCAATCATGCGGCTTGAATTGCGGCAGTGATGACCTGGGCTATGTTCAGACTGGTGGTGAGGTTGAGGTGCGGTTCTGCTTCCACACACCCCTGATCCGGGTCCTTACCATGTAGCCCCTCAGCCTCGGACACCCATAAAGAATGAATAGGGTTGGCTGGGAATAAATCAGAACTGCCAGCTCCAGGTCAATGTGAAATATTGGAACACTGATTCTTTAACCAGCACAGTGAGGTGGGCAGCCATGCAACTGGCAAGGTTGGCAGCCACCAAGAGCTGCATAGAAACTACCATTCCTGCCACCGGTCTGAACATAGAATGGGCTTCAACCTCACAAATTCCTTAGCTTCAAACAGACGATAGGAAACTATATGTAAGTGATATGATCATAGTAGATGACTTCTGTAGGGCTACTTACCTTTAAGGAGTGGTGAGATAGAAGACTTGGCTGGAGGAGGTGACACCGCGGTAAGTGTCAGCATAGTGACCCATCTTTGGACATCCAGCACTTGGGCAGGACCTACAGCTTCCCTGTATGATGGAGAAATACATATTGAGTATTAGCTTCTATATGTCTGATGAAGGCACAATAGAAATGTTTTGAGGAACCCATTGGGGGGCACCTTGTTATTCAGGACTGACCCCAGTTTAATGAAAAAGTCCCCTTGCATTCAAATCTGTGTTGGTGAATAAAAGTGCCCGACAAACCTATTTCTGGGTGTCTATGTCTCCCTGCACATACTAGCTGAGTTTGACCCCCTACAAGTTAAAAGAATGTTCTGTTTGGGGGTCAGGATTTCTGACAGTAAGTTTGGAAGGATTTGGAATTTATTGCTGTTCTGTCTCTATTTTGCAGCTTTCAGATACATTTCAGAAAAGATTTTCTATGAATTGTGTTAGAGATCATACAGTATGTATTCCAGGATCTCAGATCTGAAGTTTTTATATTATCCTACGAGGTGGAAACACTCACAGCCTGGTAGGTGTTCCAGTTGGAGCAGGGATAGCTGGTGAAGGCGCCAGTGTTGCCGATACTGTCTGTGTAATACTTGATGGCTCTCATGTGGTTGCAAGTTACAAAGTTCACCACTCCTACAAACATAAAACAACTTTAGATTAATATTGGGTTATTTTACATCATAGATGTATAAACATAATAAAAACGGTATTAAATACAATAATGCAACAGCCAGGATTGGAAACAATGCACATCTGCTCAATGGAGTTGAGTGAAGCTGAAGAAGATGAGAACTTCTTTTTGATATCTGCAATATAAAATCCTCACCGTTCCAGATATCTTCCACACTGACGTTGGGGATTTGAATGTTCTGAGGACATCCGGGCATGTGGATTCCACCATTGGGGAAGAAATCCAGATGACCAACAAGCTGGCTCATTCCAAAGCCTAAAAAATTATACATATACATTTATTAATATTATTATTATCGTTTATGTGACAGTACAGAACCAGTTTAAACTCTAAAGCCCAAACTTTTTTTTTTTAACAGAAAGGTTCAAAGCTCATCCTAAATAAATGTGTAAAGGTATACAAATATATATTTATTTTGGCTCTCATGCAGTGATTGTTGGTTTCGTCCATATCTGGACATCATCGTGGGATTAATAATGGATATATTGCAATATCTATTTTTTTTTTAAATAATTTTTGTCTTCATATGGACCTGGGTCAGATCAGAGAAGATCTAATATAAAAACCCTCATAAACACTTGTGAGTGCAATCAGCCAGTAATGGGGATCAGCATGGATGAGCTGTGATGAGCATGAAGAATACTTTTCATGTCTGTTTCATTAAATAAATATTTAGGTTCATTTAACTTGCATTGGGCCTACTTCAACTACTTTTGCATTCCCAATTTTGACCTATTTGGTCAACGTGGTGGTTATAAAGTCTATTGGCACCGCACCTAACAATGGTTTTATTACAAGGCACATGGTTACAACCAGCTTGAAGCTTTTACACGGCAGCTCACGTCTTTGCAGGATACATATATTCCCCACTTAGGAAGGATTGAATATAAACGCTCATCCTGTTACCAATCCATATTTCCAAACAAACCGTACAGTGGACAATGCCACAATATTATTTTCTATGAATTGATAGAAAGACTGACCCAGGCTGGGGACGAGAGGTCCGGCATCTGTGTGAATGACATCAACTAGTGTGGCATCTGTTGGGTCCAGTCTGACTTCGGTGGCTGTGTTCTGGAAGTATGGCTCAGCGGGATCCAAACCTGGTTAGAAAGAGGTGAAAGTTACCCCCCATAGATGTCTTTTTTATACAATTATTATGTTTAAAAATACAATCATATAAATATTTATCTGGTTTATAAATAAAATATTATCAATATTTTGTATTATGTTTAGCTAGTTGATCTTTAGTGTCTTTTCATATATTTCCATGGTATCTGTAGTCATGAAATTAATACATATAGGTATAAAGAAATAAATCCCCCCGCTTTAAAGAGGGGTCCTCATTCTCTGGAAAAGCCCCTCCAGAGCACTGAGATCTTCCCCACCCTCTCATCTAAATGTTTTAAGATCAAAGTACATGAAAGGAAACAGGTCTGCACTAAATAAATACAATGTAACAATTATCTGTAATAATGTAATTGTAAATGAAGACTGTAAACCAGGATTTGAACCTTTGTACACTGGCACTGGCAGAATGACCCCAGGACCAATTTCAATGCCCAAACTTTTGTCAGCATGGCATTTGAACAAAGGGACAGAACTTAGAAATAAACATATAATGTGTGAATAGCAGAATGTGTGTTGTGTGAAATAACAATATAATTAATAGATGTGTTTTTATTGGCTCCCCATCTTTCCAAGGATCCCATTGGCACAGCTCTTCCATAATCTATCCTAGTCCAGTATCCCAACTCCGTCGGCAGTCACCTGTAATCCTGGCAATGCCTCTCTTCCTCTTGCCAGCCTCTCCAGCTGTGTGGGCGCCCAGGCTGTGTCCGATCAGGTGAACGTTGGCTGGGGAGTAGCCAAAGTTTTTCTACAATCAGATCACATGGTACACATCAATAATATCTTAAAAAACAATATTTTCCATATACAGTCTGGGAAAAAAATCTATTATAAAAAAGTAAAATAAAATGACATGGGAACCATCTTGGATAAAAATGGGAATAATTAGTGTGTGCCTCCTCCCATCCACAACATGACTCCTATGGATGGAGAGTTTATATGGAATCTGTAAGCCCCCCATCCCCAGATATCTGCTGCCTCACCCTGGGGTAATAGGTACAGATGCACATATTATCTATTTCCCACTTCTATAAAGAGTAAGATAATTGCTAAATTATTATTATTTTTTCATCTTATACCTTTACAGGCCTAGCATTGTCCAAAATAGGATTCTTTGTCAATTTCCTTCCAGCACCCGTTTCTTTGATGACTTGGTTAGTGAATCCAGCAGAAGACAGCTGTCCTCAGCTGACCCCTTAAATGCAGTAACAGGAGTTCCACCCATTAGGTTCCGCCCACATCATTGATTGCATGTCTTCAGCCATTCCAGCAACAGGGCAGATGAGGACAGATGTCAGTTGACCTCCATAAAAACACTGAATGCAACATCAGAGGGGAGCCAACAATGGAATGGACCCTCGTGGAATATTGCTGAAGGCGTGTCCCTGAGGTCCTAATTCTTGAGTCTACCCAAATTCTAATTCAAATTTTATTTTTTAGGGGGAAGGCATGTGTATAATGTCATCTGTCTGACATGTTTTTACAGCATTTAGTCTCTCTGAAATCTCTTTAAAAAAGTTTTACTATCTATTGAGGTGTGTGTTGGGGGGAGGGGCTTCTACAAAGGGTTATTTGCCGAATTTGCCAGGATGTATTGACTGTACCCTGTACTGACTGTAGCACAGTAGTGAAGTCTGGTTATTTTACCGAAAGAATGTCAACGAAATAAGCAATCTCGGCGCCCACAACGCGGATGTTGTTTGAGGCCTGGGAATAAGCTGTGCGGGATCCGCCACTCCAGTCTACGGCAATGCAGTTCACGTCTTCAATTGTAAAAAGTTTCTGCAGGAAAAAATTTAAACATGAATTGTGGAACTTCCATCTAATCATTTATATCAGACTTTAATTTTTTAAAAACTGCAAAAGAGGACTTCTATTTTGAAACAAATTCTTTACAGTAAAAGTGGTAGGAGGGGGTTCATCATAGTGAAAGAAATAAGGAGGGGTTCTTTGTGGTAAGAGTGATAGGAAGGGAATCTTTCTGGTAAAGTGGTCTTTATAGTGATGGGGGTATGGTGTGGTTCTTTACAATATAAATATACGGTTGGAAAGTGTTCACTGTAGTAAAAGTAGCAGGGAAAAGTTTGTTAGTGGAAACAAATTATTTTCAGTAAGGGAAATTAACCTGGACATCCTGAAGACAGTTACACTTACCCTGCAGATATCGGACAGCCAGGTGGACTCGCCACTGTCGGTGAAGCCATGGATGACAAAACGGGTCTTCCTGGAGGTGCGGAAATTGGAGCTGGAGATGGTGGAGGGGTTAATGGCACTGATCAGCTGCAGGAAGAGACCCACCAGTCAGATTTTCAATGTAATGGTATAGATGTAGAAATCCCACCAATTCCAATAAAAAAGAAATTGTTAATAATTTTCTATCACAATTTTATTCATTTAGTAAACTCAAAATGTAAAAATAAATATAAATAACGTTGGTCATTTGCTGTGAATTGTTTGCTCAGATAGCAAGAATGAGATTTGGGTTCATGAATAGTTAATTGGTCAAAAACTTTAAAAGCTCAGTTCCAGAAATATGGACTAGCCAAAAATTCAGTGCAGTAGCCCCATCTCTGGTCAGCTGAGTCACCAGAACCAATTATATGAAGAAGTAAATATCCCCGCCCCCAGTCAGCTGAGTCACCAGAACCAATTATATGAAGAAGTAAATATCCCCCCCCCAGTCAGCTGAGTCACCAGAACCAATGATATAAAGAAGTGAATAACCCTACCCCTATCCCTTTTAGTAGTAATGATCTCAGAGCTGCTATATTGTCCGTAAATAGTACCCAGATTAGGTGGGAGGAGCTTCTGTCACTCTCAGGAGCCCATTAAAGCCTATTGAATCCAATTTGCAAAAATGTTCTGATGGTTCCCAATCCCTACAAAGAACCTCATAACATGAATCCAATATATCTAAACCCAAATTTGCAGGAAAATATTACTGTATTAATATTTATAAAATATTAGATAGGTATCACCGTCTGGTGTCTCCCGCTCCAACAGAATTCTTTTTTTCTTCTCATGTCCAGAAAGAGATGATTGGATTTGCTAACATTTCAATGACCCACCCCTGCATTAC
This sequence comes from Pyxicephalus adspersus, assembly GCF_032062135.1. NCBI lineage: Eukaryota > Metazoa > Chordata > Amphibia > Anura > Pyxicephalidae > Pyxicephalus > Pyxicephalus adspersus. The sequence goes on along the minus strand of NC_092867.1, from coordinate 5,645,394 downwards.
AATCCACCAATCAACACATCTATTCAAAACAGCAAGCTCCTCCCCCTCCCACAGGCATGCTGTGTTACCTGATAGCTGTTCTGGTTGCTTCTGGTGTACAGCAGGAAGCGAGTATTGATCTTCTCTGGGGCCCAGGGTAACTTTGCGCTGGGTCTTTCCAAAGTGCCGGCCCATGGCTTGAGATCGTTAAAGCATCCCAGTCTGTTGTAACAAACCTCAGCGCCTGATTAGGAATGAGAAACAAGAGGAGTCACTCCACAAAAAACTGCTGTGCCCGTCACGAGGGGCTTCTAGCATCTCAGCACCAGGTCTCTTGAGAAATGAAATAAAACCAGCTGCTGTGTACAGTCCCCTACTGGCCCCTCCCACCAGCCATGATACCCATGCTTTGCAGAGAGAAGCACAGGGACCCAGTGATGGATGTCATTTAATAAATATATTATTTATTTTGTGGATCAGCAGGAAGAACAAAGCAGAGAAGGACAAATATAAGAAGATCAAATGTCAGCTTTAAAGATTCAAGCCTAAAAAAATGTGTGGTTTGTTTTACCTTTGACAGCGCCGAGGAAGAAAATCCCGGCAATCCAGGTGAGCAACATCTGTAAGCAGAGAATAAATTGAGTTCCTCCATCATTATCTGGGACTGGCTGAGCGCCATACGGTGTCACCACTCACCTTGATCCCCGCAGATCCTGAGTCAGCTGCACGATCCCTCCATACGCCGGAGTATATATAGACCTAAAGGGGGGAGGGCACCAGGTGCTGACCCCAACATTGCTAATCATTAATCCGCATTTCTCACCTATGGACGTTATATAAGGGAATGTTTTATCTTACGGAAAATTACCAGAAACTGCAACACAGCATCAGACTGACAGCAATGTATGAAATTGGGGGGGGGGCTTGGAATGGACAAATCACAAACCCCAGACATTTAGGAATGTGACAATTTTTGCAAATAATTCCAAAATTTGTGTAAATTTCCCCATTTTGTAGATTATAATACTTGTGGCATCAATGTGGTTCCAGGCACTCATTGAACGGTTCAATATCCTTTAAAGAGAACCTGTCACCAGACCATTCATTTCAACAATAACCTTCCCGTAAGATTTTTTAGGACTGCTTCGAATATTTAATTCATGTTTCTCCTATAAAATCCTTGCTTGTGTAAAAGCCCCGAGACTGCTGCTGGAGCCGCCATATTAGATGTGATACAGACTCACACTTTATAGCAGACCTTTCCAAATGGGGAACTCTTGAAATAACTTTCAGGTCTTCAGGGAACTCCTCTATACAGTACATACAGTATATTAGTGTGAAGAATTCCTTTTACATTGTTATCCTTACACCAAAAACATCATCAGTGTCACTTATACTGACCTGAGAGGTGCAAGGACCCCTAGGAACCTCTGGAGGAACCCAAGTGGAGAAATATTGCACTATAGTATTCCCCATTATACCTTATCAGTAATAAAAGTGATATAAGTGATAAATATATTCCAATGCATGAAGCCAGTTTCTGCCCCGTGTGGGATACCAGTGTCCTGTTTCTCTGCACATATCGATTTGGTCTATATTTGGGATGTGGCATGGGGGCATTTAATGCAATATATTGAATGTTCGCCGACCAATGAACCTTTTATTTATATGTACAAGTTCACAGGCGTAAGGCTAAAAATGCCTAGAACTTTGCAGCCTGTTGGATGGTTAAACAATGTCAGCTGTAAAAGCGGATTCTTTGATGACCTTGAGTCTTCCAAGATTTAGTGGGATAACTTAAACGCGTCTGGTATTAACATTGATGCCACTGTCAAGGGCAAATTCAGAGGGGGATCCGCACTTCTCACCTATGGACATTATATAAGGGAATGTTTTATCTTACGGAAAATTACCAGAAACTGCAACACAGCATCAGACTGACAGCAAAGTACAAAATTGGGGGGTGGGTTGGGAATGGACAAATCTCAAACCCCAGACATTTAGGAATGTGACAATTTTTGCAAATAATTCCAACATTTGTGTAAATTTCCCCATTTTGTAGATTATAATCCACAAAAAAATCTACTGACCTGAGAGGTGCAAGGACCCCTAGGAACCTCTGGAAGAACCCAGGTAGAGAAATATTGCACTATAGTATTCCCCATTATGCCTTATCAGTAGGTACATAAATATTACATATGAAGGTGAGAGAGCTGGGCCAGCACTGACCGTATTTGGATATTTCCTAAAGAGGGCTATGGCATACATAGGAGAGGAGGGGGAGTGGGCTGCTCTAGGGAATTTTTGTAATGGTAGATTGATATAACGTTTTCAATTTCAGTGAATTTTTTTAATTGAATGAAGAATTTAGGAATAGAAATGGAGATCGACCGTCTACTGGTGATAAATATATTCCAATGCATGAAGCCAGTTTCTGCCCCGTGTGGGATACCAGTTATGGTTTTCCTTAATTCCACCTTGCCGGTGATTTCATGGAAAGCTCTCCATGCAGAACAACATGGGAACGACCCCGAGGACCCGAGAACCTGCTGACCCAGGTCATATTATCTGACGATTGATGTTATTCACTGATATCAGATTATGAGTGTGACCTTGGAAGACGTTGGGTCGGGGTGAAGATTTACATCAAACAATAAACAGCTCCAATCACATCCATGTATTGATGGCCCAATGGGCTGTTGTAATAAATCCGTCGTAACCTATTAAAGAAACGTTTGTGCGGATAAGCGGCTGAAATATTCTGATTTTATATTCATATGATTTTGCGTACATATTGATATTTATCATAAATTCCTTACGTAATTGGAGAGCCAGGCAGAAGCTGTGATTGGTTCAGTAGGAGGACTTATATAGCACCAACATATTACGCAGCGCTGAACAATAAACAAGGGTTGCAAATGACAGATACAGACAGTGACACAGGAGGGGGAGAGGACCCTGACCTGAAGAGCTTACAATCTAGGAGGTGAGGGAAGTATCACATAATCGGAGGGGAGATATGGAATGGTGGGAAGTAGAGAGGGTTTAAGAGACAGAAAAAGACGGGTAGGTGAGGTTGAAGCATTGGGATTTGAGGGCTCTTTTAAATGAGCAGAAAGTAGGAGCAAGCCGAATAGGAGGAGGAGACCATTCCAAAGAGTCAGACAGCTCTAGAGAAGTCTTGGAGCTGTGAGTGTGAAGAGGTTATCAGTGAGGAAGTCATTATTCCTCCTAATAAGATGAGGAAAAAACAAAATCAATATAAAACAACCAGCCGTGGTGCTGAGATGCTTCCAGCACTTTGGCAGACCCATCCTCATAAGTAAGACCCTGGGTTTCATTTAAAAGTATCAGACTTGTTTGTGTGTACAGATAGACTTGGACTGATGAGACTTTAGCGGTTACTGAATACCATACATCAAACATATATATATATATATATATATATATATATATATATAATTTTATATATATTTATTTATATATATATTTTTTTTTATATATTTATATTATTAATATTAAACATTTTAAAGGGAATTCCAAATTATTCCATTATTTTTAAACACTTTTGAGATTTTAAATATGTAGTTACAGTGCAATGATAAGGTGTCCAAGGAGGACATTCACTGCACCTTCTTAAAACAAAGCCAATCTGTTACAGGTGGGAGATTTAGATCGAATGCACCAATTCACAGATACAGATGGCACCATCGCCATAGGTTGGTGGGATTTTAAATGCACAAATTGTCCCAAATGGAAGAGAATGAACAACTCCACATAATGCTATATAAATAAAAGATATTAATATTAAATTAGATTAATAAAAAATGTATAATAAATGAAATTTTTGTCTCTGCTCTAAACATAAAACATTAAAAATTTTTGAATAGATACGTAAACAAATTAATGATTTTTTCAAAATAAATGAAGAATAACAAATGACTATGGTAGGGACATTAGATTGTGAGCTCCCTTGAGGGACAGCTAGTGACATGACTATGGACTTTGTACAGCGTAATATGATGGAGCTATAAAAATACTGTGTAATAATAATAATAATAATAATAATAATAATAATAATAATAAAGAAGAAATCCAGTGCTGCTCTATGATGATTTTTTCTATTTCTAACACAAGATGGCGCCAGAGGACCACACAATAATTCTTCATTAATTGCATTGCCTGACATTCTGTACTGAGAAAATTCCCAAATTTGTTAAATTGCAAGCATTAGAAAAAGAGACCCAAAAAGCCCTGAAAGGTCCCATTTTTTTAACTCATTAGCCAAAAAATGTCATGACTTGTTCTTTTTTATTTTCAAGATATTGTTTCCCTTGCCTGTTAATATATTCTTGGGAAATCATTTGTCATTTAGTTATTATGTAAGTGGACATGCTAATGATTTTTACCCCAAGCAGATGTCCTAGAACACAAAGTGGCGGTACATTACTTTATGATACTTATGATCATTGAAACCCCTAAGCTTGGGGTGCATGCTGCAAAACATTTCTGCTTTCTAGGCCGAAAAACTCTACAATGGTCATTTATACCAAAGGGTTCCATGGAACTCCAAGGATGCTGGGACCCCATGGGCTGCAGCTGAAAGACCCCCCATTAGATGACATTACATGAGGATGTGCAGAGGGAGCAGAGTGACCCCAATAATCTTTCTATCCATCTGTATGGGGACATTTTCCACTCCTACCTCCAATCTAAGAAAAATTCTTTGTGCTGAGTGAATTATTTAAGCAACACCTAAAATTGTATTTTTTGGGGTTTCTTTTAGGGTAAAAAGATTGTGAAAGACAAATCTAGATAAATTCAGCTAATGGATATAACAAGTGTAGAAAATGAAGGTGATGGTTTAATCACACCTAGGATATAAGACTAAAACACAAAACAGGTTATTTGGTTCTTTTAATAATCCGTTCCCCTGTCAATTCGCTTTGGATTCGTTCATAAATTTCACTTACACAGATAGCATTTCCTATTGAGACAGTTGTGCACTTTTGAGATTGGCCACTAGGTGGCAGAACGAGTCATTATTTTTAATGGGAACTGAAGACAGACCTTTAGGGCCTGATATAATAAAGCCCTGGCTGGAGAGAATAAACTTTCATCAGTGAAGCTGGGTGATCCAGCAAACCAGGAATGGATTTCTCGAAAGACATTTGCTATTTGTTCAATTCTGGACCAGATTCATTCCAGGTTTGCTGGATCACCCAGCTTGGCTGATGAAAATGTATCCTCTCCTCTCCAAAGCTTTATAAAATCAGATCCTTAGAGAGATTCAACCATCTCTCAGCGAATTTCAGACAAATTGACTGGGGAATCCTTTATAAATAGAGCCCATTGAGTTAAAACCTAAGATCCTTCAGGGAGATTCCACAATCATTTTAGTACATGAAATTACTAAAAAAAAGTTTACTACACGTGTTCCAGGACCCAAAACTGGCTTATATCAGGCTGGCCTCCTCAAACCTTCATCAAGGGGACTTTTTTATAAAGGGTTAAGATTAACCCGGACAGCGTTCTCCCTATTGGGGTCACAAACCCCTTTTAATAAATGAAATAGAGGGTTACCCAGTTTTCTCCTACATCATAATCTCTATTTATAAATGATTCTCTATCAATTCGCTCTAGATGCCTTCACAATTTTATTTTAATCATTTCAATTCGTTCATCATTTTTGCAGCCTTTCCCATTGTGAAAACTGTGCACTTTTGAGATTGGCCACTAGATGGCAGAACGAGTCATTGTTTTAATAGGGACTGAAAGGAGAAAAGTAGAAAGATTCCACCATATGTCAGCAAATTTCAGATGATTTGACAGGGGAATCATTTATAAAGCCCTGTGAGCAACTTTACTACCATGTGAGATGTTTTTGCCAAAAGACTGCAGGGACATCTTCATCTGATGAAATGGGCAGACCGCGAAACGTGTTATATCAGATGTCCCATATTTCTATGATACATAATTGTTCTGCATACAGACTCTTCCTTTTACTTTATGATGTGTGCAGATCTGCTGATACAATATTTTTTTTTTAACCATTGATACTTTTTTACACATTTTGCAGTTGAATATATATTTTAAACTGTCGCTGAATCCTAAACTCCCCTGGGATGTTTTTATAAAGGTTCCTAAAGATCCGTTTTTTGTAATTTCTTGATGAAGACTGAAAGAAGACGACCCTGGAATGCTGCCCGTGGGGGCAGACAGAATCCCATAATTTCCCATAATGCCGATCTGTATGAATGTGAATACTCCAAATGCATTCTAATAGCAATGTGTGGGAGGATCAAGTTCCCATACAGTAATTATTATTATTAATATACAGGATATAGCACCAACATATTATGCAGCGCTGTACAATAAATAGGGGTTGCAGATGAAAGACAGATACGGACAGTGACACCGGAGGAGGAGAGGACCCTGCCCCAAATAGTAATCATATATCCCCTGTGGCCTCTGGGTACCCGTAAATCCCAATCCCAACCCCTCAGTGTGTGGCCCCAGGGAATGAGTAGTAAAGTCTTTGCTCCCAGGACATGCTGAGCAGCACGTCCCATGATATGAGCTCACCCAGGTGACAGGTCCTCTTTAAGCTGCCTATTTCTGGGGAAAGAAATCTCCTTTTCTGTAGATCATGGAGAAGCAATAAACGTGAATCCTGATGTATGCTCCATTATGGCGGAATGAATCTGAGAAATGCCGGCTGCAGATGTTCACAGCGGAATATTGCAGATTGAATGTCTGTCATAAAAATGAAATATGGAGAATCAGCAATGTAACCTCGCAGATTAACCCTTCGTGTCACCTCCCAGGATCCGCTTCCCATTGAATGTATACAGGATGAGAAGCATCAGATGGAAGCACACAGACCACACACGTAACAGACGTTACTCGGCCTGCGACCTACACCGCGCAATATTATCGGTGACAACCGGACACATCTGCCGGTTCTTCCCCTTTAATTCCCAAGAAATAACCAATCAGCATTTAGATCCCCCCATCTGCTACATTTATTTCCTGATGTAAATTGTTCTGCTTCTCCCACAAAACCTCCGATATGTTATTCCTCAATTCATCATTTTCTTCTCTTTTTTATTTCAATAGATTTCCAGGTTTTATCAGTAAAATCTGATGGAGACGCACGGAATGGTCACATGACGTCACATTTTGCAGAGATTGATGGCTGTTATCTCCTGCTAAAATTTTAGTGCAATCCATTTTTTTGCATTTGGGGAAATTAAAACAATCTCGCCTTTTCCTAAAGCTAATCCGACCCCGGCCTCCAAGAGTCAATACAATCATTTAAATCTCGGCATCTGTGCGGTGTTCACAAATGTCTGACACAGATTACTATGTGACCGGATACAAAGTTATAATGTTGGATCACTGAAGGGAGGAGACTGAGGAAATGCTTCTTCATCCCTGCAGCAAAATGATCACTGTGGGGGATTAAGTAAATGCTTCCTCCTGCCTGCAGCAGACTGATGACATCACCTTAGCCCAGGCAAAGTCATTTACCAGAGCCTTTGGCTTTTTTTTTAAGCTTTTGTGATAAATGATCTGGTTGCTGTATATTGTGTCATGTTAGGAAAGTATTCAGGGAGCCTTGTAATAATAATGACAGGTCCTCTTTCATGTGGCCCCTGATCCCCTTATTGGAGAAGGAAATCTGTATCCTCATCTTCAGGTCATTTTGTGACATTTGCTTAGCACGGAGGAGGTCTTACTGACCTTTACACAGCCCCCTTAGCAGATTAGCGGAGTCGCCCTTTAGCCCGATGTGCTGACCTTTGCTGGATGGGCAGTCCGGTCTCCTATTATTGGTGGATGAACTTTGGTATATTGTAACCCGTCACCCCCCCGGGGTAGAGCGTGCTGCCCCCGCCTGGCAATCAGCGGCAGTGACAACATCCCGGGTTTTTTATATTTAGTTTCCGAGCGATAAGTTACTTGAAATTTGTTCTATGGCGCATTAGCGGCCCGGCCATCAATAAGTGGTGGAGTTGCGGCTGAAGCTGCGAGCGATCTGCCATTTATTAATATCGTTGTGCGGAGAGTACGGCAATAACCATTTAGTGCAAAGTGAACATTTGTGCGCCGATAAACGGGAATAAACGCCAAAGCCGATCGGTGACACGAATAAGTCTTAATGTACAGGAACAACAGTTATGAATAATTCAATTTAATTGAACAGCTTAAAGTGAGAGAAGAAATAAAACGTTACGTTCCAGTGATGAGATTAAATGCAGTCAGGCAGATGAAAGCCAAACGCAGCGCCATTCGGGGATGCTGATGGCTGTGCGGGTAACATTCCTCTATGTCAGTCGCTAGTAACCCCTCACAGTCCTTGGAGATGTCCATAATGGAGATTTCTCCAGGTAAATACCCCCACCTCACCCCACCACCTTCCTTATCTTCTTATAACTTCTTCTTTTTTCGATGTAAAAAGACTGAAATCATTTCTAGAAACAGAACAAAAAGCAGAATTGAATCTTAATCGCTATGGAAAGCCTTTACTAAAACAATATATGCCAAAAACTTTATTAAAATAATAAGAAAACGATTTAAAAAATGAGCTTCAGGTGCAAAACCTACTATAGTCTATAGTGCTGTCCCATGCAGTAACTCCTTTTCACCACTAGATGTCATAGGTCTGTGTGGTAATTTCTTCTGTGTGGGATAAATGATCCTGAATGTCATACAAATCAAAGACTGAGGGCATCTAGTGGTGGAATGGAATTACTGCAGATATGTTGAATGTAGATTGCTTATTGGAGAGGATGGGCATTAGTGTTGGTGAGGCCGGCTTGGCCAGACTGAGCCTGCATTCCAGGGACTCTATAGGGACTGACTTGAGAAAAAACTCTGAATTTAGTTATATATATATACTAGCTGATTAGCCGGCATTGCCTGGGTATTAATTGCAAGCTTTTATTATAGTCCAAAAAAAAAGTATGTAAAAATATAGGCAAAAGGCACACTGTGCTGAACAATACATACATAGATACAAATATGCCTCTGACATATACCACAGCATTGTACAAAGATCAGCGGTACACTCACATGAGTATAAATCATATGTCTAGCAAGTTTGCTTGAAATGTCTCCATGTGTTTCCGAGTGAAGATGAAACATACATACGTCCAAATATAGCTCTGACATATAGCACAGCGCTGTACAAACATGGCTGGTGCACTCACATGAGTCATATGTACGGCAAGTTTGGTTGAAATGTCTCCATGCGTTTTCGAGTGATGGTGGAACATACACACATACACACATACATCCATTTTCATTTAAATATATCGTAGATTGTAAGCTCTTCGGGGCAGGGTCCTCTCCTCCTGTATCTCTGTCTGTATCCGTCTGTCATTTGCAAACCCTATTAATGTACAGCTCTGCGTAATATGTTGGCGCTATATAAATCCTGTTTATTAATAATAATTATATATATATGATAATATCCAGGTCCTGGTGATTAGTTTCCAGCAATGCAGGACATGATGAATAGTTTCATATAAAAAAATGTGCAACTTTTGTAACAATTAACTTTATAAAAAGACAAAATCTATAAATCCTAAAAACACACATTGTGCTCATCACTGCGAGTGCTTTATGCTGTCATCCTAAATCTAATTATATGAGGTGCTGCCGATGAATGTGCAGGAATCTGGGGTGACCTCATCTCCAATAACCGAGGAGGAAAATGCAGATATAGAGATGAATGAATCACAATTATTGGCAAATACCAGAATCCAGGTATAATAAAGATATGAACACTGTACACTGATGCTGGGCTATGAGTATAAGCAGAAATAATATCCTATACATCTCTGCAGATTACATCAGAGCTGGACGTACGGGATACTCCTGGGGTGATAACAATCTGTCTTTATGTATTATTTATTCTTAGTATTTATAGATGGGAATGATTTAAAAACTAAAGAAAAGGTCATTTTAATAGTTATAAAGGATATTTGATCTAGAATTATTGGTACAGCGCAAACTTTCAAGGCCACCACTGTGCATTGCAATGTAGTGATTGATATTCTATTTAATAAAGCTCTCCAAGATAGGCTATCATGGGTGAACCTGGGTGATCCAGCAAACCTGGAATGGATCTGGACCAGAAGCTCTAATAAATCAAGTCCTTCAAGCCCAGGATATGATGAGCCTTTCCTAGGGGGAGGGCCCATGACAGCCTGAGAGTGGGTGGGATACATGCATCTGAACGTCATACAATCTCAAAGACTGAAGACATCTAGTGGTGGAAAGGAATTACTGCAGATATATTGAATGCAAAGTGCACATTGTAGAGCAGTGGTCCCCAACCTTTTGGAGCTTATGGACCACTAAGCCTATGGGCTCTGTACCACGCATGTGTGGGGAGCGGTGAGTCAGAATGACATCATGATATGGGTCTGAGCCTGTGATGGGGGAGTGGGCCGTTTGTGTTCAGAGAGAAAACCCGTCCACTGCCCTGGGCTTGCGGTCTGCATGGAGGACATGGTCCATGGCTCTGACCGGTGGGCCCCCCTTAAGCGCGTCCTTCTCCTGACCCCGCTAGTGGGAGCATTGGCCAGAGCCACGGGCCACCACTGGTCTCCGTACTCTCATGGCCCAGGTGTCAGATGGCCCACTAGTGGGCCGCAGACTGGGTGTTAGGGACCCCTATTGTAGTGGATGGACATTAGTGTGGTGAAGCCTGGATTCCAGGGACTGTATGGGGACTGAACTCTGAACTCACAAGAAACACAAGTTGATGCACTTTAACAAGATTGTTGGCATTGACCTCATTTATTACATCAGAAGAATGGACTGAGCCCCAAGTGGTTTTACCTCTACAGGTAAAAGCTTTAGGTGCACAACATACTCCTATTCGGAGTTGCTGTCCCCTGCAGTAACTCCTTTTCACCACTAGATGTCATCCAACCAGAAAGAATGACATAAGCCCGTCCCAATGAATGATGTCACCACTCCCTGCATAAATGACATCATCACTCCCTGCCTGATTGCTGCTCCTGCATTGGGAAGATTCCTTTAAATTAATATACAGAGGATTCCAGGGACTCCATAGGGACTGACTGAAAGGAGCAGAAGTTTAATGCACTTTACCAGGATTGTTGGGAGGGAGGACAGAGCCCCAGGTTGTTCTTCCTCTACAGTTATGTGCAGCGTTTTCATGTCAGGCAGCTCCAAAATATGGAAGAGCTTTAAAGTCACTTCTGTGGAAACACATAGAACAGAATTGTGGTGGGGAATTCACAGGCTTGCTCACCAGAACACTTAGGGACCAGGTTCAGGTTCAATCCCACTATGGCTCCTTCTCCAACCTCAGCTGTTTGCTATTTCTGTGTTCTGCCCTGACAGCCGCCAGCCAATGAGAGCACGGCCTGCTTTGTAAATAGGGCCAACGGGCTCCCTGCCAATGTTTATCATGCTGAACTTATAACTGAACAGGTTAACATCTGTTCATATTATTAAAAACAAAAAATCTCTAAGGGAGTCTAAACAGAAATCACAATTATATATACAAAAACAAGATTTAAAAAAAAACAAGCAAAACATTTAAAAATATTCACATAAATCAATACATTTTAAAAAAAGTTTATTATTGATACTTGGTATATATTGTTTTTTCTAAAACATACTTTGTCTTGATTGTACTTTAAGAGATGTATATGCAACAACTAATTGTAGATTTATCTGTACTGAGTTTTAGAGCGTTTATACTGCTGATACCTGTACATATAAATCCCCGAGGAAGCAGATTACATTGCGAAACGCGTCGGGCTGTCAAAATTGTCAAACAACCATACCTATCCAGGTTCTATCAGCACATTGATCACTATGATTTTACTCAGAGTCTGTTAATATTCCTACTATGAGGTTTCTAGGGAGGTAGTACAGACTTTTTAATCATGTATTTGTTTTATTGTATGTATACATGTATTTTGTATTATTTATGTGAATATTTTTATGTTTTGCTATATTAAAATCTTGTTTTTTATATATAATTGTAATTTCTGCTTAGACTGCCTTAAAAGTCCCACCCATAGAGATTTTTTATTTTTACTACTTTAAATGGGAATGTTGGCAGCGTGATGCAACTACATGAGATTTGACAAATACTTCTTGCAATCTGTTCATATTAAAGTAAAGCAAAAATGATCTTGGCTTTCCGTGAGGAAAGTCTCTATAAATGTTGGATCCTATGGTGGTGTTTAACCGTAAAATGTTTATATCGGCAGAAATTTAGATTTCTTCAATCTCTCCTCCAAATCCGGTGAAACTAAAAGAGAAATGACGCCAACTAACGGACGAAATATCTAGAATCAATGCGTCCAACGCGCACCAAGAACTCCGACCTTTACCAACCGCTCCCATTCCGTCTTATTCAGATGATGCGTGTCAATTCATTCCTCGCATTCACCGGGCGCAGCGCTCTCTGCGTACACATAATGACACCTTCGGTGGCTGAATACAATCAGACGAAGCGAGCGGCCGCACACCTATAATTAACTTTCCGAAGAATAACCTGGAGACGAGACAAGACTGGAATCAATGTGCGTTATAATGGCGGATAAGCATTCGTTCCCCGAGAAGGGGCCTTCAATTGGCGGATCGATACGAGGGGGACGTACCCTGAGCAGGAAGTCGATCTCGCCGATGAGAGATACTCGTTAACGCCTTTCAAATCATCGTCTTTTATAAAATTCCGGCTCTTCGTTCAGCCTAAGTGGCAGCAAATGAAAGTTCATGAATGTGCGGAGGCTGAAATAACGGGGCGCCAACACAGGAACGATTGTTTACTATGAGTGAAGCATTCCTGGCAATAAACACAATCGAACGGCGAACAGCAAGATGGGTGAATCTTAAAATAAAGGCGCTCGCCAAGAGACAGCGCTAGTTGGAACACCGGCTTTATACGAGAGCGGAGGGATTACGGTGAAATACAATTGCTGATTTCACTTTGATGATGCTGAAACTTTCAATTCTTCTCAATATACTATTATTACATTTTATTTATAAAGCACCAACATATAAAGCAGCGCTGTACATTACATAAAGACATAATGCTCATTTTTGAGGAGGGGTGTTAGGATAGTTGAAGCATACGAGGTCTGTTTATGAAATAATGAGACTGATATAATAACTTTTATTTCTTTCTATGACAATTCTAATGTTTGTCCCCTTCAATATTCTCTCCATTCACAATGAAGCTCCGATGTCGTCTTGTGTGGTGGAAGGTGCGGAGTTTTAGTTTTGTATACACCAAGAAAAGATTGGACCCCTGTTTTCAGGTTGGACCCCACCAGGGGGATTTCCCTTTTGTATTTCCTGAGATTTTCATCCCAGAGATTTGTCCCTGGAAGATTTGCCCCATTGGAGGATCTTCCTTTACCTATAACTCTCATGATAACCCAGAATGTTGGATTTCCCATCACTGGCTCTGATTTAATAAAGCTCCCCAAGGCTGGAGATGACACACTTTTATCAGTGAAGCTGGGTGATCCAGCAAATCTGAAATGGATTTCCTAAAAGTCACTTGCTATTTGTTAGCAAATGTTTTAAATCCTGCACCAGATCCATTCCAGGTTTGCTGGATCACCCAGCTTCACTGATAAAAGTGTATCCTCTCCAGCCTTGGGGAGCTTTAATAGATCAGGGCCATTGTCTTTGTAAAAATGATCTCCAGGACAAATACATGTTCCCCCAGCAGCAATAAAACCTGACAGAGGGTCTAACCTTACCCTACTTGTACCACTTTTTATATATTTTTCAGCCTATTTAACAATGTTTTCACCCAAAAGTCCCCCAACTATATATATATATTAGAAACATTTCACATTGCATTCAATTATAAAAAAATGCATAAAATAAAAACAAATTCACAAATTTTCCATATTAATACAATGTGAAAAATTTTGGTAAAAGTTGGATGAATCGCAGGGTCCTCTCCTCCTGTATCACTGTCTGTATTATTCTGTCATTTGCAACCCCTATTTAATGTACAGCGCTGCATAATATGTTGGTGCTATATTAACCCTGTTTATTATTAATAATAATAATATTAATAATAATCTTGAACACATAGACCAATTTGGGCTCCTTTTATAAAGCAGGAAACCTGACATTCCCTCAAACATTCCCTGTGTTTTAATGTCAGTAACTGATTTTGCATGATTCTTTTTCAGTGATACTTTTTACAGATTTTTTCTATTCAATATCAGCTTCAATCATTCTTTATATCCCATGAACTCCTCATTGATAGAATGTTGCAATTTGGTTATGTTTTAAAGGGACAGACACCTTGGTGTATAAATTATGAAATCTTTGATACTCACAGGTCCCTATTTATAAATGATCCCCCCAGTCAATTCCTCTGAAATTCGCAGACATGGTCAGATCTCTCTACAGGTCTCCTATTAAAACAATGACTCCTTCTGCCACCTAGTGGACAAACATCAATAGTGCACAGCTGTCAGAATAGGAAATGATTGGAAAAGAAACAAATTTTATGAGTGAATTGGCAGGGGAATCATTTATGAATAGAGCCCATAGAGATATCAGGGTGACCTCACAGGAAGGTGATGAAGCTCATGGCAGAGCTCAGCCGCCACGGTGAAGGAAAACCTGCAAGCAGATTGTTATTATAAAAACTCATTTTCTTGAAATATTCCATTTGGAAGATAGATATTTTCTGCTTCTAAAACTTAACACAAAATTAAATTGCAAATATTCCTTAAAACGGCCGGACCTGTGGCCTAAAGGCGCCGGGGATATAAAAGATTGGTTCAGCTCTGTTAGGCCCGGTTCCTGATATGATTTATAAGCAACGATTCGCTTACCAGCTCCATGGCGGTCTGTTCCCCCCTCCATCTAGCCTAGTGGGGTCTTAATATTTAGAGGAATAAACAAAATCCTGATTACCAATTCCAGTGCGCCGGCGGCCTGCAGGTGTGCGCGCCCCAAACCTGCTTTGCGTATAAAGAAACTTAACCTTCAGCGATGCGCGAAATGTCTGAAGCCCCCGACAGCCGCAAGTTATTCTTTGTCAGGCTGGGAACAAATGATTTAAGCAAATGTCAAGCTCGTTCAGCGGCTCATTTTTAAATGGACTCGCTTTGATTAAAATGTAAATATTACAATTAAATACAAAGTCGGCTTTGGAAAATCGCTGCGGCCCTCTCTGCGCAAACACAGGGAAGTGAAACTCATTTCTCAGAGTTTAAAGTAAATGAAAGTTGTCACCGAGTGAGTGCGAGAGACAGATTTGCTGAGATAATAATGAGCTGACGGAGAATTGACTTGGAAATGCTCCGAGCTGAAATCCAGCCGGTGACACATGGGAGCCGGAGATCCACTGACAAATTGAATATTATGTAAAATGATTTGCACTAAAGAGAGCGCAGGGCACGGCCACTCTGCAAACTCCAAAAGACATTCCATTGAATTATGAAGAACTCCATCACAGGGTAAATCGCGTCTGTCACCGGGCTGTGACAAATGGAGAATTAACTCGGTTTTAGAAGTTCAGGTAACAGAATAAAGTGCAAGGTGGTACGTGTGGCACAGCGGGCGAGGGAACGGGCACAAAGGGTAATCACCAAGACCGGCCTGAACAATTTTTTCCCTTTGCTCTGGATACAGTGCAATAGTTGGATTCTCCACTGGGTACTTACTGCTTTACATACTTACATAGCCAGGGTGAAAAAAGACATAAGTCCATCAAGTAGGGAAATAAACATATCCGGATATAAAACCTTATGGACATAGTTGATCCATAGGAAGGCAAAAAAAACCCTGGGACAATTTAAAAAATTCCTTCCTGATTCCATAAGGCAACTGGATGTTCCCTGGATCAGCAGTCCCTGTTATCTTTACTTTAAAGCTTTAATCCCCAGTTATATTCTGTGCTTCTAGAAATCATCCAGCTTTTTCTTAAAGCAATCTATAGAACTTGCTGAAACTACTTCCTGATTGCCTTTGGGATCAGGAAGGAATTTTTTTAAATTGTCCCAGGGTTTTTTTATGCCTTCCTCTGGATCTACTATGTCCATATGGTTTTATATCCGGGATATGTTTATTTCCCTACTATGTACCAGGGTTTTTTAAATTGTCCCAGGGTTTTTTTTTTTTGCCTTCCTCTGGATCTACTATGTCCATAGGGTTTTATATCGGTCATATGTTTATTTCGCTAGTGGTGGAACTTGATGGACTTGTGTCTTTTTTCAACCTAACTATATAACTATGTGCATGTCAGTGTGTTTCAAGAACAAGATTGCAGACAGACAGGTGAGAATGTTTCTTTGCATAACGACATATTTTGTTACACGTTTGTATTATGATTTCACTTAATAATCATCGATTAAATTCAGAATGATTTCAGATGAATCTCAGATCTCAGTTTGCATGTCCCGGGGTTTACATGGTCGTATCACGGAGTGTTTTATTTGTGATTCCAGAATCAGTGATTTTTTGATCATCCAGGCATTACCAAGCTAAGATTATCTTTTGTCGTCCTGGAATCTTGGGATTCTCATGAAAAGATCTTTGTGAAATCCATCGACAGACCTGCAGATCTATGAGATGGAGAAATGATTATTGAGTTGTAGCATCGAGCAGCAAAATGACTTCAAAGCTTTTTCCTTTAATGAGGAGCTGGAATGAAATCCTCGGTGAGGGAATCCAAGGCACTTATAGCGATTAATGTAACTGAACAATATTATATATCTGCCTATAATGGCTTCTAATAAAACAAAATGGCTCCACCATTGCTAATGCTAAGTGCTTTCTATAGGCTTTCCTGGCAATAAAGGATTAAAGTTGTGAAAGCTTTATCATAAGGTTGGCATAACGTTCTAAAAGTAAGAACAAAACTTCATGTCTTTCTGCTCGCACCCGGCATGATTATATTTCAGATCCCAGGAGTGGACTGGGGATGGACCAAAGAGAATATTAATAGCAAACAAGTAGGGATTCTAATGAGGCCTCTTCTACCCTAAAACTTTCATTGCTTTCTTTAGTTCTGATTTAAGGCTTTTTGGTAGTGGCGGCTTACTTACCACCCGCCATGCTGCCAGGTAGGTGCATGCTCCTATACTCAAACTTGCACCTCTCATGCCCCTGAATTCTCTCCAGCAGTTCTCTGCTGCCACCTGATGGCAGACGCAGGTACTGTACAAAGTAGTCTGCCAATCACTTGGCACCTTACACCCCCTGTTTTGCTGTGCCAGTTTAAAAGCTGAACACACCGCACTGCCCATGTTAGCATTCTGTTTCACTAATTTGTAAAGCGTGCATTTGTTTCTCACTATCCATGGCTGACCTCAATACCATTTGATCACACCAATGAACATTAGTTTTTTGACATTCATTAATTACCCGTTGTTATTACACATATTACACAGCGCTGTACAAAGTCCATAGTCATGTCACTAGCTGTCCCTCAAAGGAGCTTACAATCTAATGTCCCTACCATAGTCATATGTCATTTATACAGTCTAAGGACAATTTTTAGGGGGAAGCCAATTAACCTAACTGCATGTTTTTCAATTGTGGGAGGAAACCGGAGTACCCGGAGGAAACCCACACAAACACTGGCCAAGATTTAAACCTGGGACCTAGCGCTGCAAAGGCGGAAATGCTAACCACTGAGCCACTGAGCTGCCCACCCATTGGATAAATTACCTTCCATGTGCGATCCCGTGTTTCCCCTGACCTGTTGGATTGTTTGCTTAGATCGCTGCATTTCTGTGTACAACCCATGGCCTTGTTATCTGGAATTGCTTGCTGGCATCATCTGCATGTAGCTCGCCTGGCTCCTGCGCTTTGCCTTCAAATCCCCCCACAGTTCTTGTCCCATTTACCTTTCTGACCTGATAGAAGAATACTCCCCTAGCCTCCTTCTAGCCGCTCTCTTTGCTCCTCCAATGACCCACTAATGACTTCCTCACTCATAACCTCATCACACGCACGGCTCCAAGACTTTTCTAGAGCTGCCCCAACTCTCGGGAATGGTCTTCCTCCTCCTATTCGGCTTGCTCTTTTTTACCGCTCCTTTAAAAGAGCCCTCAAAACCCATGCTTCATCCTCACCTACCCTTCTTCTTCTGTCTCCTAA
The DNA here is from genome assembly GCF_032062135.1 of Pyxicephalus adspersus. NCBI lineage: Eukaryota > Metazoa > Chordata > Amphibia > Anura > Pyxicephalidae > Pyxicephalus > Pyxicephalus adspersus. Next base: position 5,627,274 of record NC_092867.1, on the reverse strand, counting down.
ACCCTCTCTACCCATTCCATATCCCCCTCCTATTGTGTGATACTTCCCCCACCTCTTAGATTGTAAGCTCTTCTGGGCAGGGTCCTCTCCTCCTCCTGTATCATTGTTTGTACATCTCAGATATGCAGGTTTGTCTTTTTGTAACCCCCATGTGTTGGACAGCGCTGCATATTTTGGCACTTTATATATAAATGTAAGAATAAAAAAAGAGGTAACAATTAGTACTTTTGTATGGAGTGACTTAAACAGAAATTGTTCCTGCAGCTCCAGCTCATGTTCCTGCTGTCATAAGGAAATATTGCAGAACAAAGTTATCCATAGTTTTACTTGGACTCCAATCACTCCCTACACACATAAAGGAGTAACGGGAATATATGACAGGGGAGGGGGTGATACGGAGCGTTTTTACCTGTTTCTGAGAATCGCTGGGATGTACCCTTGTACCTTGTACTCATTATATGGGTAAGGAAGCCTCCACCTAAAAAGAGAGTTTTAAATTAAAAATTAAGCCCCCTCCCCGACAAACCATATTGTGGTGAATAGGACCTGTCCCTAAACTAAGGGACCCCCAGCAATGGGAGAGGACATGCGGCCCGATATAGATAATCATATTTTCTGCAAGCGTTATATATTTGTAATATTTCTCTTTAAGCTTCAATTATTTTCATACTTGCAATAGTTTTAAGTCAGATTTGTAAATTTGTAGGAAAGTGCCAAATGTAAGGGATGATCCCACCCGACTCAGGACAAACCACCTGGAAGCATTAGGATATTAATGAGTGAAATTTTAATGCATGTTATTAACGCCACATTTAAAACAAATATTTGTGTTTATTCATAGAAAAACCCTTTGTGTAATTTTTGTACAGAGGAACATAAACATCTCTTCCCCCCTTCCTATCAATTACCGTGTTCAGCGCATTGCAATTACCTGCAAAAGTTAGTGTCTGTAGACTTCAGTGAAAATAGATGAAATGATTGTGTTAATATGCAATTTTTTCATCCAAACTGATTTAAATTTGTTATTATCCAATCAGCAAAATTTGAGTGGAATCAGTGTATTATTTTGCTCATCCTGCTGTCTGCCCTAATAAAGTTGGGGTAAACCTGTGGTCAGGTGGAGACCCGGGAATGGACGAAGAAAGCACATATAGGTGGATGTTGGCCCTGGATTTGCAATGGTGCAATTACCACACACAGAAGGAAGTGATCTCCCTGCTCTATACTCACCCCTACTGGTGACACAAGGAATTTACCCAAGACCCACCTACAAGGGTCACCAGAACCAAAGCTCCTTTTAGTCCCCGGTGAGAGAGGATCTGGCCATGGGCTTGCAGGAAAAGTATAAATAAAATCATGATTTACAATTGATGTACATATTACTAAAATCATAATCATGCAAACAGAAATGTATTTGTACTTTTTTCTCCCCTAGGCCAGGTAGCTTGTGTTCAAAGGACAAATATGGAACCATGGCCATGATGATAACAAAAAATGGTTGCGGGCAGAGTAGCCCAATGCTGAGCACTTTTATGTATTTTAATGATAATAAAGCTGTAAAAAGAGTACAAAATGTTTGCCAAAATGGCCATAGCACCCTAGGAGTTGTGACAAATCTGGCCAAGTGAGTTTTAGAAAGCAGGGTGTCCTAGGGGCTGGAAAAGTGAAGCTGTCTGGGATCACATCACCCATACATTTGTCTGTGGTCTGTAAGTAACATTTCATGGCTGACATATGAGAGACTCATTGACCTTCCTGCACTGTTACTTTGAATTGTGTAATGCTCTTCTAGAGACCATTATCAACAATCAACAGCTTCATCATCACATCATCTTGTTCTAGCTGAAGAGCGCTAAAAGGAGACATAAGGACCACTAGACCAGAGCCGACCTACATCAGGAGCTTCCGAATAAACATTCATTTCATAAAGGTGTCCACAAACATTGCTGCACAATTCCGCACATAGCAAAGGCGAGCCTATTCCTTGTATGGTGGAATTGTATTAAAGCCTCCTATAGGGAAAACATTGCATTCTGGTGACTGCACCGGGATAATCCTTAGCATTCAGTATATAAATCCATTTGTTTAAATTTGACATTCATTAATTTGTATTTCATTCCACATTTATATGGAGCTGTCCAGTAAAAGTAGCAGCAGGAAAAATCATTTACCATACTCGGCGTTCCCACAATTGTCATGATTTGCTTTAAACCCTTTTACAAAAGTGTTAGCCGCACAATGTTCTTGTCTCTTCCTTTAAATCAATTTATAACAACCAGTCCATCTATGAAAACCCCAACTCTGACAACACTTCTGTTTTATCTCATTACAGCACAAAGTGTGTTGTCACCGTGATACAGGAGGAGGAATACTACCGGTAGCAGATCTCCTGGCAGGAAAAACAGGAAAGAAAACATTTAGAAATTATTCCCCCAGTCAATTCCTCTGAAATTCGCTCCTTTAAGTCTCCTATTAAATTAATGACTCGTTCTGCCACCTAGTGGCCAATCATCAAAAGCGCACCTGTCATATTAGGAAAGAAACTATTAAGGGGGAATAATTAATATGCCGGGGGAATAGGTAATAAAAAGACAGGATTTTTTATTTATTTGGTTTGTTTCTAATTAGTCCAAAGTGGAGATTGGATTATGTAAATACCTGATGTCATGTGATCACTGGTTTTATTATATAAAAAGTTACATTGTATATTGTGATGTTATGTAGAAAATAATAAATATTGTAGAAGAAACAATTCCAGAATGAATGAGTTACCTTCTAACACCAATATTTTATAATAACCCCAGAAAACGTTCCTCTTGTTGGGTATTGATCCCGGCCGCTGTGATATTTCTGCTGGGTGGCCCTTTAATCTGAAGCTGGATAAATCTTGCCGCTGTGGTTATATTTATACAATCCATTAAACACCTTTCTCTTATTCTGTAACAATAACGCAGCCCCTGGCTGGAGTCGGTGCGGATGAGTCACTCAGCAAATGTTACAAGTCGGAGGATGAGTGTAGTGAGTGAGCTGCGCAAATGTAACATCGAATCTCGGCTAAATACAGCGCTCCAGCTTCTGTTTCCACATGGCAGGGTTATGGAGAAGTACGAGTAACCAGAAACTCCGTTCTGCATGGGAAAAGGGGAGTAAAAGGGTTTATGGGGGTGTAATGGGTGGGCCCGGCCGTATGACGGCCCGGTGACCTCACAGAGGGCCATTGGATGCTCTGGCCAATGATTTTCCATCGTTATTATCTGCCATGGCTTGTTCTGCATTGTGTCTGTATATGGGGGCCGCCATCTTGGTAGAGGCAGGGAAATGCTTCCTTAAGTAGAGCAGTGAGCAACAAAGTGGTGACAACACCAAATCTCTAAATCCGGTGGCTAATGGAGCTTGAGGATACAGATCAGGTGTGCCTAGGCACAGGATGTCACCTGATATACAGCTATGAGTATACAGAACTGGAGTGCCTAGGCACAGGAAGTCACCTGATATACAGCTATGAGGATACAGAACAGGAGTGCCTAGGCACAGGAAGTCACCTGATATACAGCTATGAGGATACAGGTAGCCTAGTGAAGAGTTAATCCGGCCGCTATTTACCAACGGTATGATTGGCCAGCAATGAATCACCTCGATATGTCACCGGCACAGAATTCCTCATTGTTGGTATTGACATGTTGGACGTAGAGTGATTGAACTGACCGTTCATTTCTCTGCTGATTTATAGCTTTGTAATATAATATTGACATTTACATTAAGTGCCGGCCAATTTATTTTAGATTCACTGTCTCTCCAAGCCGAGTCTCCAGATGAGCTTTGTGGTCTGTAACTGCCCATGAAATCGCCTGGCGGTTTTCAATCCCCATTACCAGGGGCCACAAATTCACCGCGGCTGTGAAAGGTTCGGGGGCATCCAGGTATGATATCAGGGCGGCTTCATACAGCGGCAACTTTACCTTGTCCGTCATCCTGTGACCCCCCCGCCTGGGAGTGACAACATTGGCTCGTGCACCCACTGCAAGCCTGATTTTAACTTTCATTTGGTGTGGCCCAGCACCATACAAGGACATCATTTTATAGAAACGACCCAATTTATTGGCTGCTGCAGAAATATGATAATACACACACGGGTGTTCTGTATGGGAGCCAGGAGCTGAATTGCACCTCAGATTAGAGCAGCTCTTAGAGTCCTTTTATTATTATTATTAAACAGGATTTATATAGTGCCAACATATTATGCAGCGCTGTACATTAAATACATGACCTGGAATCAGCCTATCCCATTACAGCAGAGCTCAGAGTGCGGGAAGGGGAAGGAGCACAAGTAGCCAATCACCTTCTCAATTCCTCTGGTGGCCGAGTAAAGCTTTGGATTCTGGTGGGTCCTCCTCCTTCCTTCCTCTGGTGGGCACTGGGTCCATGGAGCAGGAAAGCAATGGGTTCTGTTGGGCCCTCCTTCTCACTTCCTCTGCTGGGCCCTGGGGAAGGAAAGCTATGGGTTCTGTTGGGCCCGCCATTACACTTCCACTGGGGGTCTCTGGGTCCATGGGGCAGGAAATCAATGGGTTCTTTTGGGCCATCTTCTCTCTCCCTCTGATGAGCCCTGAGTTCCTGGGAAGGAAAGCTTTGGGTTCTGGTCGGCCCTCTTTATCACTTCCACTAGTGGTTCCCGGGCCCATGGGCTCCCCTTACTGCACCCTCTGGTGGACCCTGGGGTAGGAAAGTTGTAGGTTCTGGTGGGCCCTCCTTCTCAATTCCTCTCGTGGCCCTTGACTCCCATGTGGCAGTAAAATTTTGGATTCTGGTGGGTCCTCCTCCTCCCTTCCTCTGGTGGGCACTGGGTCCATGGAGCAGGGAAGCTATGGGTTCTGTTGGGCCCGCCATTACACTTCCACCAGGGGTCTCTGGGTCCATGGGGCAGGAAATCAATGGGTTCTGTTGGGCCCTCTTCTCTCTCCCTTTGGTGGGCCCCGGGAAAGGAAAGCTTTGTGTTCTGTTGGGCCCCTCTTCTCTCTCCCTCTGATGGGCCCTGAGTTCCTGGGAAGGAAAGCTTTGGGTTCTGGTCGCCCTCCTTATCACTTCCACTAGTGGTTCCCGGGCCCATGGGCTCCCCTTACTGCACCCTCTGGTGGACCCTGGGGTAGGAAAGTTGTGGATTCTGGTGGGCCCTCCTTCTCACTTCCTCTGGGGGCCCCAGGTCCCTACAGTACAGTACAATATTTTTTGGGGAGATCAAATTAATTTGTATCTGCTTGTAGCCAAATTAGGGGCCCCAATCACCCAGCATTCTATCTCCCAGCACCCCTTACCATTCTGTCCATTGGGGCCCTAGAGGAAATGGGGTCCCTGGGCCCTTGGCCATTATAAAGCTCTGTAAAGCCCATTTATTGCGAGCCTTGCAGAAATGCGCCCATGTTGATGTCACACACTTTGGCACCGACCCTCAGCAGATGGAAGCGATCAGATCCGAGCTGCGCGTTCACTCTTCAATAGATCTCCTCGCCGTGACGCGCCGCACCCGCCACATCAGTCGTCTCCTTGTCTGTGATACTTTGCATGCCGCATAAACAACGACTCGTGCAGATGTTTCCATTCAGGCCGGATGCTGGGAGCTGACAATCTAAATCCGAGACGCCTGCCAGGTTCTGCGGACGTGCTTGGCGGAGTGACTCGGCGCTGATGAGAGTCGGATGAAGGAGGAGGAACAGATGGATGGAGCGCAGGAGAGATTACCATTGTCTGTCAGCCGCTTCTCCTGCGCCTCCGGCTGATCCTCAACGCGCCCAATGATGAAAACTTTCCGCAGCTTAGAAGTTGCGGCATCGCCTGGCAGCCTTGACTGCCACTCTTATCGTTCTTTACAGACGCCCAGATTTACCAAACGCAAAGCGCAATATTTATAATGATCGGAGAAATCTTTACCATTACTACCTGGAGAGGAGAAAACTTCTATAAAGTTCCATTGGTCGAGGGCAAAATAAAACTTTTTAAAAAGTTGTAAACGTCGAAAGCCATTCAGTCTTCATATAGGGCCCATTCACATCTGTGCTGAGGGAACGCACCGATCTTCCCATGTTCTGCACTAGATTAAGGCAACTAGCTTGGGAAGGCTAAAGTTCAAAGCTTTCCACATTAGAAGCTGCAGCAAGTCAGATAGACTCCGCCTCATTTCCTCACCAGCACTATCTAGCCCCTCCCTCCCCGGCCTGACTGTCCCTGGCCCCGCCTCTTTTATTCATTCAATTTAAGTTCTTTTAATCATAAAGGCTCAGCATTAACTTTCTTGCGTTTCTTATGCAAATACAGCCTGTTTAGGACCGCCTACTCCTCCAGACTGACACCCACCAATCAAAGCATTGTGAGATTTGCATAACTCCTCCCAAGTCACAGCTCACTGCTTTAGAGGGGAGTAGTGAATAAGGCTACCTTATTAGCCCCTCCCACTGGCCATGATCAGCCTGCATGGGTAACGCCCACATGTGATGCTGAGTCTTTTCAGAAAGGATCAGCATCACATGTGGGCGTTACCTATGCAAATACAGCCTGTCTAGGACCGCCCACTCCTCTAGACTGACACCAAATCAAGGCATCATGCTTTTTGCATAACTCCTCCCAAGAACCAGCCCACTGCTTACATCAAGGCTTTACAGAGGAATAGTGGGGCCGGCTAGCTTATTGGCCCCTCCTACCGGCCCTGATCTGCTTGCACGGCATAGAGAATCACAGGGAGATCTACAATAAGGCAAAAAACTAAAATCAGTTTATTAATATTTTTATAGAGAACATGTGCTGCAGCAACACAGCAGTCCTGCATTACATGCTGCACCCCGGGGTTGGTGCATTACACGGCACTCCATCATGGGGCGCTCAGTTCTGGGGGCCCCTAAGTATTCCTTCAGCCCCCTCTCACATTTCACACAGCAGGGAGGTTTTGTGAGCCCGGATGGACAGATCGCATTATTTCTGGCAGCCGAGAAGATAATCAGATTTATTTTTCATTCCTCGGTTTCTCGTTTCACTTTTATTAAGCAAAAGTGCAGAAGTTTATCGCTGCGTCTGGCCATGCGATCCGCCGCCGTCCTGGATCCGAAACGCGTGGGGTAAATAAAGCGCTGAGAGTCCCATTTGCGAGATGTCATCATCGTGACAATCATAAAGCTGCGCTAAGTCATCGCGGCAGCCCCTCCCCCACACCAGGCCGAGGCATTGGATTACAGACGGCAGCCATTATGGCCAAACCTCGAGTGCTCGGCGCTAAATCGCCAGTAATTGGCGATCTCGTTTTTTAGAAGCTCTTAAAAGAAAAAAAAAATCTGGACGGCGCTGAGCCTGCAATTTGCAGCCGACAATTGGGCACTTTGTGCAGAGAGCGGGGTAATTGGCAGGTGGCGATCTATAAAAGGTTGAGCGCCGTGCCATGGCGTGTTTACTTCGAAGTCTTTGTTATTTTACGCTTCTCCGACACTGACTTCTGATCTCTCGAAACAAAAATAAAACGATAACAAAATAAAGACACAACAATCCCGGGAAAAACAAATTCAATTTAAAGAATCCGTCTGACACCGATAGGCTCACAACAAGCGAACACGAGGGAGCTCACGAGTCATTAGCTCCAATTAACAACTTGTTTCCTATCAATTACCCTGAAATCCATACTGAGCTGTGATTGGGTGCTGTTACTCCTTATACATACAGGCTCTTCTTAAAGGGCCGCGGGCCAATCAAAGAGTCCCTGTCACAGAAAAATATTAAATGTGCCAACTTGCAGCATTTTTGCTTGCCTTATAATATTTTTTATTCACTTACAATGTGATTTTGCTAGAAAATTGTAATTCTTAGGTAGAATCATTTTCCTAACACAGCCCGCTCCCCACAGGCTCTCCTGCCTTGGAGTGTCTCAAAACTGTCTGTGCTGGCCAAGCTCCTTCACTCCTCCCCTCACCTTTCTGCATAACCTTTATGTGAGTACCAGGAGAGAGGAAAAGTCAATACCATTGAGGATAAAAGTCTGCTGGGGCTGCTGACATCACATTTAAGATTGCCCCTACCACCCCCACCAATTGTTTTGACATCCAGGGGTATATAACCTACATTCAATGGACCTGATTGGTTAAAACTCTCCAACAAGAACCTGGGAGATCCAGCAAACCTGGAATGGATCTGATCCAGGATTGAAAACATTTGCCAAATACCAACAAATTATTTTTTTACAAAATCCATTCCAGGTTTTCTGGATCACCCAGATTCTCCCATGATATACGATCTTCTTTCTTCAATAAATCAGACCCCATGCACATATCACCTCATGGGAAGATTGTTATTGAAATAATTATCATGGTGACAGGTTCTCTTTATGTGGAGCCTTTCGCTTTTGGACTGGGGTCTACAACATCAGGACACTTCTCCTATGGGGCCCCCACAGGGCCCCTGCACAGAAGAGATAGGTCTTTGGAGGGCAGTCATCTATTGTGGCTGGTTATGGAGTTCTCGGGGGTAGATCCAGCTTAGATGTTCTTGGCCGACCAATATGGGCCGGTGTTGGGGTATCTGCAGAGTGACCCCCAATCTGGATCCTCCCCCCAATATGAACAGACATATCTGCAAACAGTCCGTCATACAAAAGCTGGATCTTCAGCTGGATCACAATACAAAGAGAGGAACAGATTGCCTTTTTTTGGCTTGCCAAAATTTTATGGAAAATCTGAAAATTTTGTCAAAATTTTTCAATTTATTTTTACATCAATAGAGACGGAATCATTGCTTTGTACATTCGTGCTTCCCCCCACCCTTCTCCGATATCACTTAGCACCATTGACGGGTCCACAGGGGCTGGAAAGCCAAAGTCCAGTTGTGGGCCCAACCAGCACGTCAACCAAAGCTCAAACATTGGGCTCACCATACACAATACACTACAATCCAGCTCCACTAGGGGGCGAAATACCCTTGGGGTCACCTGTACTGGCATCACCTTTGTTCACCTTCTGGGGCCAAGTGTTATTTGCCCTCCACCAGTAGTCTGCATTGTGTGTCCCCTTTTCATGGTGATCGCCATTTTTGGTGGACTGAGATCCCTGGCGGCAGCGACTTCTGCTGACACAACATTTATTAGCCGCAATCCCATAAATTCCTCCGCCGCGGTGTAAATCTTCCAAGGGAAAAGGTCGTGTGAATAAACGGCAGTTCTTGTCATTCACCGTGCGCTGATTAATTGATTATTATGCAAAGGCAACAATGTGATGTCCAGGCTGCGCTTCACTGCGCCTGCCGCAGGATTCACGCACCCTATTGTGGAATAAATCTGCCCCCGGATAAGTGACATTTTTTCACCCTGGGAAAGTCATGTGATCAGTGAAAAGTGATGAAAAAGAACACGCTAAGCTTGTATCTGAACTACAAATCTCAGCATTCACATCTGCATGTGGAAACATTGCTAGGGCCAAGGCTCTGGGTTTATTGCTTCTTCTTGCAGCACTGGGATTCTGGACTTAGATTACATTCAGCAAACGCTGCATCTGTGTAAAAGTGAGAAAGTCCAACAAAGGACTATGGAGGATGAGGACAAGAAAAATGAAAATACTAATGTGTTGTTGGCGCCCCTTGTGGCCGCTCTCTGATACTACAACTCCCCAACCAGCTGGTGGACACAGTATTACCTCACTTGTCCCATATGCAGGGATTTCCACAAGACCAATTAGACGGTGGCTTAGGGTGCCATGACCACTGGGGCGGCATCAACCCATCTTTGTGTAGAAATTAAATTATCTGCTGCTGCTGCTGACAGTAAAAGAAAGCACAAAGTGAATATAATGAGGTCACATAGAGTGCAGAGATCTGTGCGGGGTGACATATTTTATTGCAGGTATCACTCTTCTCCCTCCATTCCATTCTCTCTACTCGCTCCTTGTTCCCCATCTCTGCTCTCTGCCCAGTCCTCTCTCTCCATCTATCCCCTTTACCCCTCTCTCTGTCTCTGCCCTCTCCTTCTCTTCCTTTCTCTGCTTCCCTCTCATCTTTTTTTTCCCTCTCCTCTTTTATTCTCTCTTTTTCCTTCCCTCTCATCTCACGTTTTGCTCCCCTCTCCCTCTCGTTCCCTTCTTCCTCTCTCTCTCTCAGTTCTCTTACTGTCTCTTCTCTTTATTTCTACCTCTTCCCCCCTATTTCTTGTTGAACAGCTTTTATGGTGTGTTTTATGTATTAAGCTGTTATTGGCTGAAGAGGTGGCCTAGGGGAGCAAAAAATATAAATCATTCCCTGCCTGTGCCCTGGGTGTAATTCTCGGTATCTGTTCTTATTCTGTATGTATGGACTCTGCACAGTACCATTTCTCTCACCCCGTACCCCCGGTGTAATTCTCGGTATCTGTTCCTATTCTTAGTGACAGGTACTCTTTGTACCCATACCCCAGTAGTGCCCTCGCCCAGGGATCAGTGCCCGGCGTATCTGGTCTGGCGGTTGGCGGGAGGTGCGTAGAATAGTAATTGGCTGTTATTAGAGCCATAAATCTTCCCGGAGTAACAGGAGTGCTATTGAAGAGATATCCGGCTGATTTCAATGGATGGGAAAATGACATCACAAATCAAACCTGGCTCCCAGGGGGAGGGGAGGATATAAGTGGGCGGGGTCACAGCTTTCCATGGCAAATCCAACATCTGCACCATTAACCCTTCGCTGCCCACACAGCCTGAAATGCAAAGCTCCCCATAGACAGGTGAATGTTATCTGGCATGGATGGAAGGGTTGGGGAATCACCCCGGCATTTTCCATTGAGTTCCCAGACCGATCGAAATGTGAATCTTATCACACCAAAACGACTATGTCACCATTTTAAATGCAACGTATGGATTATGCGTTGTTGTGTGTCCTAAAAAAGATCCATTGCCCCCTGCAGCGTGGAATCTCTCCTAACTTCATCCAATAAATTATCAATTACAAATGTTAAATCTCTCTCATTGCAACAACACAAATCATCAGGCTTCTGTGCAGGACTGCATCCTCTTGTCACATGATCCGGCTGTAGCTCTGAGCAGGGGCGGGGCTAGGATTCCCTCCGCCCACTACATCTCAATTTAACATCTTAAAGTTAAAGATAAATTTCAAGGAATATAATAAATTTAAATTTACAACATTTACATTCTTTTTCTACTTATACACAATTTTTACGTTCTACATTTACATTACATTAGACAAAGAATGTCTAAAATACTGATTTCATAAAACACATTCATCTCATAGATCTCTAAAGTATTTCCAAGCTCAGTGCCGGGTATTTGTGTACTACACCACAGAACATGTTGGCGATATATAAACAAACACAGAGAGTTAATCAGACAATAGACAGCAATGCTCCAGGGGCAGCAGAAGATCAATGGAGTCAATTTTCTCGCCGTTTCTGCTGACTGAGCGGTTCCGCCCCCCTAATTTATCCCGCGGTTTCACCGAATGACGGGCAGCCGGCCCCGGACAGAACCTCATTCATAATTTAGGGCCCACAAAATCCATACCACAAGAAAAGCAAATCAAATATTAAAAATTTACAGATTTGATGGTTTGAGAAAGAGATTAAAACGTTTAATCAGCTTGTAGCGGTCAGAGGGTCAAGGAAAAGAAAATAGTGAGAAGGAGAAATCATTCCATATATCTGTGTGAGGTTTTCTACCTAAATATCAACAAAACATCAACCTAATAAGAAATGTGATGAGATTTCCCCCAGTAGTTTGTGTCTCTGCCCCTCCCACAATGCAGTAGTTTGTGTCTCTGCCCCTCCCACAATGGGGAGATTTCCCCTGCAGTTGTATTTCTCTGAGTTTCTATTATTTCCTGTACAGAAATGCGAAGTTTCAGAATGTTCCATTGACCTTCCCTGAACACAGCTCTCTGCCAGTCCCGGCCTCTGCACGGCGTTCCGTCACCACAGCTGTGTTTCACCTTTTCTTCTGTCCACAAACATTTCTCACCTTTTCCTGCGGTTTCAGCTTTGTGCGCTGCGCTGCATCTGTTTACTTAACCCTGCGACTCCGCCAATAACTGCAGCATATTGCGGCTATAGATCTAATAATACAGAGGAGCGGAGAGACCTCTGGGGGCAAATTAGTCACACCGCCATCTGGTGGGGGGGGGGCAATCCTCTGCGTGTCACCCTAAGGCGAGGATTAACCAGAGTGAGATAAGAAGCGCTCAATAACATTTCTGTACATTATCTGATACTGAGAGAACCATTGTACTACGCTACTACATATGCTGCAGACATGGGGAGGACATTGTGATAGTGTAACACATATTAGAGTGTCAGCTCCTCTGTACAGAGACTGATAGGACTGGCCCTGTGTTCTCTGTACAGCACTATGGTATATGTCAGAGCTATATAAATGTATAATAATAGTGTGTGACTGTGGGGGGAGATTAGAGTGTCAGCTCCTCTGTACAAATGTAAATGTGTATGACTGATGACATGATTGATGTCTGGGGGTAATATTTGGGGTGGTCAGGGTGAAGCTGGGCCCTATGTTGTATGTTAACCCCACCAATGACCTTCTCCTATTTGCCCCGCTCGCCCCCTAGTGGTAGAGCTTGATATGAATGTGATGGATTTGCAGAGATTTCCCAGCGTGCTGAGATAAGGCAGAGCTCCCCTAACAATCTGCAGCTGTGACTGACATCACCGGGGCTGTGCAGCTTCATCCTCCCCGGTGACACCGGTATGGTGGGGGGGTGACACAGAACAAGGAAGATGTGTGGGAAAATAATAACAATGGGCGATTCTCCCGCCATCTGTCCAGCAGATGTTGTCTCAGCTTATCTACCAGCAATACAAAAATCAATACCGCGCACGTGTGCCGGGGACATCAAGCTGCAGCCCTGAACTTAGCGCCGCCCTGGTGTCACTTCTGGGAAGGTGAGCAGCCCCCAGACCACCCAATCTCTTTGAGTCACGATGGCCAATGAATAACAACGTCAGGATTCTCGCCGCAGCTTCAACACTTTTCAAAAAGAAATGTATTTTATGAATCTGCTCCTATACAGAATCAATCCCTGGTGATCCTGCCACAAAGAGGCATTCACTTCCTGTTAGAGGGTGACAACGCTAATTCTAATTCCCAGCTGTACCTCCGTGTTGTCACAGCGAATAGAAGAGGAAATTCACCCTGAGGTGTGAAATATTTAATGTACAGCGCTGCGTAATATGTTGGCGCTATATAAATCCTGTTTATTATTATTAATAATAATAATAATAATAATAATAATATGGCCCAGCCAGTGTTCTTTGTGCCCTGGGGGTATTTGTGTGTCACCACAACAGGAAGTGAGATTACAATGTTAGAGTTGTCACCAGCAAAAATAACAGAGGGTACATTTTCCAATGGGGACACCTAGGACAGGAAGTGCAGTGATAAAAAAAACCACCAGAGGTAATACTCTTCATTATTTGCCCTGAGGGGGGCAATTACTCATCTCATTGGGGTACAATTTGAAGCTCCCTATTGGATTTCCTCTCCATCAATGCACAGAAATGTTACAAAGCAACCAATAAAGAAATGAAATCCGTACACATGGTGCGGGCACATGCGGGTTAAGGCGCTCTCTGCAGTTAATTCTCTGTACAGGCCGCTGGGCCCCCAGGCAACGCTCGCTCTTTATTGGCTTTCAGTAATTTGCTACAATCAGCTGGGGACAATCGCAGGGCACCTGGGAGCCAATCAGACAGCTCCATTCATCACCCCTAGGGGGAGGAACCAGACCACCCACACACACTCCTGTGGAACTACAAATCTCAGCATGGCTTCCAACTGAGCCCCCTAAATCTTCCAGCAGTGCTTTCCCTGACAATGTTGCCGTCTGCTTTTCTTCGGTCTAGAGGGCCCCTGATTAAGGGCCAATTTTCCCCTAAAGATTACGCTTCTAAAATATAAAAGTAACAGAAGAAACTCAGAAATGTCATTTTGTGTAATTTTAAAAGAAAACTTAAAAAATCCAATTTTTGGAAATCCAATAGGCCAAGAATTACACTTGAAACTCAGTTTTGGTTTGGGGCCAATTGGGTCCAAAACTGACATCCGAATTTCGGGGTTGCTTCTCATCTTAAAGAGGAATTCCAGACATAAATAATGAAGATGATTGGTTCTATCAGGCATCAGAATCTCAGCACTGCCAGTCCGAAATGTTTCAGGGCCCGGAACCTGAAGGGGTCCAAGCAGCCTATAGGAGAGAGGAGCTCAGGTAGGTCATCGGAGGGAATTCCCCTTAATCAGTGGTGGATGTAGTCAACAGTGGGCCCCTGGGCCGCCAAACTGACTTGGGGCCCCTTTTGGCTGAGGAGGGTCCCTTGTGGCTTTGCACCCCCCTGGTCCATGGGCAGGTAGGTAGAGCTCCTCACATCTCAGATCAATAGATTTCCAGGCCGCAGGGTGACCTCTGAACCTCCAGGACAGAAGCGCTTTGTAGAGGCCGAGGGCGTTGTCAGTGTGACAACCAGGTGGGGACACATTGTATCCGGAGCTGGGAAATCTTCCAAAATCAACATGGCTGGGAGTGACACATCAAAGGCAGAGCCCTCCTAGACCCACCTTATGCCACCCATGGGCCATATCCTGATGCCAGGGCATGCTGGGGCTTCTAGTTCCTCAGCTTCCTACTGTACATAACAAAGCAGCCAATAAACTCACATCGGTGTAGCTTTTATTATAAAATTCCAAGTGATCCTGCCAGCGAGGCCCCTGTTCAGGCACTTCCTTTTAAAGGGTGACAACTTCTTTTCTGATCTTAAAGTTGTGCTCCTGTGTTGTCACATGGGAAATATCATGGGGCCAATGAATGTTTCTTATTGGGGTGAAGCCACTTTAGGGGTTCGGGGTCAATGACTCCCTAGGTAGTAAAGCATGGATGAGGATGACAGATCCTGGGCCCCCCATGTCTGCCCCCGGGGTGGATGATGATGCCCCAAGGGGGAGTTTGGGTGACATTTTGGGGACACTGACTGTGAACTGCTGCAAGTCAGAGCGCTCTGGGGGACTGTCAGGGGGCAGAATGGGAGCTCATACCCCAACCCCCACATTTCTCCCATGCCCCCATACCCCCCATCTAAGCCTTTACCCCAGGGATGGCAGAAGGAGCAACTATAGAGGGCGTCACCCCAATAATCTGCCCTCTTATTTTTCTGCCCCAGACTCTCTCACCCTTCCCCCCTTACTCCGATCCCTCTCCTACTCTGACCCCCTTTTCCTCCTGGTGCCCGAGCCCCCATGCCAGTGTGGCCCCCCTTCTCTGCCCCCCC
>NC_092867.1:5608036-5611415 GCF_032062135.1 Pyxicephalus adspersus | reverse complement strand
TGCCAGGGGGACCGGTACCATACAGACTGTGCCAGGGGGACCGGTACCATACAGACTGTGCCAGGGGGACCGGTACCATACAGACTGTGCCAGGGTACCAGTACCGGACACATCTTGTACACCGGGTCCCTATGTAGAGGTTGTGCCATGGAAAGAAATGGCAGGGGTAGAGTGCCAGGGCACAGACTGGGTGAATGTACCAGGGGGGACTGGCACCACATCACATAGGAATGTACTGTGATCCGATCATGGAATACAGCTGTGCCCGGGTACCGGTGCCAGTCCCTCTAACACTGGGCATAGCTGGGTGCAGAGAAGTCAGAGCTGCGATACAATGTATATAATGTACGATGTACGATGTGTGCTCATATCATCTCATATCAGTGTCGGGATATTTGTCTGTCGCGATATTGTGAATGCCCACCCAGGGTCTTCATACATTGAACAATTCTGGGCAGACATAGAGAGTTGGGGCAGAGATCATCCTATAAAGATTTTATATATATTATATTATCATTTTATACAATCTATAGATCTATAGTCTGTAGGAGCACCCGATGCATATCTCTGTACATCGATATATCGGGATATCAGTTGTGTGTAGGCTGTGAATCTGTGATGATGATGACTTGTTGTGCCAACATACAAAGTATCAGGACACAAATATCTCAGAAATGTCCCCAGACCCAGCTGTATAAAGTATGACATATATCAGGATATCACTCTTATTATATGGAGTCCTTGGAAATGTTTGTTGTGTAGATAATAATGCTGTGTATTGGACACACTGCCTGCATGCTGGGCATAGCTGGATGGGGATGCATAGGGTGTAGCGTTGTACAGAGTTGGGGGACAGGCAGGGCACAGAAAAGACTTTTATATTATTATTATTTTTTTTTAATTATATTGGTTTGGATGGAAATCTCCTTGTGATCTGTAAAAAGGAGAAAACTACACAAAGAGTAAGGACAATACAATATATCGCCTTGTCAAAGATTTATATATATATGGCTTTAGTGTGTGCATTGGCTGCTCATTTATGTATTATTCTATATCCGGGTATAATGTGGATTTATAAATTATAATAGTGTATGAGGATAAAGATTCATATACAAGGAGATATTATATAAAGTGCCTGGATGTAGACACAATACACACCGTACAATATGAATATCTATCATTGTGTACTATGGGGGGAGCAGAGTTATCTGTACAAGGAGAATAGTTCTACTCATTGAATACATAGATAATGAATAGAGGGGGATCACTGTATAAAGTGGCTGAATATAATACAATGCAATATAATATAATACAATATAATACAATGCAATATAATATAATACAATATAATATAATACAATGCAATATAATAAATTACAATACAATACAATCTAATATATTACAATACAATGCAGTGTAATATAATACAATACAATATAATACAATGCAATAGAATACAATACAATATAAAATAATACAACACAATATTATGCGATATAGTCCAGTATATAATTGCAGCACGGAGAGGGTATGGAGTAGATATACGAACTGTACAGAGGGTTATACACAGTTTACAGGACCACTTTCCATGTATTATTACATTGTATTGTATTGTACAATACCTATACATAACACAGATCTGAGTATAGAATATTATAGTGATTTGGATGTATGTGTGTTATATTAATATAGACTGTGCATGGTCTATACAATGTATAGGATTGGGTATAGATCACTTGTGTATCATGGGATGTCTATATGACGGTTGGATGGATTGCAGACCACTTGTAGACTTGGCAAACTCCGCATAGACCACAATATGAACTAAAAACTGTCTGTTGCCCCTGAAACCCCTATGGGTGTTATATATCCAAATACTGAGAAGAGCGGCACTGTGTTTAGAAAGGAAAAGAATGAAATTTGGGATTTATGTATGAGATCAGGATGGGTGCAGATACAAATATAAGCAATCACTGCATACAAAATACACAACAACCCCCCACCCCATACAAAAAATACCCCCCACCCCCCATACACCCCCAAGATCCAGTGTGATAAACTCCTAAGCGGAGACATCTACTTCTATATACAGAGAAGTGCTGTGTAAAGAGATTGGATACAACAAATCCCTGGGAGAATGGAAACAAGCGAATACAATGTATTCCTGGGATTAAAGTACATGTAAACCACACTGACTGACATTTAGCTCTGAGCACTGTATATCATGAACAACCGACTTTCACTTACTCAACGCAGCTTTCATCTTTTCTTTTTTTTCCCATTTTCATGTTGTTGATCCCCCGCAGCCCATTTGAAGCCACTTTCCATATAACCAGGCGACAGGAGGAGGAAATTTGGGAGACGGGTTGAGTTTTGTGACAGAGAGGGATTTTTATGACAGCATCACCCGGGATTATTTAATGAAAGCTGCAGATTAGAAAAGATTAAAAATGATTTTTGAAATGACATTAATATGTTGAAGGCTTTCTGAGATTTTATTATTTGGTTTATATTTATGTGATGGTGCAAATAAAGAAATGGATGCGTTCCTGGGAATGGGTACAATGCACACCCGGCTATGTGGTGTTATGTCAGTATGGATATTATTGCTGCAAAGGGGTCAGAGCCTGGCAGGGGCCCCGGGCCCTCAGTATAGAGTATCTGGGGCTCTATTCACAGGACTGATTATACATTACACACACATTATACACCAGCACTCTGCAACTTTTGCACAGTATGTGAATTTCCCCTACACACATATCCCCCACCATATGGAGACACAATATACACCGTGCAATATGAATATCTATCATTGTCATTAACACTTTACCCCATCCCACCACCAAATATTTATCTAGGCCTTGAAGCAACCCCTAAGTATTTAGATTGCTACACCCTAAAATAACCCTCCGAGCACTAGGAGCAAATCACGCCAAAAAGTTAATTCTAAGCTCATAATAAATTTATTCCAACCCTTCTCCAAGAGGAACCGAAGCCATAAATATTTATCAGTCCATGGCATTGAAAGCAATATATGGGGTATTATGGGTGGTAGAGGAATGTTTTGGGGTACTGCTGGTCTTTATAGAGTCGGTTTGCATTATTGGGGATGTTGGAGTGCATTTGTAGTACCGGATACCGGAGATGATGAATCCTCTTGGAGTGGAATCAGTGTGTGAAGAATTGGGGTATAATTGATATCAGGGCATACTGATGGTAAGGGAGGGGTAATGAAATGTGACTGGTCAGAGGGTGGGGTATTACTGCAGTACACAATATGGTGGTCAGGGTGTGAAGCTTTCACATTGTATTATGTATACTGATACAGACAGACGGAGTGCAGCAATGCATTGTGCACAGCTCTGCAGCTGCACTTGGA
>NC_092867.1:5606668-5607964 GCF_032062135.1 Pyxicephalus adspersus | reverse complement strand
TGAGCAGCCTGTAGAAGGGGATGTGGGTGACCCTATTTCTGAGAAGGGTTTATCACATTGTCCAGATTTGGGTAGAGCTTGGTGCAGAAGAGCGGCAAGAGAATTGTAAAACCCCAGGGAAAGACTAAAGAGATTTTAATAAAGAACAAAGGACCAGGGGCTGTGTGTTTCCTACACCATAGATAGGGGGCGCCGTGTGTGGAAGGAGACTGCACTGTATAGCCAGGATTGGAAATATCACATGGAAGACTTCCAGCCTATAAAGGTCATTTGGCTCTTTTTGGGCCATGGGTGTAGTGGTGGGACAAGGAGTTTTACCACTCAGGGCAAAAGGGCAAAATGTCCCCTACCTTCTTCATCCAAGAGTTCTGCCCTTTCTGAACCCTCTTGGCCCAGTTGAACCTGTGCCAAGATATTGAGTGATGTGCAGGGCATCAGAATGGTGTGATCTGGATGAGGATGGAGGAATTATTAAGAATATGATTGGTGGTTGTGTAGGGAATACAGAAAGGTTTTATTTCATGATAATTGATATTGAGCCATGTAGCCATTGAATGCCATCATGGTGTTTGCTCACCAGTCACCATCAAACCACAACTGCTGCCATCAGTACACATGGTCAGCACTGCATACACTGAATACATGTAAAATGAAGAGTTCACCATTATACAAGAATTGTATATCAGCAGTAACCTTTATTACTGTTTATTTACTGTATCCATTTGTATTACATCTTTCCAGATTGGTGCTCCATACATCTATATTCTACAGCCGTAGGGTGGCAATAATTATGTAATTTGCTAATGATTGGATTGTCCGTTTTTTATAGATCTAAGACTGATTTGTATCCCTATAAGCACTTATCTGGGCCATAGTTACCTTCTTGGAGTGTTTCTTAGTTTAGAATTGAAAATTAGTAATTTCCTGTAATATGTCCAGTGACCACCAGGGGTCACTATAAGTCATAGCCAGTGAATCAGCCTTTGCATTGCATTGCTTGGACATTGGGCAGTGTATGGTACTGTATGCATGGAATGTATGCACAGAGGGCAATGTATGGCACTGTATACATGGCATGTATGGACAGAGGGCAGTGTATGGCACTGTGTGCATTGAAAGTATAGACAGAGGGCAGTGTATGGTACTGTATGCATGGCATAAATGGACAGAGGGCAGTGTATGGTACTGTATGCATGGAATGTATGGACAGAGGGCAGTGTATGGCACTGTATGCATGGCAAGTATGGACATAGGGAAGTGTATGGCACTGTATGCATGGCAAGTATGGACATAGGG
>NC_092867.1:5569494-5606597 GCF_032062135.1 Pyxicephalus adspersus | reverse complement strand
AAGTATGGACATAGGGAAGTGTATGGCACTGTATGCATGGCAAGTATGGACATAGGGCAGTGTATGTCACTGTATGCATGGCAAGTATGGACATAGGGCAGTGTATGGCACTGTATGCATGGAATGTATGCACAGAGGGCATTGTACGGCACTGTATGCAAGGCATGTATGGACATAGGGCAGTGTATGGCACTGTATGAATGGCATGTATGGACATAGGGCAGTGTATGGCACTGTATGCATGGCATGTATGGACAGAGGGAAGTGTACGGCACTGTATGCATGGGATGTATGGACAGTGGGCAGAGTATAGTACTGTATGAATGGCATGTATGGACAGAGGGCAGAGTATGGCACTGTATGCATGGCATGTATGGACATTGGGCAGTGTATGGCACTGTATGCATGGCATGTGCCCATGTTAGCTCTGTTAATCTCCCTATTCAGAGGTAATGTAAAGAAGCCTACTTTGGTGTAAAAGGTCAGGAAAAGGTCCTGGGTGTCTAGAAGAATCCCAAACTAATCTCAAAATCAATCTGGTGGAATCTAAATGTATGCAGGAATAGGAAAGTTAAGGAATAACCGGTGATTGATCTTCTGGGGGCACTGACAGGTGAAACCTTTCCAGAAATTGGCAGATGACCACAGATGTCCATACCAGACATCAAGCTGACCTAGTCCTGAATTCAGAAGTTTGTAGTATTCCATCTTGTTCTGCAAATTACAAAGTTTGCTGTCCCTGTGTATGGCAGATTGAACAGATCACACATTTCCTGTACACACTGACATTCCAAGGTGGCTTTTTGAAGTTTCTGAGCAGCCAGGCAAATGCCCAGGTAACAAATTCCCTCATATTGTAACAGGGCAGTTTATATTCCTGCTTATGGCCCATTCATTATTTGTCTACGTGTTATAGTAGATCCAATTATTTTCAGCTTCTCTCAGCAGCTTTGCTCATTCTGCAATTAAATCATTGCATTATTGTCACCCTTATGTGCCTAACATTTTGGGTGGACAAAGAAATGGACAAAACAAATACCAACTCACTGCCTGGCACCAATGGCAGCAATATATGTTTTTTTCTCAGCCCTGTAAATGTAATTTGTAGCGAAAAAATATGATAAAATTGTGTGAGATAAAAAATAATTCAAATCCTGAATGCTGAAATTACAGATATTACCCTGTACAGTTATCAGAACACAACATAGAGAGATTGTCAGTGCAGAGATTGTACAGGTTCCAGAATTGTACCTAGCCAGGTGAAAGAAATGTGTTTCTGATCCTTCAGCTAGAGGGCGCTGCAGTCCAATCAGCATTTTCCATACAGCCAGGGAACATAGGTGCACAGAGCACAGGTACAAACAATACAGGTATACAGGTGCAGACATTCCATATATACATCATATATACAGTTATACAGGCATTGCATATATGTTATATACAAGTGCAGGTATGACATATACATCATATACAGGTATAAATCATTATGCATAAATCATTGACACCAATGTGATAGAGAAAGTGGTGTCACCATACTGCCTATGCAATGTGTTGGAAGGGGGGGGGGGGGGTGCTTGTAGATCACAGAAACAGATGAACAGAGCTGTAATCTGATGCCAAGTCAATTTCTCCTAGTTGTTTTTTATTAATATGGCAAGTGGAAATGACTTTGTGCATTTTTGAACTATTGTGGTTTTGATACAAGCAGTGAATGCAAAACAGATGGAAGAAAAAGTAGCAGTCTGATAGTTTAATCTGAATGTTAGCACAATATGTGACACATGATAAAATCGAGCTCCGTGCTGGGTAATAATTCTGACGCTCGTTGCAGTGGAATCTGGATTCTGTCCAAATATCAGATTTAATGTATTCTTAATGTTAATATACAAGTGTGTCACTCTATTTCTGGTTTGCTATATATGGTTTTCCATGCTGTTGCTGATTTTGTATTACTTGACGTTTCACTTGTGCCCCATGCTCTGTTCTCTGTGCACCATGCTCTCTTCCCTGTGCTCCATGCCCCATGTTCTATGCCTTGTGCCCAAGCTCCATTCCCTGTGCTCCATGTGCCGTTCTCTGTGCCCCATATTCTGTGCCTTGTGCCCCATGCTCCATTCCCTGTGCCCCATGTTTTGTGCCTTGTGCCCCATTCTCTGTGCGTCATGCTGTGTGCCCCATGCTCCATTCCCTGTGCTCCATGCTCCGTTCCCTGTGCCCCATGTTCTGTGCCCCATGTTCTGTGCCCCATGCTCTGTGCCCCATGTTCTGTGCCCCATGTTCTGTTCCTTGTGCCCCATGATCCATGCCCTGTCCCCCATGCTTCATTCCCTGTGCTGTGTTCTATGTGCCCCATGCTCCGTTCCCCGTGTTCCATGCTCTGTTCTATGTGCCCCATGCTCCGTTCCCTGTGCTCCATGCTCTGTGCCCTGTGCTCCATTTCCTGTGCCCCATGCTCTATGCCCCATGTTCTGTACCTTGTGCCCCATGCTCCATTTCCTGTGCCCAATGCTCTGTACCCCATGCCCTGTGCCTTGTGCTCCATGCCCCATGCTTTGTGACCCAGGCTCCATTCTCTGTGCTCCATTCCCTGTGCCCCATGCTCCATGCCCTGTGCCCCATGCTTTGTGCAGCATGCCCTGTGCCCCATGCTCTGTGGCCCATGCCGTGTGTCCTGTACCCCATGCTGTGTCCTGCAACTCCATGAAACTTTCAGCCTTTTTCCACCATCACTCTCCCATGCTTCTGTTTCAGCAATCGTATTAATATCACCTTGCTTCTCTTTGTGCCACTCTAGATGTCTTTCTGTCGGCAGAGGTGAGGCGGCTGGCGCCAGGGGACAGACTGGACTGTGTGCGTGCCAATGAACAGTGCCTGAAAGATCAGGAATGTAGCACCAAGTACAGGACTCTGCGGCAGTGCGTAGCCGGCAAGGAGACCAATTTCAGCAAGGTGACGGGCCTGGAGGCCAAGGACGAGTGCAAAAACGCCACCGAGGCCCTGAAACAGAAATCCTTGTACAACTGTCGCTGCAAACGTGGCATGAAAAAAGAGAAGAATTGCCTGAGGATTTACTGGAGCATGTACCAGAGCCTGCAGGGTAGGTACACAACGCTGCCCGTATGTGGTCACCAGGCTGCGGAATGAAAGATTTTGCTGTATGATCCCGGGGGGGGGGATGTAGAATAATATTTTTAGAATCCAACTGAGAATTGTACGTTGGCCTGGATTCCAGAATACTTGTTATGTCTTTTGTTATATCTGTGTACAAAGCACCAGTTGATCCCACCGGAAGTCTTGTAAGCTCATAATTTCCTGCCATTAATTTCAACACTTTCCAGTTCGCTCTGATAGATTTCCCACCCCATGTTGTAGAGCTGAGTAGTTCTGAACTACTTCCTATCTTAAGGTGACAACGATGCTTCTTTATAGATACAGTAGAGTCAGCGTTGCCACCCTTAAATACATTTTGCAAACTTCACATTGCACCCCGCAATTGGTTGGTGGGTGATGTGGTCAGCCCAGAATCAGCACCTGAACCAGGCTATGAAATAAAGAGCATATTGGACATTGCTGGGGCCTGGGGTCACAATTGGAAAAATTGGCG
Organism: Pyxicephalus adspersus; assembly: GCF_032062135.1. NCBI lineage: Eukaryota > Metazoa > Chordata > Amphibia > Anura > Pyxicephalidae > Pyxicephalus > Pyxicephalus adspersus. Next base: position 5,602,993 of record NC_092867.1, on the reverse strand, counting down.
TGTAACATATATAAAATGTTTTGTAAGGAGTGTATTGTCTCCCTTCAAATCTGTGTCACGGAGCTCTGATTCCTCTCGGTGATTGCATGGCTGTGGATGTAAGGCGCTCTCTGTCCAATATGGGAAGGGGGCCAGCAGGCCTAATTGCCAAACAATGGTGGTTTGGAAATTTATTGTGGATTGTATGTGGCAGAATGAGGCATGAAAGGTGACCTGTGACCCCGCAGGCTGCTGCTGATTGTCAGATTTGATCTTCTTAGGGCCCCCTACACTCTCCCTGACTTGCAGATCCCTGGCTGAAGTCAAACTGTCTATTGTCATGGTAAACGAGGGTGTGACCCCATGATTTAATTCAGCCATGTGCTGCAGATCTGGGACTTTTCTCTAGGCCTAAAGCAGATGGCTTCTGGCTGTCCAGGACCTCGGAGGAGAGGTCCTCTGGGTGGACCCAGCTGACCCCTCTAGACAGATGTCAGAAGATTACCATGTAAGCGGGACAAAACACAGACACACGCCTGGCGGGCCCACACAATATGGGCGATCCATCTCGGAACTGACAATTCATTGTGGACAATGGCTGTCGGCCTTGCCATGTGGGAGCGGTGTCATTGGTGTCAGTTGTGTGTGCCGGTGATAATAAGCAGAATGGAGCTTCACATACTCAGATTTTGGGGAAGGTGGTGGTTTTACTTTTCAAGGGAACATTTTAAGTTGTAAAGATTTGTTTTAAAAACAGCCTGAGGGCTAAAAAGTGCTGGAAACTCATTGAGTACCTATATACTAAACTAGGTTCAGGCAGCTCCAGTGATGGGTCCTGGTAATCCACCATCATACAAAGACATTGTAGACAATTGTGCTCTTCCAGCCTTGTGGTCACAGTTTGGTGAAGAGCCTTTTCTGTTCCCCCATAACTGTGCCCAGGGTACAAAGCCCCCTTCACATGGGGTCAGCAGTTTGGTGTGGAGGAACTGGAGTGTCCTGCACAGAGCCCTACCTCAATCCTACCCAACACCTTTGGAATGGTGGGCCCAGTCTTCTCATCAGTACCTGACCTCACAGATGAAGGCAAAAACCTTCTAAAATCTTACGCAAACCTTTCCAGAAGCGTGGAGTTTGGGGTGCAACTTCAAATTAATGACCATGGTTTTCCAAAAGGATACCGAAGATGCTTGTAGAGTTGTGGGATTATTCAAAGATATAGTTTATTCAGCTGTCAAACAAATATGACCTTCAATCAAAAAATCCTCCACTTTCTTCTTCATATAACCATGGTTTAGAAGAAACCAATGTGCTCAATATGGCCTTAGCAAATGTTTGTTCTCCATACAATGAAAAATGTTCAGACTCCCCTTAGATCCATCAATGCTTTTGACTACAAAGTTTCATGGATATTGATGCAAAACCTAAAATGGAACGTGGATGAAATTGAAAAGCTTCCTTCCTTCACCTTCTACATAATACTTGAATATGACAAGTTGGCTGCCTACCTTCATATCAACCTTCTCCATCCAGGTCCTGCTACTTCCACCTGCCCAACATTCCTTTCCTCACCCCAGAGACCAATGTTCTTCTTCAACCCCCATCAATTTTCTCCTTGTCTTCTACAATCTCCTCTTCTCTGATATTCCACTAAGAAAACTCTGACCACCATTGAGTATCATAAATTCATCCCACCCATCAGTTGTCCTCCCCTCCCTGGTCACCTATTACCATGAAAGTAAATCTTTTTGCAGTTCATCCCCCACCATTATTTCCAGCACAAATTCTGCCCAAACTGCCCCCTCCACTGACCTACTGAAGTCCTCATCAGTCCAATTGATGTCTTCATTGTCTTATCAGGGTAACCTCAATCTTTAATATCTTCAAGGGTGCTATAGAACTCATCCATCTTCCTTTCTGTTTGTTCTTCATCGGTTACCCAACCTCAATCAGCCACAGTCATTGCTTTCCCCTTTATCTACTATTAATAATACACAGTATTTATATAGCGCCATCATATTACACAGCGCTGTACAAAGTCCATAGTCATGTCACCAGCTGTCCCTCAAAGGAGCTCACAATCTAATGTCTCTACCATAGTCATATTTCTTTAATACAGTCCAAGCTATCTATGGAATCTAATACTTTCCCACCAGTGAGTGTGTCACACTAGTACAGGAAATGTGTTACTATAAGGATCCCTAGGTGAAAATAAAAGGAGAAAATAAAGCTAATGCAGCCAGCAGATCTGAGGACTGGTAAGCTGCAATATATTACATTTTTGTTCTTGGCTTTACATATGAGCAGCCATGGAACAACGCGGACATGCAAAGTTCAGTAACCCATATTGGCCGTATTACAGTGACTTGATCATTGTTTGATACAGAATATCGTTGTTTGCTCTATTTAATATCTTGTGGGTTAAGTAAATACCCTGCAATGCTCATCCAATACCATGCAGCGAATCTGATTTATGGCCTCTGAAAGCTGCATTCCGCCACCACTTTTGGTATCCAGGCTACAATCGTGCATCTTCGCCGTCATCCTATGTAGTCGGTGCTCAGAAAGCGCAGCTGTGCGGTCCCATCGCGCATCGTCCTCACCATGAGTAAATAACGCTCTGCAAGCTGTACAAACCTGCCAAAGTTTAACCCTTTTATCCCCTCATCCAGCACTTGTTATGGGATTTATAGATACGTGGATATACAAGACTCGGCTTGTTACTTCCAGCTGTCTGTTGTATCCAGAGAGGAAATCAATTCTATTGACTGGTCGGTGCTGTGGAAAGTGTTAGAGTCCTCTGTTCATTGACCCTCCGGAGGATTCAGCTTTATCAGAGTATTAGTGCCATGCTGGGGAGAAGAGGAGTACTTGGATCAGGGTTTCTCAATCAGGGATCCTCCAGAGGCTGCAATAAGCAATTTATGCCTTTCGGGTTAGACTACGTGACACCAATGATGTTTTTGGCTATCTGTAAGAGTGATATTCTTCCTAATGGCCAGCAATGTAAAAGGAATTCTTCCCACTGACCACCACACTAATATACTGTGAGCTGTGGATATAGGAATTACAGAGGGGGTTCCTGGTGGATGGTTTACTACAATGGCAGTCAGTGCAGAGCTCTTGGATACATTGGGGGTCAGTGGGGTGCCCTCCATTTTTTGGGTTTTGACCGTACACACAGTGGTGGTCAGTATAGAGCGCCTTGTTACATGATGGATGAATATACAGTAGGCTCTATTAAAATGGTGGTCAGTATAGACCTCACATTACCCATAGACCCAACAATACACTGGTGGCCAGTAGGGCATCCTCTATAACACTGGTGGTCAATATAGACCTCACATTACCCATAGACCCCCAATACACTGGTGGCCGGTAGGGCATCCTTCATAACACTGGTGGTCAATATGGACCTCACATTACCCATAGACCCCCCCAATACACTGGTGGCGGGTAGGGCATCCTCTATAACACTGGTGGTCAATATGGACCTCACATTACCCATAGACCCCCCCAATACACTGGTGGCGGGTAGGACATCCTCTATAACACTGGTGGTCAATATGGACCTCACATTACCCATAGACCCCCCCAATACACTGGTGGCCGGTAGGGAATCCTCCATAACACTGGTGGTCAGTATAGACCTCACATTACCCATAGACCCCCCAATACACTGGTGGCCGGTATAGACCCCCCCCAGTAGACTGGTGATCAGTATGAACACCACATTACAGATAGACTTCCCAGTATGGTGGAGAGTATAAATCTCACCCCCTAATATGGTGGTAAATTTGGACCCCACACTATACATGGACCCCCTAATATAGTGGTCAGTAAAGACCCCACATTACACATGGACCACATATTATGGTGATCATCAGTACCCCACATTATACATAGACTTTCTAATATAGTGATCAGTGTAGACCCTACATTACTCATTGACCCCCTATTATGGTAGACAGTATAGACCCCACATTATACATGAACCCCTTTATTATGGTGGACAGTATAGACCCTCAAATTACACATGGAGCCCTAATAATGTGGTCAGTATAGAACACACAATACTCATAGACCCCCTAGTACACTGGTGGTCAGCATAGACTCCACATTACCCATAAACCCCTCCAAAACACTGGTGATCGGTATGAACCCCAATTACACATATACCCTCCCCCAGTACACTGGTGATCAGTATGTTACAAATAAACTTCCCAGTATGGTGGTCATTATAGACCCGACATTATACATGATCCCTCTATTATGCTGGACAGTATAACCCCCCACATTACACACGGACCACTAGTTTGATTGTCAGTATAAATCCTACATTACACATAGACCCCAAATACACATGGACCCCCCCAGTACACTGGTGATCGGTATGGACTACACATTACAAATAGATTTCCCAATATGATGGTTAGTATAGACCCCACATCACCCATAGACCTCACTATCATGGTGGTCAGTATAAGTCTACCTCCTCCATTACGCTGCTGGCCAACATGGCGCCAGTAGTTTTACTGCTGGTCAGTAAAGTGGTCATTGTGCCTTCCTCTAAAACAAAAGTCATTGGTTTGCACCTTCGTTCCTTAGTGGTATTTTAGTGTACCCTTAAAAGTATAGATCAGTGGTTTGGTGCCCCCTTGTGTAGGTGGCTTTTGGTCTTAGAGGGCTACTACCCTGATGGATTTCTAGTCCAGTTTTGTTGCCTCCCGACCCCTGGCTCTGATGAGTAATGTCACTCCTGAAACTATGCAGGAGCCACCGGGTAAAAAAAATCATCCTCTTGATGGTGCTAAAGAAGTGCCCATCAGCGGCAGCACCTGGGGCCCGGGCACAGCTGATGCCCATTGTAGTGGAGAAACCATCCCAGATATAATTATAGCTATGCTGAGGATGGGGGTAAGGACACAATATAACACAATACATTTCACAGATGCAGGAGACTCGGTGCACTTTCGAAGAGTTTTTGGCCCACGGCCCCTCACACAGGCAGCAATTCCTTACCCCAGGACCCCCTTACACCTCCTCCCCTCCTGTAACGTCACAAGGAGCCACAAATCTCGGACTCACCAAAGGATGATCTGTTTATTGCGCTGATATACAATATAATAATAGGGTGTTCGGCCAGGCGATGAGGCAGCGGAGACTTTATAACCACATTGTTAAGTCTACTGAAGCTTCAATTTCAGGACAAAGTCCAGGTACAAAAACTTGGCGGCCGCAGTAAAGTACAAATTGTGCACGAAATGCAAACAAATGAGGCGAATTTACCGGCAGAAAAGGATCAATGCAGCAAAATGTTTTATATTCTCATTAAACCTGGAAAAAAAGATATTATTGGTTGGGTTCTAATTATTGCTGTATGGGGTAGAAAATATTTTGGGGGTGGCCACACAAGCTCAGCATGGGCTCCCGTAGGGCCAATGTAGCCAACCTGCTACATAACCCAATACGACAGGCTGCTGCAGCCACTGCCAGCCAATCAGCAGGCTGATTCAGAATTGCGGGAAGCACATGTGCATTGCAAAAAGGCTCCAGTAAGCATGGGAGATGTCTAAAGCAAAGTGTGAGTAGGATTACATGAGCACTGCCCAAGTCTCAGCCTGGAGGTTCGGGACGGGACCAACTCTCCAGTTGTGGGGGGCTCTCACCATCCTAACTTACAATATAAGCCTATTGAATCTGCATTGTATGGGGCGACGTCACAGCCTGTGACCACATCTCGAAAAGGCTGCAATGGAGCGGTCACATGGCGAAGAGGCTGCTCCAGGAACCCAAAGTGACTTTACTAAACCCAACAAGAGAGGTGTTCCGTAGGTTTATCCTATGGTGACAACGCCGCTTTGGACAGTAAGTGAACGTTGTCACCATATGATGGGAAATGTGTTACTTATCGAAGGGGGGAAACGGATTATAGGACAACTCTCCATCCTGGTGATATTTGGAGTTTACGTGAACTGTCAGCGGTGAAATCTCCTCCAGGACTGATTGCTTAGACTCATGAATCCCCTTTCGTTCCCCTTGGCTCTGATCCCTGGACATATATGGGGCCCCGCAGACTCCTGCAATCCTTACATCTCCATATAAGTCTGTGTCCCCCCGGGTCTGCAGGTGTCTTTGTTATGACAATGTAAGGCTCAGCCAGACGCAGACCCTCCCCAGCTGATCCATGGCGAGCCGACGTGCCAAACCCTGGGCCGCATCTGCGCTATTGTGCGCACAGCGAAAATCCCGCTGGAAGATCCATTTCCTCCGAGAAGCCAGTAAATTACCTCTCCTTATTTGTGTCATCAGTCAATGAAGTCTTTTTGGCCCCCGCTCGCAGGACAGCCCGCTTTGTTTTCAGGGTTTTTTTTTTTTCCACAAAAAGAGCATTGAAGAAAGTTCGCCAGAAGCTTCTCCGCCTGCAAGTTCATCCATCATGTCTGTAAAGTCGCCTTTGTCTGCCGCCAGATCCTCGAGGAAGACTCCAATCACCCGGCTTTGTCTCAGCTGGGCTGGGTATGGGGGGGCCCTCATGCCCGGGGCCCCATGTGCTGCATTCAGCCAGATTAACCATTTCTGCCTCATTCCCTTGTCTGCGGCCAAATGCCCATCAAGGGGCAAATTCACCAAACATCCCCGGGAAAATTCCAGGCTGACTTCTTTTCTATTAATTTAAAGACAACCTCCGGCCTGAACTTTTCTTTCTAGTTTCTTCTAGCTGTTCAAATCACTACAAAAATGGTCCAAAAATTAAAGAGCAGCAAATTTACAAATCAGATATGGGGACCATATCTTATATATATATGGGGGTAATATCTGATATATGGGGGTCACATCTGATATATATGGGCGGTCATATCTGATATATATATGGGGGGGTCATATCTGACATATGGGGGTCATATCTGATATATATGGGGGTCAATGGGGGTAATATCTGATATATATAGGGGGTCATATCTGATATATATGGGGGGGTCATATCTGATATATATGGGGGTAATATCTGATATATATGGCGGTCACGTCTGATATATGGGGGTCACATTTGATATATATGGGGGGGCATATCTGATATATATGGGGGTAATATCTGATATATATGGGGGGTCATATCTGATATATATATAGGGGGGTCATATCTGATATTTATGGGGAGTCATATCTGATATATAGGGGTCACATTTGATATATATGGGAGGTCATATCTGATATATATGGGGGTCATATCTGATATATATCGGGAGGTCATATCTGATATATATCGGGAGGTCATATCTGATATATGTGGGGGTTATATCTGATATATGGGGGTCATATCTGATATATGGGGGTCACATTTGATATATATGGGGGGTCATATCTGATATATTTAGGGAGGTTATATCTGATATATATGGGGGGGGTCAGAGCTGATATAAATAAGGGGGTTGTATCTGATAAATGTAGGGGGAGTTACATCTGATTTATATGAGGGGTCACATCTGATATATGGGGGGGGGTCATATCTGATATATGGGAGTTACATCTGATGTATATGGGGGTGGGGGGTTACATCTGATATATATGAGTGTCAAATTTTAAATTTATAGGGGTTGTATCCGGGGGTAAAATCTAATAAAAGAGGGTCATATCTGATATATGGGGGTTCTCAGCCCAGATAATCAGGCCAACTCTGTACAAAACATTTCTTATTTCCTTTTGGATAGAATGGGAGACACCGCCCCACCCCACCCCACCGGCTTCCTGATCTGGTGACACCATACCATCGTCTGATTTATAGGGTGTCACCAGAACAGTATTGCACCCCACCATTGCCAGCCGTATAGAATTATAGCTGTGAATCCAATGGAGCCGCCATTGTAACTGCTGTAAAATCTGCACTCAGCATCCCCCAGTGGAGACTACAACATGTAATCCTCCAGCATCCAGCAAATATCATTTCTGGGTGGAGTGACCCTTAAAGCCACACCCATTTTCTGCATTTTCATAGATTATCAATGGGTTTGCAGTTATGGGTGATAGTCACGTATTGCAGGTTACATACAGACCCCCTCCCCTTTCCTGACACAAGCCTCGATTTGCAGAATTGATCCGGATTCATCCAGGGAGCCGAACCTCAGCCCATCCTGGATCAATACATTCACCTTCCAATCAATGCAGCCGACACATTTACATTAAATGATAAAAAAAAACTCAACAAGTCGCAATCTGTGCTGAACTGCCGGACGCATCTCACTGCGCAGACATCCCTGGGCAACGTGATGGGGGGTAAAAGCTGCAGACAGGGGAGGCTGGAGGGCAGAATAATGAAGAGAAGGCTGTAGGAAGGTGGTTGGGGAGGCTGGAGGGCAGAATGAACAAGGGGCTGGAGGGCAGACTAACTGAAGGGAAGTCTGGAGGTAGGTAGTTGGGGGAGTTGGGGCTGGAGGTAGGTGGGAGGGGGTAGAAGAAGGACAGATTCATTGAAGGGCATGCTGGAGGTAGGTGGTTGGAAAGACTGGAGGGCAGATTTACTTAAAGGCAGGCTGTAGTTAGGTGGTTGGGGAGACTGGAGGGCAGATTCATTGAAGGGCATTCTGGAGGTAGGTCGATGGGAAGACTGGAGGTAAGTGGTTGGGGAGGCTGGAGGGCAGATTTATATAGGGGCAGGCTGGAGTTAGGTGGTTGGGGAGACTGGAGGGCAGGTTATTAAGCAGGAGGCTGAAGGGCAGATTCATTGAAGGGCATTCTGGAGGTAGGTGATAGGGGAGTCTGGAAGGGCAGATTTAATAAAGGAAGGGCAGATTCATTGAAGGACATGCTGGTGGAGGTAGGTGGATTGGAAGACTGGAGGTAAATGGCTGGGGAGGTTTGAGGGCAGATTAATGAAGAGAAGGCTGGAGGGCAGATTTATTGAAGAGCCCTCTAGAGTTAGGTGGTTGTGGGGACTGGAGGGCAGATTAATAAGGAGAAGGCTGGAGGTATGTGGTTGGGGAGGCAGGCCGGCGTCCATGTTGTTCTGACATCACAATCTAATTCTTGCCATTTTTTCCTGCAGGAAACGAGCTCCTGGAAAATTCTCCCTATGAACCCGTCAACACCCGACTCTCTGACATCTTCAAAATGGACTCCAGCCTGACAGGTAAGGGGACCCGCGAGGGCCGATGGAGATATGAAACCTTCAGTTCGGCCACCATGGCCTCCTTCCATTGCTGCCAGAATATGAGGCCGGTGAGGAACATTCGGTGTCATTATTTATTATTGGGGGGGTTTGGACCCCCGCTGTCCTGGAAGACGAGTTTTATGACGCTCCCTGAGATACAACACAACTTCTCTTTAAATATTTAGAGTCTCTGCGTTTTTCCTTTTATTGCGCCAGGTTTTACTTGTATGGTCACCGCTATAAATATTCCGCATGTCGGCTATTAAGTTCTGATTTGGCGTGACAGCCAGGAGAGGTGCATGCTGGGAAGGAGCCGTATAATGGGCCCTTTCTAGCTGTAAGAATAAAAGGGTTGGTTGGAATTTGTTGTACCCCCAGGGCAAATCTGTGTCTGGATTTGTTTTCAAAACTCAATGAGGAATCGCATAACAACTTCTGGGATCAGTTCAAAATTCTGTTTGCACAACAAGGAGACAGACACACAAATATAAGCATGAGAAAAGTCTGTGGACCTCGAAACATTTCAATGCCCCATGAGGAGTGCACCCTCCATGGCCAAAAATATGAGGTCCTCCCCCATACCCTATGGCCATTAATATGGAATGCCTCCATGCGATCTTCAGGGTACAGTCTACCATAGTAATGATGGTCAATGAGATGCAAATAAAAATTACTTTTATGCAAATCACATGCAAAGTTTATGCAAATTGACTTGAAACTGAGCCAATCGCACTTCATATTCACATGAACAGACATTGCGGTTTGCGCTGATATAAAATTATTTCTATGCTGTGGATGCCAATGCAGAGACCGGGGGGCAGCTGATGAATACAATGACGTCAGATGATATAGAGCCACTTCTCCCTAATAACCCCGATGAGGTGACTCCTCTACTAATTTCATCTGCATATTCATTATGATCATTTGCATAAAATATATCAAAGAGAAAAGACAGATATGCAAATGATCCGTCATTGGACTGCAGGAATCTGGTTGGAGATGTAACTTGAGTGATGATATGAGAAGGATTTTATATGGGGTTAGCAAACGATTTATTCATAAGATACTGTGGTATAAGACAACACCACTCCCAGGGGCCACCTGGGGCCCCTAACTACACATCATGGCAGACAGCTTGTGCTACTCTGATGTTTCTATTATTCTGTCCACCCCCAACCTCTGTTTGAGAGATGGGATGATGAGAGTTGTATCAGCAAACTTTAGTTTGTAGGGAAATCAGTGATTTTGGGTTGGTGAATAATGGTCACTAATTTCACAATTCAGCAAGATTTCTATAAAAGGATTTTTATTAATGCGCCACTGATCAGAACTTCATTCTTCAAGATCATTGTGATCACATGGATCGACAGCCATGTGCCGAACCCATGCCAAAACACGAAAGTCTAATTTAATATTAAATAAATGAAGTTTCATATCATGGAAATATTCTGATGTCTGTAATGTATTTCCTTCCATCCCCAACCCGTGTTCGGCTTTGGAAAGGGAACGACCTTGCACTGCGTCTGATCCCCTGCGCTGACTTAACTCATTTTGTCATGTGACCTTGTCCTAGCTAAATGCCGCAATGGAAATACAAACTTAAAATGCATTTGGGGAGGTCGTACGGCAGATTTTGGGAAAACATTGGTGGATATTACAAACTTTATGGGTAGCCATTGAACGGCAGCATTTTATTATTATTATTATTAAACAGGATTTATATAGCGCCAACATATTACTTAGCGCTGTACGTTAAATAGGGGTTGCAAATGACAGACTAATACAGACAGAGATACAGGAGGAGAGGACTCTGCCCCGAAGAGCTTACAATCTAGTCATTTATGATTTCATCATTTACAATCATTTATGTGATGCATGAGGAACGCTGCCTTATGTCACATGTTTCTGATTGATATGCAGAATATTAAAGTTCTCTGACCCTACGAGGACGCCTTGGGTTGGAGGAGAGGTGGACAGTCCCCCATCCGGGGCAATTGTACAGATCTCTGCCCGCCAATGCTCACCCTTTATACATATTTTGTAGGTATGAATGAGACAGCAAAGTGAGCACCAAGGTGAAGGGACAGTTAAAAACTTTATAAACGGCTCTAGAAGGGTGTACACCCTGCTGATTAGTGAACGCACTCCATGCGGTTCATGGTGGGATTGTTCTTTGGACTCCACCAAACTAATGCAAACCCCACTAAAGTCTATAGGAAAAAAAAGCCCCATTTAATAAATTGTATAGCATTTTGTCCGCTAAGTGAATGACATTGGATGAATCTCTCCTAGATTGTAAGCTCTTCAGGGCAGGGTCCTCTCCTCCTCCTGTATCATCTGTCTGTCATTCACAACCCCTATGTAATATACAGCGCTGCGTAATATGTTGGTACTATATAAATCCTGTTTATTAATAATAATAATAAAAATAATAAAGAGAACCTGTCACTACCAAGATCATAAAAGAAATAAAGAGCACAGGTGCAGTTCTGTTTCTGGATTTCAGCTTTGAAGTGACCCTGTCAAAGTGCATTTAAATCTCTTGCTGCCCTGTGAATGTCACTTTTTTGCTGAAAATAGTTTCTTATATTATGTTTGCAGTGTCCTCCCCAGCCCTTTATAGCTGGGCGAACCACCCGGCACTTTTCAGCAAATATTTGGGTGGAAAAGTTGGATTACAATACAGCTAGAGTATTTTTGGGGAGAATACAGGTTTGGAAAGTTGACACCTCTGATAGTGCCGATCTCTGTTGTGACCATTGGATAGGTAAGTATTCCGTCTCGTATGTAGAGGTGATAGTGACAGGGTCTCTTTAAGCAATACTAGAATGGTTTCATATTATTATTATTATTATTATTAATATTATTAATAATAAACAGGATTTATATAACGCCAACATAGTACGCAGCGCTGTACATTTTATAGGGGTTGCAAATGACAGACAGATACAGACAGTGTCACAGGAGGAGGAGAGGACCCTGCCCCGAAGAGCTTACAATCTATGAGAGCCTAGAGGTGAGATTGTCTTCCAGGAATTGCTAAGCAGGCCACTAATGACTTCAGCTTTAAGTTTAGCGTTTTTTTTTCCGAGGTCTTTACTGTCATATTTCTCTCGGATCCGCCGCACTAATCTAATAATGAGTGGGGAAGACATATTGTTTCTCCTATACAATCACGACTAATAATTGATGTATGAAAGCGCGTTAATCACTTCAGTATTGGCTGGCGGCTGTTTAGGTCATAATTTTTAATCCATAGAAAAGCAAAACTCCGTTACTTACAAGCAGACACCTGCGAGAGGATAAAATATGAAAATGGCGCTGCGTTTCCCGTATGGCGAGCCCGAACCGCCGCCCGACAACTTTTCTGAATTTCTCCCGATGTCAAGAGCCGCTAATGGAATTTGTATGGAACATGACGTCTTAATATTTCATAGCAAAGATACATTTCTAAAAATAATAAAATCAAAGCCAGCGATATGAGACTGGGACGGCGTAATCACATTTGGCGGAGCGGGATCGCACTTTTGCTGGGGAAAGAATGAGAAAATATGATATTTTTCCTGCTAGGATATTTTATGACAGTTGTGCATTATTAAAATCTCCCTCGTAGAGTGAATTTATACCGGGGACCCGGGGACCGGAGACGGCTGCATTGTTGTAGAGGATTCATTTCATGTTAACCCTGTAGAGTAGATATACTCTATAACATACATCAGACAACCCCGATTCCACAGAACTGCCACAAGGAGCCACACAAACCTGCACCCAGGGCAGAACTGAAACAAAGTATCAAACTGCAAGATATGTTATCAAATATTACCCCCAGGTACCTGTCATTCCAGAGTGTCAGCTCCTCTGTACAAAGACTGATGGGGCTGACCCAGTGTTCTCTGTACAGCACTGCGGTATATGTCAGAGCTATATAAATGTATAATATAATGTGACAGTGAGCGGACATTAGAGTGTCAGCTCCTCTGTACAAAGACTGATGGGTCTGGCTCAGTGTTCTCTGTACAGCACTGCAGTATATGTCAGAGCTATATAAATGTATAATAATAGAGTGTGACTGTGGGGGCGCATTAGAGTGTCAGCTCCTCTGTACAAAGACTGATGGGACTGCTCAGTGTTCTCTGTACAGCACTGCGGTATATGTCAGAGCTATATAAATGTATAATAAGGTATATGTCAGAGCTATATCAATGTATAATAATAGTGTGTGACTGTGGGGGACATTAGAGTGTCAGCTCCTCTGTACAGAGACTGATGGGACTGGCACAGTGTTCCCTGTACAACACTGCGGTATATGTCAGAGCTATATGAATGTATTATATCAAAAGTCAGTGACCATGGTGTGTAAATGGACTGTATGCTCTTCCAATACAGAATTGATGTGACTGATCTCTTGTAGCACACAGTGGAATATTTTTGCACATTTGGCTGTTCTCCTCTTTCGGATGTCCCCATGTCTGACCCAGATTATTCCCCGGCTCTCCCGTTTTGTATCTGATCATCTTTTTCAGATAGGCTGAGCTGTGTAATGTGTCTGGCTGCTTCTGAAGTTTGCACTGTATCCCTGGTGTACATTATAGTTAGTCACTGCAGTTGTTTTATTGCTTTGTGATGTTTCTCGCTGTGTAGAGTAAGCTCTCTTTTATGATGATTTTATGGCTGTTTCATTTCACTTTGAAAGAGCTGAAATATCAGATAAAATTCTTCCTTCACCAAGGATAATTGTTTCCCCCATTTTCAAAGCCATCTACTTAGTCAGGCCTGAGTCCCCCGGTCATGGTTGGATGGAGCGTGGGACGGAGTTCAGCAGAAGGGTACATTGTCCTCCTGAACGGGGCCATTCATCCTGGGAGGCCGACTATTCACTAAGGACCATTCACCTCTATCAGAGAGGTCTGACTGAGGACATGAGGAGGGGAGACTCTCATGGTATAGAGATGGACAAGACTTACTTTTTTTCTGGGGAAAACAACATACCCCACAATTCCTAAATACAATCTGTCACTGTGCCGGATGCAGGAAAGTGACGATAGAATGATGAGTGATCGGTGGTGGTGGCACTGCCTCCTACAAGGTAACCACCAAATTCATAGCTTTGGTCCACCAGCCATTGTGGTTTATTATTACAAACCATAAAACAAAGTCAGTGTTAACTTGCTTTGTCAAGCAAGCAAGGACTTTGGAATGAATGTCCAGGGGTCCGGCTAGTGGATATGGTAATTGGTCCAAGATGTGCACCTGCCCGTCTCTTCCCATGGGAGGATGAGCTGGTTAGCATCTGCTGGCTGATGGTACCATGGCAGTACAGACAATACAGATGGGGTGGCTTCTTTGTGCAATCCATCAATTTTAATTAAAAAGCATAGAGAGCCAAAGCTATTACTTTGCATAGGGCCCAATTTGCCCCAATCTGTCTTTGCTGCCTTCTGCTCCCATACAACCAAAATTCATGGACCTCTTGTGCCAACTTATTTTTATGGAAAGCCAGTAAACTTTATGATTTGTTTGCAATCTTTTACTCCAGGCCTCTGCTGGGGGGCACTCCAGGCCCCCTTGGGTTTCTTTATCTGTTGTCCCTAGTAACCACATTCCATTCTTTTTCCGGGGATTTGGGTCCAACATATGAGCAGTCTAGTGAGCTCTTTGTGTGTGCAGGGATGACATCTTTAATAACAGTAGAAGAGATCCACATACTGCAGATGGGGGAGGAAAGCTGCAAGACAGTACAGGGTTTGCTTGACTGTCAGTGTGCGATTGGGCTGCAAACATAACACGACATCACAGACAGTTCTTGCCTGCAGAAAAGATGATCCAAATACGTGCTGTAAACGATAACAGTCTATCTAGCAAGAACGAAGAGAAAGATAAAGGCAGAGTTTAGGATTGAAACTAAAACTCTTGGGGGTGTTTCAAGCTGCAGTTAAACTAATGATCAGCAGAGAAGTGTCTGCGGAGTCACCGATGAGGCTTTATGGGGATTACAGGATCATAGTGACTGGGGAGCCATAATGGAGAATGTAAAACTTTAGAGGTGACTGGAGTGCCATAATGGTGAATGTAGGACCATAGAGGTAACTGGGGAGCCATAATGGTGAATGTAGCATCATAGAGATGAGGGGGGAGCCATAATGGTCAATGTATGGCTATAGAGGTCTCTGGATTGCCATATTGGTGAATATAGGATCATAGAGGTGACGGGATTGCCATAATGGTGAATGTAGGATAATAGAGGTGACTGGAGTGCCATAATGGTGAATGAAGGACCATAGAGGTTAATGGGGAGCCATAATGGTGAATGTATAGCTATAGAGACGACTATAGTACCATGATGGTAAATGTAGGATCATATAGGTGACTGGGAAGCCATTATAGTGAATGTAGTATCATAGAGGTGACTGGAGTGCCATAATGGTGAATGTAGGACCATAGAGATGACTGGGAAGCCAAAATGGTGAATGTAGAATCATAGAGGTGACTAGAGTGCCATAATGGTGAATGTAGGATCTGGAGTAACTAGATCTGTGATGGTCACTGCAGGTACCTGTAGACCTATAAAGGTGGCTGCAGACCCATGGAATGAATTGATGGCCTCTACAGAGGACCTTTGACCTATGAATGTGTCTGTAGATCTTTGGAGGTGATTGTAAACTTATAGAAGTGAATAAAGCCCTATGGTGGTGGCCATGGACCCGTTGACTGTGGTGACTGTAGACCTATAGAGGTGATTGCAGATCTGTGGAGGAGATTAAAGATCTCTACAGGGGACTGTTGGCCTGCGTAGGTAATAGTGAATATAGCCCCATGGTGGTGGCTGTTGACCCATTACTGGTGACTGTAGACCTATAGAGGTGATTGCAGACCTATGGAATGAACTGATGGCCTCTACAGAGGACCTTTGACCCATGTATGTGTCTGTAAATCTTTGGACATGATTGTAAACCTAAATAAGTAGTATAGCCTGATGATGGTGGCTGTGGATCCATGGAGGTGATTGCAGACCTGTGGAGGGGATTAAAGGCTCTACAGGAGACTGTTGACCCATGGAGGTGATTGTAAACCTATAGAAGTGAATATAGCCCTATAGTGGTGTCTGTAGACCCATTACCCAGAGGTTCCTGTAAACCTATATAGGTGACTGCAGACCTGTGGAGGGGATTAAAGACATCCACAGGGGACCCTTGACCTATCAAGGTAACTGTAAATCTATAGAAGTGAATATAGCCCTATGGTTGTGGCTGTGGACCCATTACAGGTGAATGTAGACCTATGGAATGGACTAATGACGTCTACAGTGGACTGTTGACCTAAGAAGGTGATTGTAAACCTGTAGAAGTGAATATAGCCCTATGGTGGTGTCTGTAGACCCATTGGAGGTGACTGTAGACCTATGGAATGGACTAATGACGTCTACAGTGGACTGTTGACCTAAGGAGGTGACCTGTAGAAGTGAATATAGCCCTATGGTGGTGGCTGTAGACCTATAAAGGGGATTATAGACCTGTAGAGGTGACTATAGACCCATAAAGGTAACTGTAGCTCATCAGAGTCATAAAGGTAATTCTGGACTTACAGAGATGACTGAAGACCCATGGGGGTGACTATAGACCCCCATAGACCCTATAGATAAAAGTAACTGTTGAGCCTCAAAGCCATAGAGGTGACTGCAGAATTTTAGAGATGGCTGGAGAGCTGTAGAGCTGACTATAGAGCCATAAAGGTGACTGTAGAGCCCCATGGTCATAGAGATCATCATTTATTTATGACAGCCTTGGCAGAGTCGGGGAGGTGACCGTACAATCGCCCCATTTGTGTGTTTTTGTTCTTGCACAGAATAATTGTTTTGTTGCCATTGTTTGCCCAGAAGATGTTTAATTGTTGCTGTGTGCGAGGGATTAGTTTTGGCACAGCTCAGCGAGACTCTGAGCCAGGAAAAGTCTTCTTTGGGTGACAGTAATAAATTCACAGAGTCTGCGCTACAACTGTCACGAGGCGGCTCTGGAACAGCCATCAAAGCCAGGGAGGCAGCGAGTTCTGCCAGGCTGAGATAAGATAAAGAGGCTGCCAGGGGAGGTGGGCTTTTATATCTAGCCAGATCGTGTCAGGATGATTATCTGTCCCCAATACACCAATACCGTGCAAACTTCAACCCTTGTAACTAAAATCTGTCAGAGATTATTCCGCAGATAGGAAAAAAAGCATTTTATAATGTCAATGCGAACTCGGAAAAATGTGCGGGTACTGGGGACCTATGGGGGCATTTAATTAAGGAAGTATCGAAAAAAGCAAACCCAAATTTACCCCTCTCCCTTGTTTTACCTTGTTTCTGTAACATGAAACAACTTTTATTACTATCTATAATATTATTCCTCTTATATTGCTGGCCATTGGGAAGAATGTCACCCTTACAGATAGCCAAAAGATCATTGGGGTAACTTAACGTCACCCTGGAACCCTGGTTGAGAAACTCAGATCTTTAACATCATCACCAGTGACCGGATTTGTACAATTCTTGCTGCAATAATTTCTATTGATGTTCACACAACCCCCAGAAATACATCTTCCTAGAAACCTTTTCCTACACACATTGGGTTTGCTTGAAATGAAATCAATGTATGTCTATGGATAGGGCAAAGACGAGTGACGGATAGGTGGAGATCTGTAATTAGGGCTGGCAACGCTGTTTGGAATTTCTATGCAGCAGCTTTTTCAGCTCGGATAGAAAGTTAGGAACATGCTAAAGGAGTATTTTTTGTATCTGCAGTGTTCAGTATTCCAAACTTTTCAGGCTGGGTGATAGGAAGCTGTAGGTGGATGGCGGCCCCAGTATTGTGACCCAAAAACAGCCGGGTGG
Source organism: Pyxicephalus adspersus (assembly GCF_032062135.1). Classification (NCBI taxonomy): domain Eukaryota; kingdom Metazoa; phylum Chordata; class Amphibia; order Anura; family Pyxicephalidae; genus Pyxicephalus; species Pyxicephalus adspersus. The sequence goes on along the minus strand of NC_092867.1, from coordinate 5,585,003 downwards.
GGTACTGAAAAATTGCCGGGCGATGCGCCCAGCTAAATAAGCCTGGAGAGAACACATATTTTTTGCCTGTTTTCACCCCCAAGTCATGAACTATCCCAGAGACTTTAGGTTGTCAAATGATCTAGCTGAAACCTAATTCTACCTTCTATGGGCACCTTAGTTGTCCATAAAGGGGGCAGCTGCCCTATCTAACTGGCATGTGTCCATTGTCAGTATGTTGTTCTGCAGACGCTCTGTGCTCGAAGAAAAACCAAGAACTGGGATGGATCTGGAATCAAAGCCTAATTCTCTGTAAGAAAGGAGAGTTTGATGTGTAGTTAGATACATAGGATAGAATTTGTTCTTATGTTTTATTTCTGTGCAAAATCTGTAAATCTAAGCTATGCTATGATGTTCAAATTGCAATAAAGCCGGTTGCTTTAAAAACTAATTAATTTACAGCGCCCTATGTACCAATATCATAATGATTACAATTGTATCTGAAAATATTATTGTGTGGGCAGTATTACAGAACAATCTGATATCAGATCCCATTATATATGTGCCAGGGGGTCATGCTGGGACTTTCAGATCCTCCATGGCTGGTAAGGTATTCTCTATGTGTTCCTCTGTCACTTGGTGATGTAATGTAGACAGATCCAGCAATCCATCTACAGACAAGCACTCCAGACACCCCGGGGGGGCACGGTGTGGGGTATCAGGATGCATCATCTCAGGCTCATACTGTGGCAAATAATTGCCCGCCAGTCTGAGATTTTACATCAGCGCCTGAAGTGTTTGGTAATGTAATAGCAGATAAAGGGAATGCAGCATACTAGAACTGAAAGCTGAGTGCCATTAATATTTTATTTGCTGTTTATCTGCTGCACAGGATTTGCAGGGAGTTCTGAGAGAAGAAGTGTGGAGAGCACAGGATGGGAACGGGGGAAAAACAATTGAAAAATGTTAGGAAAAAATATTTCTTTGAAAGAGTTGCACAGCCAGCGACCTGGTGGCTCCATAACCTGGTAGGTATGATTATTAGTGATAGCATACAATCCTGGGATCAGAGATTTATAAATGGATAATAATAAATTATTTGGATTACAAACACCTCCCTCGTCCATCATCTCCCCAGCACAGAGAGGTGTTGCTTTGTAGTCATTGAGAAAGCATTGTAAACCTGTAAATGGCAACATTGCAGTTTTATACTTTTTGAGGGTATTTATACTTTAACAGTTCATGCATTGATAAAAGCTAAGACATTCAGCTCAATCTACATCTTCCATTTATTATGGGGTATAGGGTTGGGGAATTATGGAAGAAGACCCCATGCACCTCTTGCACCTTAGATAAAGTCACATTGATAGCTGGCCGTACATATTGCAGTTTAATTAATTCCTTGATTGCAAGCTCTTCAGAGCAGAGTCCTGTCTTCCTGTGTTACTGTTTGTATTCGTCTGTCATTTGCAACCCCTATTTAATGTACAGCGCTGCAAAATATGTTGGCGCTATGTAAATCCTATTTAATATTAGTGATAATTATAATAGTAATATTATTAATAATAATAATATTAGGGCAACTGAACAAATTCCATAGATCACAAAGACAAGGAAATGGGATACTTGCTCCAATGGAAGATTCTGATCGCTTTTGGTGACATTTCTGATTTTTATTACTTTGTATTATTTGATTTTTATTCGATCTTTTGCCGTTATTTGACTTTGCAATCACCCACCAGATTTGCTTTGTCGCTTTTTGCAAATCCTGGTGCCAAGTGGTTAAATTGGTCTGAAGAATAGGCAGCTGCACCTTCCATACATTTCACTCATTAGATAATCTGTTGAACATTTGACTTGAGTCCATTAAACAGCCAGTGGTCCCCTACCACAGGGAAGTTGGGCCCCCAATAATCAGCTTTTTTACAAATGGGGCACCACAGTCAGGTTCATAGGAGTCAAGGTCATGGCGACCTTCGGCTAGCCCTAGCAATCAATTATGTGAACACTTCATAAGGATGGAATACTGGCAGAGGTTTTGTGTTACCCGGACGGATCTATATCGTACATCGGGTTTCATGTGAAAATCTCTTCCAGACAGTCATTAGAGAAATGCTGTATATTAATTCAGGAGTAAATTGGAAATTGGAGGAAAGTGGATTAGGAGCAGAGCGGATTGTGTTACAGATATTGTGAGACGGAGGGTGGAGGCTGGGATTTTGTATTTCAGAGACATTTTTCATTCCTACAGATGAGATCCCATGTACAGGATGTAATAATTCTCTCTAATTCCACTGTCATTTATCATCGCCGTGCTCTGTACGTGTGAAGTTGTCACTGTGCAACCTGCTGAGCCTACTCAGCCTGTTGCAGGGTTTGCTTGCAGAAGGAGGGAAAATTATTTCCCCCCGGGGTCAGTTATATCCTATAATTGTGGGCAATTGGTACAATTATTATTAATATAGGGAGAGGAAGGAATGCTGTGCATTTGGACCCTCAGTTCATATTTGCCCAGAGCCCCATTTAGTCCAAAACTGTCCCTGCCACATGTTATAGGTCAGCTCTTTAACCCCTTTGTATCTTATGGTGAATAAACCATTGTCCAGCTTCCTCTCTGATCTGAAGCCAAGCCCTGATGAAGGGAAGGGGCCCGCATACAACGTGTCGGCTTTTTTCAACTCAACCTTTATTAAAGTCCGAAGCTTGGCAGCTCACCAATCCACAAAAGATGCATGCTGACCCTGAGCCAGTATATACAGACCTCGCCCATTCTACCGCAACATATGCAAACCCTAAAACAAGATCCAACACCGGCACTCCATATTTTCTGTTTGGCGTTTGTGTTATATTTTGAGCACACTGAAGAATTTTTTCATTTGACCCTTTCCTTGATTTTGTGCAAGACCCAATTACTGCACCAAATTCCCAATCTGTATACCCCCATCCTGACCCGTCAGCCCGGGATACCGAGAGTAACATTACCAAGGCACCATCTGCAATCTTCCACGTAGATCCGTGCCGACAAAACGTGACGTCTGACCGGCGAAGACGTCCGGGATATTAATGCAGTACTTTTTAATACAATCTGCTCCCAGCGTCGGAGAACATACAACATAATTAGGCGTGAAGATAGAATTGTGGGTATAGCTCTCAGTTATGGCTGCGGCGTTGGCCCAGTCACATGAATTAATAAGCAGCTCTGGGCCCCGCTCTCCGCCTATTGTTATCCAGCCTCGTTCGGTGCCGGAGCATTGCGCGATGGCGGAACGGTTCAGGGCTGATGAATGGTGCCGACCCCGGCTTTATCTTTTGGTTTAAATAATGTTAATAATTGATAGCGCTCATTTAAATACAAGACTCAATTACAGAAGTGTACGAGGATGATGCATGCACCTCTCTCGCCGCACTTCATTAATCTGCTGCCAAGACGCACCGCCAAGACGCTGGGAAGTTCGCCTTGGGCTGCGCGCAGGGGGGGCATTAACAGAACACACACTCACTGCATGAATATTCATCTTTAATTCACATTTCTGTCCATGTGAGCAAACTGCTAATAGCTGAGCTTTATCACCGATTAAACACCCTTTAACCGCCAGGATGGAGATCGATTTGACACAATATAATAAAAACTAAATGTGACGCACCAAATGTGCTCCGGAAATTATCTTATAGAATTTACTTCCTGTGATAACCAACATCTAATCTTCAAATATAAAACAAAAGTTGTGTGCACGGCTAAAAATAAATCTGAACAATCTGATTGGTTGTCCTGAATTGTCTGAAGGACCAAGAATAATCCAGGTATGGCCATCAGTCAATGTCACCTGTACAAAAACTGCCACTGATCAAACACTCACATGACTAGCTCTGTGTTCTTTGTACAGCACTGCGGTATATGTCAGAGTTATATCAATGTATAATATTAGAATGTGTGACTGTGTACAGAGACTGATAGGACTGGCTCAGTGGTCTCTGTACAGCACTGTGGTATATGTCAGAGCTATAGAAATGTATAATAATAGTGTGTGACTGTGGAGGGACATTAGAGTGTCAGCTCCTTTGTACAGAGGATGACAGGACTGGCTCAGTGATCTCTGTACAGCACTGTGGTATATGTCAGAGCTATATAAATGTATAATATTAGTGTGTGTCTGTGGGGGGACATTAGAGTGTCAGCTCCTTTGTACAGAGGATGATAGGACTGGCTTAATGTTCTCTGTACAGCACTGTTGTATATGTCAGAGCTATATGAATGTATAATATTAGTGTGTGACTGTGGGGGACATTAGAGTGTCAGCTCCTTTGTACAGAGAATGATAGGGCTGGCTCAGTGTTCTCTATACAGCACTGCTGTATATGTAAGAGCTATATAAATGTATAATAATAGTGTGTGGCTGTGGCAATATTAGAGTGTAAGCTCCCGTGGTGCAGACTGGTGGAAGTTCTCCATATGTTCAGCAGCTGCTGTGTAATTAGCTCCAGATTGTTTTCTTTTTGACCCCCCATTATAAAGTGTAAACATTGGAAATCCTCGGAGCAAAGGCCAAGCTAACAAGGTAACTTTATCCAGCAATTAGCAGGCTTGGGGGTATTTGTGGCAGACAGATGGGAGGACAGACAGGGGGAATCCTGCGCCCCCATCCTTGTGTCACACGATATCTGACATTTGTTAAGTGCTGAGAGAGAACAAGAGGACCTGTCAGGAAGTCACCGGACTCATTAGAAAGATAAAACACAACTGGTGGCTTTAATCCTTAACGCCTTACTGGGCCCGAATCCTCAGAAAGTCTCGGAGAAGCTTTAATAAGATCCGTCTCAGGGGAGGACAGAGCCAGACACACACAGACAATCTAATGAACAAACACATCTGGAGGGAGAAGGACTCGGGGTGTCATTACTTGTCAATCCATTCTCTGAGTAAACATTCATTGAGATCCTGAAGAGTCACCAAGAAAACTTTGTTCCAATTATTTCTAAGCCGCCATAGTGGAATCATCTTCGGTTCGATTAATGCTTCATTCAGACGACTTGATGTAAATTTCCTCAGTCAATTAAATATCAATCGATAGAAACTCATTGTGTGGAAGGTTCGACCTGTGTATGGCCGCTTAACTCAAATCATTTCCAGCGATTTCTCCCAGCATGGTATACCAGCTGACTCCCAGCTACATTGTGCGCACGGATCGGAGATGTGCGACGAGTTTTCTTTGTGGCACAAATGAAAAGTTACCTTGATTCAATGAATTGTTATTGTTTGCAAATTAGAGATTTCTGCAACACTGACTTATTTTGCTTCATTTGCAGCCTATTTTTGCGGGAGGAGAGAATCATTTTTGACATTTTAATTTAAAGTCAAATGACTTGAATAGACATTTGTATATTATTAATATAGATTAACATTTGTAGACATCTATATTATTAATATAGATCAGTGTTTCCCAACCGGGGTTCCTCCAAGGGTTGCTGGGGGTTTCTTTAGTAATGAGCAGTCAGGTCATTTTAAGTGACCCCAATGATCTTTTTGGCTATCTGTAGGGGTGACATTCTTCCCAACGGCCAGCAATGTAAGAGGAATTTTCCCACCGACCACCACACTAATATACTGTGATCTATGGATATAATAAATATAGAAGGGGTTCCCAAGACACCTGTAATTCAGGTGTTTCTTCATTTTAAAAAAGACAAGAAAAACTGTTATAGAGGATTTGCTTAATAATTCACAATTCTGATTGCAGTGTTTGGATTCCTCCCATTGCAATGAACTTCCTTACTTGCAATGAAAGCAATATTGCTATTAGGTGTCCATGGGCCGTTACATACCATGAAATGCAGATTGTCAGATAACAAGCCGGGGAAGCGTCCATACATACTTTGCCAGCTAAATAGATATCCGCAGAGAAACGGGACCTTAACGGCATATATAAAACTCGTAAAACATTTTATTGGTACATCATATTAAAAAGTAGGAGACATTAATTTTTGCAGTGGCTATGGCGGCACCAATGGAAGAAAGCATCAATGATTTTGAACAGATCATTTTTGTTGGGATGGGATGGCAATGAAACTAGCAGGGCAACAGCGGCAACATTTTTAAGAGTACCGTTCCTCTTAGAAACATAATTATTAATTACAATTGTGAATAAAAATATAAATTAAGGAGGGTCTGTTTTTTGGGCAGCAGAACAAATCTAGGATAGGTGCAGGAAGTGAAAGAAGCCCAATGCTACTTTAAGGGCTACCAAATATCATTTCTCCTTTCCCATTATCATTGTTATTATTACAGAAAGATAAATTAACATATTAAACAGCACTTTACAAAGTCCATAGTCATGTGACTTGCTGTCCCCCGAAGGAGCTCACAATCTAATGTCCCTACCATAGTCGTATGGTATTACCACAGTCTAAGGTCAATTTTGGGGGGAAGCCAATTAACCCAACTAAATATTTAATGAATGGAGGAGGAAACTGGAGTACCTGAAGGGAAACACCCGCAGAACCTGCAAACTCCATGCAGATAGTGTCCTGGCTAAGAGTCGAACCTGAGACCCATTGCAGCAAACCTCTCTAACCACTGAGCCACTGTGCTGCCCCATTGGATTTTTTGGCAACAGTTTTCTGAAGTCTTCTAATTTTGAATAGGTTTTCATGGAAATATAATCTCAGTGACGCTGATCCCTAGTCCATACCAGGTACAGCTGAAGATGTGTTTGTGCATTAAAAGCTAATGTCTCCAATCCTAGAGTAGACATTAGGTATCAGGCAGCAGTATGTGAGCACCTAGGCTCCAGAAATGATATTTCTGATTAAAGATTTTTGTAGAAGTGGTTTGGGTGTATTTTAATGCCTGTCTTCATGGTAGGGGATCGCTATTGATATTGAAATAGAAAATTGTTAAAAAACAATTGGGTAAGCAGATCCCGGACGAACCCCCAACTGGCAAACAATTTTCATGGAGCTCTACAAACATATAAATGGTTTTAGGTTTAGACATAAACAATCAAAGCAAAAATAAAAGTCCTCTAATGTCCTAAAACGTAGACAAAGACATAGATTAAAGGAAAGCTGAAAGATTTAATCAATTTTTAGAGGTCTGTATTGTGTGCAAACAATGAGAGCATACGAAAAGATATTGCGATAAACGAAATAGACCCCTAGGCCCCTTGTATTTGTGTAGTTACATGAAACTGTGTAATATGAATGCATTATCTATTTATTGTACTGTGAAATGCGGAGAAAAGAATAATTTCTTTCCCCAGCGTGAATTCCATCTAATATTAACCCTGTCAGCTCTTCCATTGTCCTCTCCTCCCCGGGTGGAGGAGCTTGCACTCTACATCAGAAAAAGCCCACCAAGCAAGACAATGAGAAGAAGAACAGAAATTTGGATGCATTTATATTTCTGTAATAAGTTAAAATGCATTGCCCCCCCAACATGAAATTATCTAAAATGGCAGAGAAAGCGGAAGGAGTGCTGTACAATGATTGCAGCTGTAGGAGGCCTTTTTGTATTGCTGCAATTTGAATCGTTTAAAGACCCTCGCTCAATGGAGGTCAGCATGGAGAAGCGGGTTTTTTTTTCACCCCTATCCTCTCGCAGAATTAATGATTGCAAAGCAATTTTTCACAAAAAACGTTTCCCATTGGGCTATCATCAAAGGAGGATTGCTATATTGCTTCCTAACTTTGTATTGGCGGTGGTCCAGAAATGATTGTAATGGCAGTGAAGTGCGCGGTGAAGTGTACGCTCATTTCCTCGCTCGGGAACAAACGGCGGGTCTAGAGATATTAGCTGCAACCCCCTCTGCCCCAACAACAACAATAAGAAGATTCACAAATACACAATCATGGATGATTCTGCAACAGAAACAACAAGCTAGAAATACATATGTAGCCTGAACGCTCCATTTCCCCATGTCATTTCACCTCTCAGGTGCTAAATTTAGACACGTCTCATTCCGGATAATGTTGTATAAACCCGAAAGCTGAGAAATACAAGAGGAAATGTATGAAAACAACGAGTGTGATTATATACATAGTGACATTTCCCCGGGGTTGTCTGATGATGATTTCCAGTGTCCTATACAGCAGATAATCTCCACTTTGAAGTGTACCTGTATAAAGTGTCACTACTAGCATCCCGGGGGCCCCAAAATATGGTGCTATCTTTATTGTGAGCACGGAAAGGTGATGCTATGGCCTCCCCATTCTGTATCTTTTGGCTTGCTAAAGAGGTGACTTTGCAGCTGAGAAGTTTACAACGAACTTCTTGGAGCCAGCCCTATGTATTGGAAGGGTCAATATGTTCTGTTGGTGGGGCCACCATTAATATGACCCTGTCCAACATGAACAAAGCATAGGGTCGCTTTAAGGGCTCAGTCTAGAGGTTGCATTTTGTGTTAAGGTTTGACTTTGGGTTAAGTGTCAAGTTGTCAACCTTTCCATGGGTAATCGAAGTTTTGGTGCCCAGGCCAAATATAAAGGTTTTTGGTGTATCCCTTTGATAGCCAATTCCAGCAAGACGCTTCTTTGCACACCTCTGTCCTCCCTCATCCATGGACTTGGCATTTCAAACGTTTAAAGACCAGGAAACATTTGAATTTTATATCACATTCTAACCCAAGGGACTATCAAAAGCTTAACCCATATCAGCAGCAACATTTATCCTTATCTGTGTCATACCTATCTGTGACAACATCTCCACTTCGCTTAGACAATATATTATGCTTAGTTATATTATATTATACCCCTGAAGAAGCCTCCCCTGGCGAAACGCGTTGGGTAACAAGACTTTTTTTTATGTACACCAACTTTCTAGCCTAGAACACAACTGTTCAGCCTGGCAAATCACCACCCCATGATTCTACAATGGGGAATGGCCTTTTGTGATGTAGTATTATTATTATTATTATTATTATTATTATTAATAAACTGGATTTATATAGCACCAACATATTACGCAGCGCTGTACATTAAATATGGGTTGCAAATGACAGACAGATACAGACAGAGACACAGGAGGAGGAGAGGACCCTGCCCCGAAGAGCTTACAATCTAGTAGGTGGGGGAATTTACACACAATAGGATGGGAGATATGTAGTGGGTAAGTAGTGATAGTTTCAAAAGACAGGCAAGTTTAAAAAAATGGGTTTTGAGTGATCTTTTAAATGAGCAGAAAGTAGGAGCAAGCCGAATAGGATGAGGAAGACCATTCCAGAGAGTGGGGGCAGCTTCAGAGATGTCTTGTATCCGTGCGTGTGATGAGGTTATGAGTGCGAAAGTAACACACTATTGTACTGATGTATGACACCAGATTGTTAAACTGCTTTTTGAAACAATACACAACTTAAAACACGAGCCTGAAGCCCCTCTCTTTTCTCCTTCTTACCATTCCTGTGCTGGGTTCCTTGGTCTGTACCCCTGCTGTGCCCAATATGAGGGGCTCTGACCATCCCTGTGCTAGGTTCCTAGGTCTACCCACCTGGAATATACAGACCTGGGAACTTTAGTAGGAGCTGTGCCCATTATGAAGGGCTTTGACCAGGGATGAGGGATGCCCACCAACCCTGCACTGATTCCCTGGTCTGTACTCCTGTTGTGCCCATTATCAAGGGGCCTGACGATCCCTGTGCTGATTTTCTGCCCACCTGGATTATACAGACCTGGAAACTATAGTAGGAGCTGTGCCCAATATGAGGGGCGCATCCCTGTGCTGGGGTCTGTTGTTCTCCAAGCTGCTACTAAAGGCTACTAAAGACCCTCTCCCTGCAGAATGTCTTAAAAAAATTGTTGATGCAATATTGGTACATGTTCCTCAATTCTTAGCCTGACCCCCAATGCATATTGTGATCGTGATTTTCCCATTAGCTCTAAGCTTTTGGTAATTTTCCCATGTATGAAATGGGGGGAGCAGCTCTCGTTTTACTTCCTGTGGTACCAAATGGGTTACCAATGGCAGGATGATTCCCGATGGGGGCTCTAACCCTAAGGAGCTGATGATTGCACGTCATTGGGGATTCAATGCCAAATGGGACTCCAAATGCTGAGTCGGAGTAGTTGGTGCTGCTCTGAGGATGACTTGACCTCCATGGCTCTCCTATAATTACCAGGATGGATGCAAACCTTGGTACCCCCATGGACAGAGCCAATAGTCACCCGTGGATCTCCCCTGAGACATTTTTGGTCCTTTTGCACAATCCAGGGGGAAATGTTGGTAAATTAATACAGAAGGGGTGTGTACCCACAGACGAGTTCTGTTCTCTGAGCTCAGGTCACCTTTTTATGCATATTCAATGATTGGAGAGCTGGAGCTTGGTTACCATAAAGGTGCTCTAACACGATATGTTTCTGTCTTCTTTGTTCTGCTTTGATGGAAATATCAAGTGGTGACCACTCATGGAATGGAGAGGGTCGGTGTCACAATTAGGCCGAGCACATCATTTGTTGTTTGAAGCTTGGTTTGTAAACACTTCTCTCGAGAGTGTCACTGGCACCGAGCGATCACAAAGCACCGAGCCACATACTGAAGCCAATGGTTGTTGGTGCAGATAATATGCCACTTTGGGGGCAGATTTGTGGGTGATGGAGCTGTTAAGGTGATTGTAGTGTTGTATCCTCTATTATAATAATTTATTTTATCATGGTAGGAATTCTGTTCTGGTTTATATAAAGTGACTTTGTAGATTATGTTTCTTTTGCTTGAAATACATTTTCCCTAGTCAATTACATTTTGGAAAGAAATATTGTACTTGTACAACCTATAGGTGAAGGTTTGGACTCCTTTTCATGTTTCAAAGGCTTCCTTTACCCTTTCCTGTAAAATGTGGGTTGCTGAAGAGTTCAATAGAGAATGGGGAATCTGTTGCCATCTATAAAAACCTTATTTCTACCTTAAATTTACCCCTACCCTACCAGTCTTTCCCCATCCTTTGATGGACCCTCCAGTATACTGACATTCTCTCCTTTGAGCAACAGGTTTTGGAGGACATACCCATAGAGGGCAGGACTTTACAATCGGGGGCAGATCTTGTGGAGGTCTGTATTGGAGATCTGCAATGGAAGTCTGACCTGGAGGTATTGGAGGCCTGAATTGGAAGTTTGACATTGAGGACTGAGCTGGAAGTTTAAATTGGAGATCTGATTTGGAGGTCTGAGCTGAAGGTCTGCATGGGAAGTCTGAGCTGGAGGTCTGTATTGGAGGTCTGACGTTGAGGACTGAGCTGGTGGTTTGCATTGGAGATCTGATTTGGAGGTCTAAGCTGAAGGTCTGCATGGGAATTCTGACCTGAAGGTCTGTAGTGGAGGTCTGAGGTGGAAGTCGGAATTGGAGGTCTGACATTCAGACTGAGGTTAAGGTTTGCATTGGAGATCTGATTTGGAAGTCTGAGCTGAAGGTCTGCATGGGAAGTCTTAGCTGGAGGTCTGACCTGGTGGTTTGCATTGGAGATCTGATTTGGAGGTCTAAGCTGAAGATCTGCATGGGAATTCTGACCTGAGGTCTGAGGTGGAGATCTGCATAAAAAGTCTGTAGTGGAGGTCTGAGCTGGAGGTCTGACGTTGAAGACTGAGCTGGTGGTTTGCATTGGAGATATGATTTGGAGGTCTAACCTTAAGGTCTGCATGGAAAGTATGACCTGAAGGTCTGTAGTGGAGGTCTGAGCTGGAGGTCTGCTTTGGAAGTCTGAGCTGAAGGTCTGTATTGGGAGTCTGCATTGGAGATCTGACTTACCTGCATCTGGATTTCCAGCATTTTCCTACTGTCATCATTTATATTTACACAATGCCAGGAATCATTACAAAAACTCCCATTAAAACCACCATTTTCCAAGCGCTCCGGCACTCCATTTTATTCTCTCTTGTTTTTCCGGAATCCTCCTCGTGTCTGGGTGATTATCACACCACGAAAGGACAGATAATGGGGGTTAGTTATGGGCGTTAAACTCTGGCGAAGTGATGGGCATAAATAAAGGTGATTAGATAATTATCTGCAGTCTGCCTTTTAATGAGGACTTAATAACTTCACATATATCCACACGGAGCGTCCTCCTTCCACCTCGCTGCTGTGTAGACAGTGGCAGCCTATTTGCAGGTTTGGGTAATAAATGAGTAATAGCGCAAATTATGGGAAATATAGATTTTTACACATTTTGGCCTAATTATTAAGGCATTCTTCACACAAGTAAGAGACAAAAGTCTGTCAGCCTCGGAGCTGCGAAGTATTTGTGAATTAAAATGTAAACGAGTGTAAAGTAAGACTGAATATATAAATCATGTGATATGGAGGTGAACTGTTAGGTTCTGTGTTCTACAGAAATGGAAACGAGGAGGAAGGTGTTCAGTACTTCCTGTGCTAGCTTGACAACGCTTCTTCTTCATAGACCCAGTACAATGAGTGGGGTCACTTTAGAACAGGAAGAATATTAATTGCACCAGGTGACACTATATATGCAATATATTTCATTTTTGTATCACCTTTCATATTTGGGTTTATCACTTTATAATATTGTGAATGCAGCAGGAAAAGTGAAACTCCAAGAGAAGCAGAACTAAAATAACATAATCCCATAATTTGGGTCTCTGATGGGTAACCCATTCATGGTTTTATGATGAATCCTTTGGCTCTCTCGTTCCCCATACCGGCATTGTATCAAGCAGGCGGGGAAGTTGTTCAGTGCGATCCTTCAGTCTCTCGGTGGAGCTCCGTGTTAATTAACTGATGATCAGACCTTCTTCACTGTGACTGTCTGCGGCTTCTCAGCTCCTGGATTGTGGGCGGAGGAGATGGAATAAAATGCCACTAGTAAGGAGAGGCTTCCCGCCTGGTAAATGGTTTTATCTGCAGCTTAATTGCATGTTCTCCATCCAGCTACTAGTATGGAACTCTGACCCTAATAAAGAGCGCTCTGTAATTTCCTCTTTAGGAGGATCAACTGAATGTGATACAATGCAGGGCTGTGCAGCAGTTACATACTGACTGTCTAATAGCTAGGAACTTCGAGGAAAACTCTGATAAAACAGGATTGTTTTGTATTTGAAATGATTTGAATAGAGGAGCCAATCTACCTGACACAAAATGGTCAAAAGTTTGGGGACACTTGACCACCACAATTACCTACATGGTCAAAAAGTTCTGAAGTGACTGCAATGAAGGGTCCTGTTAATACTTCAACATACAAAGACATTGTAGACAATGGTGCTCTTCCAGCCTTGTGGTCACAGTTTGGTGGAGATCCTTTTTGGTGAAGGTCCTTGTGCCAGCTCCATAAAGACATGGTGGGATCGATTGGGTGTGGAGAAACTCCAATGTCCTGCACCTGAAAACCTTTGGGATGAACTGGAATAGTGAGCCAGGTCTTTTCATCCAACATCAGCACCTGACCTCACCAATCGGGCAAATTCCCACCGACACCCTCTAAATTCTTTTAAAAGCCTTCCCGGAAGATTGGAAGCTAAACAGAAGTGTAGATACTCAACACCACCTGTTGCCCATGTATAATGCAGTTTTTATTCTGATGATTTGCAAACAATTAACACCTTCAGAGATGTAACCTGACCACCCAACATCTGGCCCAGACTTCATGGCTACCTAGTGATTGATTATGTAGATTAGAACAAGTCCTTCAACTTTCACAACTTTTGTCATGTTTATGGACAATCAACCTTGACCTTTGCTTCAATTTTTTTCACGTTGAACTTTCAATGTTTAATGTTCACAGTCGCTACAAATGTATGATGAAATTAGAACAGACAAAACTTGTAATTTTAACTTCTGAGTGAATGTTCTCGGGGTCATTTTTCTTGCGACTTACAGCTTATGGAGTATTTGTTCTCCTGAATGAATGCTCCTATTGTATAGGCAGTACTGGATGCAACATGTTCTAAGAATATTCACTCAGTAGAGAAAATAGAACATTTAATCTTTAAGTGAAAAATTCCTCACCCTCAGGCTTATTTAAGTTTTATTCTGTGCCGAACTCTTTATGAACCCGGGTGGGGCATAATCACTCATCCCTATTGAGGACACCATGATGAGTGTATTTAAGTGACCAATTTGCCCATGTAGGCAAAAATTCAGGATGTGTTCTTGACCCTCATATGAACCAAGGAAATTTTATATTGAAATGGTGATTGCAGTGAACGTTGTAGAATTAATTTAATTTGAAGTGCACAAAATTGCAGAAAATTCTGACACATTTCACCAATGGTAAAATTTAGCTGTTTTGTACGCTGCAATTGGGTAAAAATTGGTTCTGAATTTGTGCCAAAAATTAGGTCCTCATTATCCAAGAACATATTGGCAGATCTTGAGGAGCCTTCACACCCAACCTAACGCTGATAACCATATCAAGCAATATCAACAAACCATTTACTGGAAGTGCAACGCAAACTCACTATTTTGTGGGGAAGGGAGATACTCTGAATATGATTTCCAACAGATCCATCTTCTGGGCCCCAAAGCCCCTTCTTGCTCTGGGGGAGATGCGGGAGTTCTTGACATGCTCTGATGGGGTCATTAAGACATTATCTGTTAACCACTTTTCTTTGGTTTGGCATTCAGAGGAGACTGCCTGGGCAGCGACTGACTTCACCACGGCCCGTTAACCTCACATCATGGCGCAGTCACGCCACGTTTCCGCTGTGAACAGAACATCGCTGAAGGTCGCAGAAACTGGCATTAAGCGGCTGAAAATAAAATGTTTGGCTGACATTAATTGGAGAATCCAGCAGTTAGATGGAAAATAGCAGCTAATTAGGGGTTCTTAATTTTGTCTGGTAATGGAAAGATAAGTTCACGCAGATTTCACCACCAAGCCGAGCACGCAACTTACCAACAGATGAGGGATGAGGTGGAACCAACTAGACTCAATCACATTGTTCTATTTGCCTAATGTGTCTGTTGTCTGGTTGTATCTCAGTATAGAGCAGTGGGGTGCAGCATATGAGGGCTTTATCATTGTGCATTAGATGGGCTGTTTTCTATCCATATGCCAAACCATATTGTCGTGATTATTTCTGGCATGGGAAAAACATAAAAAGTGAAAGTTGTCAGGAGCCTAAAATATCTAAAGTCCCAATCTGAAGTCTGCCTGGTCCTGACATATACAGGGGTAAACCATGGAGTACAAATGGTGGGATGGGTTAAAGTGGGTAATCTGTGGATGCTACAATTACAATCCCCATTTAGATTAAGTGATTTTTGCCAAATTCATTAATGTGTAATTCAATATTTCCATTGTGTTTTCTTTCTTGTTTCGTTTCCCTTTCTATTCTCTCCTATCATTCATCCTTTTCTCCCCTAGTTTTTTCTTTCCTCTCTACTCTTCTTCCGTTCCATCCCTCTCCTTTCCTCTACTCATTCTCTTGCATCTCTTCTCTTCTTTTTCTTCTTCTTTTCTACTTCTCCTCCATCTTTTTTCCTTACTGTCGCTTCTCCTTTTCTTTCCTTCTATTCCCTGCCCTTCTTATTTTTTCTTTTTATCTTCCTTATATCTTTTCTACTTTATCTGTTCTTTATTTGTTAAAAAAAAAAAAAA
>NC_092867.1:5556234-5568771 GCF_032062135.1 Pyxicephalus adspersus | reverse complement strand
CTACCTCTTCACTTTCTTTCTTTTCCTTCTATTCCCCTTCCGCTTTATATTTTCTTCTTTTCTTTATCTAATTTTCTCCTTCTGTTCTTCTTCTTCAACTGTTAAAATTCTTTCTCCTTCTTCTATTTTCTTCCATTTTGCTCATTTTTACTCCTCTCTAATTTTTTACTTTCTCGTCCTCTATCCTTTTCTATTTCTGCTTATTTTTTCTATTTTTTATTCTCCTTTATTTACTTCTTTTTTATTTCACCACCTCTTTTACTGCACTTCTCTTCTTGTCTGTTCTCCTTTCCCTTCCCTCATTTTTTCTTTTCTCTCCTACTCTCTTTTCTCCACCTTTTATCTTCTATCCTCTTCTATTTCTCCACCATCTTTTTTCTTTCCTAATTCCTCTTTACTTCCTTTCCTTCTATTCACCTTCCTCTTTATATTTTCTTCTTCTCTTCCTTTTCTCCTTCATCTGTTATTTTTCTTCAGCTGGTGAATTACTTTCTCCTTCTCTTTTCTTCCATTCTGCTCATCTTTGCTCCGCTCTCATTTTTTCCTATCTCCCCCTCTGTCCTCTTCTACTTTTGCTTCTTTTTTTCAATTTTTTTAATTTACCTTTATTTACTTCTTTCCCGGTGTATCACCTCTTTTACTGCACCTCTCATCTCATCTGTTCTCCTTCCCTCATCTCTTCTTTTTCTATTTCTCCTATATTCTATTTTTTCCACCTTCATTCTTTATTTTTTTCCTTTCTGTTCCGGCTCTTTTCCTTTTTGTCATCTCCAACTTCTCTTTGTCTCCTCTTATTTTTTCTCTTTAATTTTTCCTTCTATCTTGCTTCTTTTACTCTTTTCTTTTAACTTCTTTTCTGCCTCTCTTCTCTCCCCCCTACTTCTTCCTTCTTTCTCTGTCTGTTTTCTCTCTCACGTAATATAAAATGTCTGTGTTACATTCCGGTTTGTTTCTTTACTCTCACATAACTCACTATTACACATTTGCAGTTCTATACATCCCTTTCTTCCTTTCCGTGTGAATGATCCCCATCCATCAGCACTTCACACGGGATATAAACCGACTTTGTTTAGGAAAATTCCAGACAAATTGAGGTCTATACAGCGCAACATCAGCCTCCTCGCTATGTGTGTTTTCTTTGTGGTTACAAAGTCTCTTGGGGGATTGTCAGTATGGAAAATGGTTACCCATCGCTAGGCCGGAGAGAGAACGAGGCAAAACTCACTTTAATTGGCACAGGAGGAAGAAAATGTCATCTCATCACTTGTGTTTGACGTTCAAGTTAAATCAGCCATTCACATAGTTCTGTAAAGAAGCGTTCCTGTAATTGCCGGCCCTGTGCTGGAAAAATTCAGGCTGATTTATTAGGACAAAGCCCAGGAACCTGTGGCGGCCTATCAGAATCAACGTTTATTTGTCAGGCTGCTAAAGAAAGAGATCCGATTGGCTGCAACTTCACTGCCTTCTAAAATTAATATGTGCCACAGATGTGGAAAATAATAAATAAACTGCAACATGCAATTAGGTTAATCGGCTTACCCCTAAAATTGACCTTAGACTGAACTAATGACATATGTCTATGCCTATGAGCGCCTGTGAGGGACAGCTAGTGACATGGCTATGGACTTTGTACAGCGCTGTGTAATATGTTGGTGCTATATATATATATATATATATATATATATATATATATATATATATATATATATATATATATATATATATATATATATATATATATATATATATATATAAATATAAATATATATATATATATATAATATTATATATATATATATATATATATTATACTCCAGCCTTTGCAGCGCTAGGTCCTAGGTTCGAATCCCAGCCAGGACACTATCTGCGTGGAGTTTGCAGGTTCTCCCCATGTCTGCGTGGTACTCCGGTTTCCTCCCACATCCCAAAAAAAACGTACAGTTAAGTTAATTGGCTTCCCCCTAAATTGACCTTAGACTACCTTAATGACATATGACTATAGTAGGGACATTAGATTGTGAGCTCCTTTGAGGGACAGTTAGTACCACGACTATGGACTTTGTACAGCGCTGCGTAATATGATGGCCCTATATAAATACTGTATAATAATAATAATAATAATATATTAGTAATAATAAATAAATTGGTAACCTAAACTTAAGAACAAAAAGAAATATATTGTAGCATTCTTTTCTTTTATTAATCAATTTTAATTCTGCCAGTAACACATTTTCTGAGTGCTCTGTATTATCTCCTCTGTATTATTGGAATAGAGAAATATTGCTGCCCTAGGGTAGGACTACATAACTGTTTCCCCTCTTCTTTATATCTACCTGGCTAATGTTAATAATGCAGGGTGGTGTTTTATAGTTCACAAGGAGAATTGCACAGGGAAGATAACACTGCTTCATATAAAACCACAGAATGCACAGAAGCTTTTTAGCTTGCTGGGCTTCTGGCTGAATAAAGGTATTTTTTGCTCTAACTGAACAAGTAACTGAACCCTTCCAATGGTATATCTAACAATATAGATTGAATATAACTTGGCAGAGGTGAGAAGGCACTTCATACGGATGACCCAGTTATTTTTCCATATCCTACAAGTCTCCTGCATGCTTTTATTTTTGCACTTCAGCCGGCGTCACCCCTCTCTTATAGGAAGCAGCCGATCGTTCATCTGATGGGCGCTCTTCTCCAGTGAGCTCATACTGAAGCAATTACAAGTGCGGAATTGTAAAGAGGTTCCACTTAGAAGTCTTTTGGTCAATAATAATTTGGTGAATATTAGCATTGTGCTCCGGCCTCCCCCCCGGATAATTCCAATCCGCAGATAATGTCTGGTGGAGATGTGGAAAGCGCACCTAGGCCGGGTGTAGAACAATATTGAAGCGCCATAAATCAATAGAAATGTCTTTAAAAATACATCAATAGCGCTAGCCAGCTCCATTTAAGCACCGATCAAAGGCAAGCCGCCCCCCCCAACCTCCACTGCACATTCATCTGCGGTTGGAAGTGTTTATAATGCCTTTCATCCTGCAGTTAAATTTACTAAAGGGAATTGAAACAAATTATTCTGTCTTTTAATAAAAGGCTTAGATTGTAGAGTTTGGGATATTCCACTCTCTGCCCCCCTCCCTCCTGCATCCTAATGTGCAATACGGAGCCCTGCGTGCCGGGAGGGCCAAAACTTCCGCATTGTCCAGACCAGCCAATCAGATTGCAGCCTCTATATTTCATGCACAAATTCACAGATTAAAGAAAACCAGCCATCCATTTTTTATATACATGTAAATGTGAACAGCTTTATAAATATTCTGACCAGGGTGTGCGGATGATTTACCAATCTTGTAAAATTTATTTATGGCTAAATTCGTCATTGGAAGAAGATTTTTGGATCAGCACAATAATTACATTGAGTATTGTCCATACTTTAGCTCTATTCGGAACCCCTGATGAAGGAGGAATCTTAGAGCCCCGAAATTTGTTGGCATGTTTTTGCCAAAGTCAGTGATAAAGCTTTTTGATCCTGACAAAAGTGACAATATGGCGCTCTCTTCCTTGTGGCTTCTTCATGTTAGACTGCAGCCTGTGAAAAAGTCCATATAACGATCACCTACCCATCCCTGACCTCATCAATTGTAGGAGATCCAGCGCTCCACAGTGAGGAAAGCGATCTTAAGGTAAGTCCTGAGATCTTGTGAGATTTCATTCTTTTGGCATTCTTTAGCCCTGATGAATGAGGCATCTGATAACCCTGAAATGCGTTGGGTTATTTTTACAATAGTCAATAATAAACCCATTTGATCGTGACAAATCTAACAAACTGGCAACTTCTTCTTTAAAGTTTCTGTATGCTAAAGGATGTGAAAATGTTTATACAGCAAACTCCCTACCCAACCCTGATCTCATCAATGGTAGGAAATCCATTACTACACAATTGGGAACATGGGATCTTAAGGTAACTCTTGATATCTTGTGAGATTTTATGGTTTTAGATTTCTGAACCCTGATGAAGGAGGCACCTGAGAACCCCGAAATGCGTTGGCTTATTTGTAGTAAAGTCAATGATAAATCCTGACAAAGCTAACAAACCAGCATCTTCTTCATCTACCCAACCCTGATCTTATCTATTGTACGTATCCAGCACTCCACCAATTGGTGGTTTTTAAGTGAACTCTTTCGATCGTCACCATTTACATCTATAAACTTTAATGGACCAATAGAAGCACAGAAAGAAAAAAAAATACCAAACCCCTACAGGGTCTACAAGAGTTTGGGAGGTGAAATCATGACTTGGCTTGTGTTGATCAAATGCACCTTTTAATGCACAAAATATTAATTGCAATTTAAATGGTAATTGGGTTAAAATTGGGAAAATAGTGGCTATTGGTTGTCTGGCTTCGTACACATGCAAGACGATTCTCGTCCCATTATCGTTTTAGGCGATAGTATATATCGATTAATGGCGGATGTAGGAACGACCGTAATGCAAGTGATAGGTGCCGCTCGCTCGGTCTCCCCCGTCCCCCGCTGTTCATGCATCTTTCAGTCTTTTGTCATTGGAAATGATCGTGAAAGATCCAAAATCTAACGTGTATACACAGCCTTTTTCATTTGCTTTAGATTTGATTTTGTCTCCTTTCTGCTAAATAAATAAAATGGAACGTTTGATTGCTCCGTCAGATTTCCAGTTGAATGGAGAGCTTTAGGCGAGTGTGAGCAGGCAGGAGGTAAAACACTTTCACCAATGAAATCCTCAAAATGAGAGTTGTGCCACCTTCAGACAGCGCTCCGGCTTGGCTCTCCATCTTGTTCTCTTGCGCTGAGCTTGTTTGTTGCTGGGATTTCTTCCAAAACAAGCAATGCGCTGAGGACAGCACGGCGCAGAAACTTATTGTCCTTCATGGCCAGCACAGCGTTCCTGCCACCATCATTCACCGCTCCAGACACGTTCTCTGGTAGTGCAGGCAGTCAATTACAGGCTGCAGGTTTTATGGCTACATTATTACCTCCTCACTATTAGCTTTTCAGCGCCCGCGTTCCATTTGATGGATCCATGGCAGGTTGTTGATAGATCGTTTTGTTCTTCAGATGTCAGATACCTGCGCGGTGAAAAGGTGATATATTTACAGGCGTGCTAATCTGCCGCGGATCCCTCTTTGGCGGCACAATGCTTTCCTGGCAGATCCAATCACACTAATACCATGCTTTTATTTTACCGCCATATCCGATATGACGCCTCCATTCTCACCTCTCAATGGTTAGATTGTCTGATGAGATTTCAGCGACTTGTGAACTTGTCTGATAATTAAATGAAGCCAGAGGCTGCTGCTCATTAAGCTCTGAGATTTTTGGGATATTGCGTGCTTTGCTGCATGACGGCTGACCTGTTGGCGGAATGCCGAGGAGTTCAAAAAGTATCAAAAAGAAGTATAACTTACCTATAATATACCAGAATATAAAATACTAGAGCTTTGTACCTTCTGGGATCAGAAAAATGGCACAATGTATGTAGACCGGGGCTGCCCAATAGGCCGGGGCATGCTTGTTTGGGCAAATGATTCCGGGTTCCATTTATTTCGGGTTCGGGGAACATTTTTTGACATTGGCCTGATTCATCAAAAGCGAATCTATTGGGCAAATCTTAGAATGGGGAGTTTTACAATTGGTTGGTGCTCGTTAGGGGCAATTGTTAGTAATACATAGTTAGCTGAGGGCTTTCCAGATGGCACATGGGGGTATTTCTACTCCTGCTCTGAGCTGAACAGTATTTCCCAGAACCCTTTGCTGGCCATAGGAGAGAGGGGTACAGGGGCTTCCTGGAATGGGGCCATTACGTTTTTGGAGTTATATATTGTATTTGTTGTATTGTTTTTAGATGTGGCCCTTCAGGTGATTTGTGGATACAAGTGTGGTCCTTGGACCCTTTTAATTTGGTGCCAATGTTACCAGCTCCATTGCATAAAGAGAATTGCCAAACAACAAATGTAGGGGACGGTATTGTATTAGATGCAATCATCCCTGCGGGTGAGCGATCCAAAGGTGGGGAGGTGATAAATAATTACCCTTACACATTACTGTGCTGCAAGGAATATGTCTGATGACAGGTCCTCTTTAAACAGAATGTGTATCATTTATTATAGCAATGGGATTGATGGAAGAATAGGCTGTTCACATAGCAAAATTAATTCTCTCCCTGCATAGGATATTTCACTTAGCTTAGTAAATAGGATGAAGCTCTGCTGACTTCAACCATCCAATCACGTGCAAAGAAAAATCCAACTTTTTTTAATGCAAGTGAATTTGCACCACATCCAGTAAGCTAAGTGAAATACTCCATTCACTGTAATCAAGTCAACAAGTTCAATAGGTCTGATTTATTAAAGCTCTCCAAGGCTGGAAAGGATACACTTTCATCAGTGAACCTAGGTGATCCAGCAAACCTGGAATGCATTTCTTAAAGGTCATTTCCTATTTGCTAGCGAATGTTTTCAATTCTGGACCAGATCCATTCTGGGTTTTCTGGATCACCCAGGTGTATCCTCTCCAGGCTTGGAGAGCTTTAATAAATCTGACCCAGTGTCTTTAGTAATCTGAGTCTATTAGGATGCTGAGGAACTTCAAGCCCCAGCGTGGACTGGGTGGCCACAGGCATTGTAGAATTGCTGCCTACTGTATGACTAGCAAATATTATTATTATTATTAAACAGGATTTTTATAGCGCCAACATATTACGCAGCGCTGTACATTAAATAGGGGTTGCAAATGACAGACAGATACAGACAGTGACACAGGAGGGGGGGAGAACCCTGCCCCGAAGAGCTTACAATCTAAGAGGTGGGGGGAGTAGCACACAATAAGAAGGGGAAATGGAATGGTGGGTGATAGTGAAAGTTTTTAGAGATGGGTAGGTGAGGTTGAAGCGTTGGGTTCTCTTTTAAATAAGCAGAAAGTGAGAGCAAGCCGAATAGGACGAGGAAGACTATTCCAGAGAGTTGGGGCAGCTCTAGAAAAGTCTTGGAGCCGTGCGTGTGATGAGGTTATGAGTGAGGAAGTCATTAGTAGATCAGAGGAGCGAAGAGAGCAGCTAGGGGAGTATTTTTCTATCAGGGCAGAAAGGTAAGTGGGACAAAAACTTTGGAGGGATTTGTGTATCAGGTAGGTAGGTGGGAGAAGCGCTGTGCAGAGGTTAGTTTTCTTTGCAATAAAATACAATCTAAGAGGTAGGAATGAATCAGTCTGCGTCCTCCGTTCTCACCGCAGCCTTCGAAATGAAGAAAAATATATTTTCAGCATAAACCACAAATGTACAAAGCAACACGCAATCCCGCAGCACATCGCACCACAGCTGCTGCACATTAACCTATTAATTGCCAGACAGACAGGGAACGCCTGGGGCGAATGGAACCGCCTGCCCAAACACAAAGGTTCTGTTAAATAATCCATGATGCGGGCAGCCTTCTAATTGATCACGGCGAGATTTATACCTCGTAATTGTAATCAGGTGGGGGGACGCATTTGAAGGAGGCCGCATCCTGTAGACAGGACCATTAAGCCCTCCTTCACTGCCAAAACAAAAATGAGCTGGGAACCGAGCCACGGCGTTTAGTGCGCCTGTCCTATCAAAGTGATGGATCACCCCTGGTACACGCCAACATTAGGCTTCTGTTCACCCCACCCTGTTAACTGCAAGCACTCTACGGATCAAAATACGCTCGCATTAAAAAGCAGCTCCGAGCAAAAATGCAAAATACAAAGATATAGAATGCTCAGCACACTGCAAACCAGCCAGCGGTGTCTCATTGGGGGAAATCATCCTTCACTTCCTGTCCTGAAGACAAAACAGGAAATCTATGTTGTCACCGCAACTTGTAACTTATTCCTGGCCTGCGGGTTTACCCAACCATTTCTGCTTCTATATCAGGGTCAATGATATCAGCTCACTATTACTATCAGTAGGGCGGATCTACTAAAAAAAATATCATTCACATAGCATTCACCTTTTTATGTATTTATATATCTCAGCATGGTGGCTTAGTGGTTTTGGCTTTGCAGCGCTGGGTCTCAGGTTTGAATCTCGGCCCGGGCACTATCTGCATGGAGTTTGCAGGTTCTCCCTGTGTTTGTGTGGGTACTCCAATTTCCTCCCACATTCCAAAAACATGCAGTTAGGTTAATTGGCTTCCCCCTAAAATTGTCCTTAGACTGTAATAATGACATATGACTATGGTAGGGACGTTAGATTGTGAGCTCCTTTGAGGGACAGCTAGTGACATGACTATGGACTTTGTACAGCACTGCGTAATATGTTGGCGCTACATAAATATTATCTCAATAGTCCCCATTAAATCAGTTGTTGTTTTATTTTTCCTTCCTTTGCTAGCATTTGACTATCCAACAATCACAACTTGCGGGTCTTCAACTTCTATACATTCATTATACAACCTGCAACCTTTTATAGAGACCACAGGATGAATACCCTTATTCACCCTAACCTCTCATCAATTGGTACTGAACAATTTTGTTAGTTTAAATGAATCCTACTGGTGTATCAACACTACTTTGAGAACTACTGTCCTGAATATATCACTCAGAACCGATCAATTTACCATCTACCATAAATTGTATAAAGTCACATCCCCCTGAGGAAGCCTAATCTGGGCGAAACGCGTCGGGGACTTGTATACGGAAAATACGGTCTTATTATATTATTATTTTCTCATTTTTCTTTGCTGTCTACTGTTCATGCTAGCAACAATTTGTCCAGTAAAACACCCCATTTCTGTGAACAGAAATAGGTGTAACTAACAGAACATGTTATGTTAACTTGCAATAATATTTTTACTTCTGTGTTTCTTGTATAACATAACCAGGCAAGACAATGTACTACATGTTCTAGGTTTGTGAACTATGTATATGTATGACCTTGTTATATATGAAGTAAATATATAATAATACATTCATAGCTTGACTTAAAACTCTTGAGCCTCAAAACCTCTTTCTTTGCTTTCTCCTTGCACTCCATGGTTTTTCTATATATTGTTTTATTTTGTATACTGTATAGGTATCAGAAAAATAAATGAGCGATAGTCTGAAAACTGATGTGCCATGTGCAATGAATAATCTGGATGTGTTTTCTGCGCACTGTCACTGGTGGGGTATTCAGATGAGCAAAATAGTTTTCTCCAAGTTTTTTCTATGATGAAACCAAATGGGAAAAAATACACAAAAAAAGTCTTTTCCTATAATTTATGTATTTATTTAAATGTATTTTTTCACTTGTTTCCAGAAGTATTTCTTTTTTTCATGGAAAATCTACATTTTTTTTTAATTTTTTCTATTGGAACATTTTCCTATAAATCCGCCTGACTGCCCAAGTTTTGGGCTTTGGAATTTTATCAAATATCATAAAAAGAACTTGCAAAAGCAAAAATCTCAAATATGTAGATAATGTTGGAATCCTCATCATAGCTCTGGTAGCATTCATCCATAACTTATTGGAGCCACGGTGCCACACATTCCCGAATCATTGGATGGGTTCTGGTGGTCCAATGTTCTGGTTTCTGTGCCCCCCCTGACTTTATTACCACCGTTAGATTTCTTCTTATTGAGAAGCATCAACATTTACCGACATATCGGATTGATCAGCACCAGGTGCCATGAGCTCCATTACTTCATTCCCTACCCACTGGACATTCTTCATGCCAACAATGGTGCCAATGTGGAGGTGAACTTACCCTGAGCCCCATTTTCACATTGCTGATATTTCAGGACTTTTCCTTCCAGCCAGGTTGAAGTGTTAAAATGTTGGCATGCCATGGTGGGCACTCTGTGTACTGACCGGGTCATGGCTGCCTGATAGTTGGCACATTTGGAGCTCTTCATGCATTGGACCAAATTGAAATGTTTGCAATGTGTAGATGTGGGGATATCTTTTATTTTTGTATTATTATTAATATTTGACTTTTTCATTTGTATTTCACCTAATTTAATAATGGGGCTTTTTTGGTACATTTCTGAAGGGTTAGCGGTGTGGATTTATCTCGGGCACAAATGTCCCCACTTTTTTTGCCCCTGTTCAGGTGACCACTTTATTGTCTTGGATGATTCTCTCGCTTTCAGTCCTAATGATAGTTGTCACCAAGACAGATAAGGCGGTGAATCTCCCCAACAGGATTATTAGAACTCCAATAGAGTTCAAACTAAATGCAGCCCCGAATTAACTTTACAAAATAAAGAGGATAGAGGCAAATAAAAAAGTGAAAGTTACCAAATACATATAGAGAGTAATATTTTTACTATTGCCAGACATCACACAGCTCGAATAAATTGTATAGAATTTAGGACAGACATTTACCCAACGCGTTTCGCCTTGTGGCTTCATCACGGTTTTTTTTAGAGACTCTTACTGGTTACAAAACAATACAAAATAATACATTGCTTATTCATTTCTCCCCCACAGGACCCAGACAACAATATGGTTCTATAGTGAGGGTCCTGAAGTCTTTTTTTTCATGGCAGAGGTCGGCAGCTGATTGGTGGATTTGGAGCATCATAGAGCTGTGATTGGATCAAAGTGATAAACAAGGAATATTCCTTCCTTGCAATGATTGCAGCATCACACTTCTCATTTGTCTACGTCAGCAGAATTCTGTCTTTTATTCTCCGTCCCTGATCCTGCGTTATTCAGAGGTCACCGATTAACTAAACCCGACAATGATGGTGGCTCTGGGCCCTCAGATGGCGGCTCTCCCGCTGCAATCCATCACCGTATCCTGCGCTGCTCAGCAGTATTTGCTTCCACTAACAGGCGGCAATATTGGCTGACGGTCTTATTAATGATCTGTGATAACCGGGTGCTAGTATCCGCTGCTTTATCCATCAGGACAACCATCGGGGGGGGGGGGGGGTGACCTGGATTTGGACAGATGAAAAAAGTGTGACTTAGTGGAAATTGGATGATCGATGTTATAAAACATTCGCCGCCTGCATATGGCTTTATTGGAGTCACATTCACCCCA
Organism: Pyxicephalus adspersus; assembly: GCF_032062135.1. NCBI lineage: Eukaryota > Metazoa > Chordata > Amphibia > Anura > Pyxicephalidae > Pyxicephalus > Pyxicephalus adspersus. Next base: position 5,557,750 of record NC_092867.1, on the reverse strand, counting down.
CATTCACCAATATCCCAGCCTTCTATAAAAAAAAAAAATCTGGGAATTGGTCACATGGGGCCCATGAGATGGTTCCAAGGGATGCAAATTCTACAAATTTTAGGATCTCCCTGGTGTTGCAATGCAATGAGCACAAAGGGGGCCACAGACCCCACTGCATTGATGGACCAGGTCCATTCCAGGTTTCCTGGGTCACCCAGCTTCACTGATAAAGGTGTAACCTCTCCAGCCTTCGAGAGCTTTACTATATCCAGGCCAGTGGGGGTATTTGTCACCTCCTCAGGGGTAGAATGATATGAGATGCGGCCTCAGAGTGGGGAATTGCTCCGTATCTACTGATAGCTTCCCCATCCAGGGAAATGATGGCGGCTCCATAGACTGAGGCGCACCTGCCTTCTCCTCCTACCTGTCCTGGGCCCCCGGCGGGCATTTTGGGCTCTGTGTCACTGGGGAGCCGGCTCAGCTGCGGCGGTTATCTGGGTGCTGAAGGCGGCAGAGGTTAATTGAAATCTTAATGACTGCACCTGCTCAAACAGCTCTATTAATCATGCTGCGGCGCCGGCTCCCTCGGCGGCACCACAAAGACATTTCGTTCCAATCTCTACCTGAGCTGCAGGAGGGACGTGACTCCGGCACCAAAAAATTCTATATATTAATGGGAACGTGGGGCTCCGATGGGGCCACCAAAGAACGGCCATGTGACTAATCAGCCAGGGGGTAAAGGGTATAAATGGGGCAAATAAAACACACGTGAATACAGCTCTGATATTAGAATATATTATTTTTAATGAAAGCAATGTACCTGAAGTGCTATCAGCGTCTTGGGGTCCCTGCTGAGGGAAGGAGAAGCAGCACAATACAGATGTTCTGAGGGCAAGAAGCATTGTTATAGGAGAGAGCGAGAGAGGAGCTCATCAGCTTTCTGTTACATAGTCTGTTGTCAGTGGGTGCTGTCCCCCATATTGTCCCGGTCCTGGGTGTCACATAGGCCAGGGGTTTAATTCTGGGGTTAGGAACGTGGTGTGGGCTGTGTGATGTGAAAGCTTTTCATTTGAAGTATTAACAAGAAGCTTTGTGTAATGCCGATCCCTCCACACAAATCTCCCCTCCTGGGAGCAGCAACAAAACTTAATGCACTGAGAGCAGAAAATTCATTATTGAGTAATGGAGGACAAAGGAGGGAAGGAGCGGAGGGGGGGAGATCAGAGGGAGGAACGCTTTGTGGTCTATTATCGATATCCCGCTGACCTCCAGCCAGAGACTTTTACTTTCCTCAGCCTCAGACCTACACTTTATTCTCGTCACTTTAATCAAATGAAGATGAGGAGGCCAAAAGGTTCAACCATCATGTGTGATCCCAGAATCCTCTGCAGGGGGCAAACTGAGCAGGGAGGGTGTAGGATCCTTGTGTGATCAGATATTGGGGACTCTGCTCCTTCCTCTATAACTCTCCTCTCCTGAAATACTCTGCTGGGGGACTCTGCTCCTTCCTCTATAACTCTCCTCTCCTGAAATA
>NC_092867.1:5546480-5555505 GCF_032062135.1 Pyxicephalus adspersus | reverse complement strand
CTATAACTCTCCTGCACTGCAGGAATAGTGACTTTTCTTCTCCTGACAAACTCTTTTTCTTGTCCTTTGTTTTGGGGTCACTCCATGTCACAAGTGACCGGTGCTTTTGCACGCAGACATAGACGGTGCCCGGGCTGCGGAAGCAGTGCATTGTGGGTCGTGGCTGCATTACTCCTCCACAGCAGCAGGAAATGAAATAATGAGCCATAAGACTAATGAAATAACTATAATAAGTATTCTTATAATTGGAAGAGATGATAGTTATCTCTCACACGCAGGGGGTACAGATGGTCCTGGTAACCCCTTAGTGTGCAGAGTGTGTACGATTTTTCTCTGCGCCCCTTGTGGCCCCGCCACCCAGATTCCGTATTATTAACACCATAAACATGCCAAGCAATAATAACATTTTTTGGTGAACTGCTAATGTTACAATACAACCCAATTATTTATGCCTAGGATCTACAATAAGAGTTTTGGGGGTTATTTTGTGAAAATTGAACCCGAAATGTCCTATCCTTAATGGCCCTAAATGCGCAGTAGCCAATAAGTGTCCTCAAACATGACAGGTTCTCTTTAAATCTGGTTGTGGTGCACTACACACATTTCTTTTTTCAGACACGCTGATAAATAATTGTGTTTTTAGGAATCTGGCGGATGTTCTTTACTCACAGCTGTTTCATCCCTCTCCCGAGTGACAATGACACACGTCCTGTCCAGAAGCCATTTGTCAGGTGTCAGGGCGCAAAATGTCCGCGCGGAGGTCAGCTTTCCAGAAAGTGCATTAAAGTGTGATGTAATGAGCGTCAGTGGTGATGAATGAGGACGTCCCTGAGCTCACCATGTCAAGATAAATACTTTTAGTTTGTGATGAATGAATATTTCTTCCTAAGACTGATAGATGGTCTGCGTTCCAGACACTCGATAACCGGACCTTCGGGAATTTTTAAGGGAAGGGGTTTTTTTTTTTTTGGTGATAATCAATTCAAAAAAGGAATGTCCAAATATCAATCATGGTAAACATGGGGGGACAAGAAGTGATGGAAACAAGGAGTGCAGGGGTTACATTTCTGGATTGGTATATGATTGGTCAAGGAGACAAGTAAGTTCCTCCTGGAGGAAGCCTGGTAAGTGGCCAAGGTCTTCCATGAAAAGGTCCAGTTAGTTCCAGGGTTCCCTTGGAAAAATTAACAAGGTCCTCCTGGAGAAGACCCAGTTAGTGGCTCAGATTCCTGCTGATAGATCAGTATGTTGCTGGAGAACTCCTGGAGGAAACCTGGAAAATCACTGGGGTCCAGTTAGTGCCTGAGGTTCCCCTGGAGAAATGAAAAATTGTCCTCCTGGATAAGGTCCACCTATTGGTGTGGATCCCCCTGAAGAAAAATTAATAAATGGCCAGGATCTTCATGGAGAAGATTGAGTTAATGGCCAGTGTCCCTGAAGGTAGACCAGTAAGTTTCTGGGGTCCTTCTGGAGGAAGACTGGTAAGTGTCCAGGGTCGTTCCATGAGAAGGTCTACTTTGTGACTTGGATCCACCTGGAGAAGAACAAATAAAATGCCACGGAGAAGATCCACTTATTGGCCTGGATCTGCTGGAGGCAAACTAATTGGCCAGGGTCTTCCTGGTGAAGATGCAGGTAATGGCCAGGGACCCTGGAAGGAAACCAGTAAGTTGCTGGGGAAGAAAAAAATAGTAAATGCCTGGGGTCACCCTGGAGAAGACTCAGTAAATGGCCAGCCTCTTCTTTGAAGGAACCAAAAAATGGTCTGGGTCCTAGAGGTAGATCAGTAACGTGCTTGGGTCCTTCTGGAAAAAGACTGGTAAGTGTCTGGGGTCTTCCATGTGAAGGTCTAGTTAGTGATTGGGGTCCCTCTGGAGATCAGCACTAAATGTTCACCTATTGGCCTGGATCTGATAAATAAAGATGCAGTGATTGTCCAGCATCCCTGGAAGCAGAGCAGAAAGTTGCTGGGATCCTTCTGAAGAAATCCTCGTGGTTGGGATCTTTCACGATAAGGTCCAATTAGTGACTGAGGTCCCTCTGAACCAGAAGACTGGTAAAAGGCCAGGGTCAAATTAGTGGCTGTAAAAGAAAAGGTTCCACTTATTGACATGGATTCCCTAGAGAGAAACTAATAAATGGTCAGGCTCTTCCTGGAGGAGATCCAGTTAGTGGTCAGGGTCCCCTTTGAGAAAGACCAGCGAATGGCTGGGGACCCATAAAAGACAATAGAAATATCAGTCCATAGCCAGTGTCCCCATGCATGAAGACCAGTAAAAGACCAAGATGGTCCCAGGAAGACCAAGGCCAAGAAGTCTCATAAGCATTCCTCCTGGAAAAGGATCAGTTAGTGGCTGGTGGTCCTCCTGGACAGGGTTCCTCTGGAATAAGATCAAACAGTTGCTGAGACCTCCTGGATGAGAAGCAGTTAGTGCCCAAGTGGAGAAAAAACAGCCAATGACCAAAGTCCAACTGGAGGAGAACCAGTTATTGGCCAGAGTTCCTATGAATGAAAACCAATAAATGGTTGATGTTCCCATGGGGGAGGAGCAGTAAATGGCCAGGGGTTCCTATGCGGGAGGACCAATAAAAGGTCAGAATTCTCCTAGATGAGATACAGTAAATGGCTAGGGTTCCATTGGGGAGGACCAATAAATGGTTGGGAATAGCATGGGGGAGGACCAATAAGTAGCTCGGGTTCCCCTGGAGGACAGTTATGACCATTTACAATAGGATTAGCTAAAACCACCCCTGACCCGACTTCAAAGAGCACCTGTCACAGACTTGTTGCACAACATCCTTTAGTGAGATGATGTATCAGTTCAGGAGGAACTTCTTAGAATATTATAAGATATTTTTTCTGCTACAGACCGGTACACTTCTAGCTGCACGCAGGAACTAAGCGCTCCCATCTAATCACCCGTCAATTATTTCCTGAGGTCCACAAGAGCTCTCCAAACCACTTGCATGTCATTTTCTTCGCTGGCACACGTAATCAGCTAATTACTCAAAATGATGATTTAATGAAAGCTCTGCGTAGCGGAGGACAGCGGAAAATTACGGAGAGATGGGCGGTTTGGAGTGGGAGCTTTCAAGACAAATCTTCATTTATTGTATATTATATATATATTACACAGCCTCTGCTTCCCATGGCTGCACGGTGATTGTACTTTACTGTTCCCGTCCCGAAAACTTAGCCAGGCACCAAAGGGAATTTCTACTATTTAAATTAGCAAAAAGTTTAGCAAAACTAAGTTGGATTCTGTATTGTATAACCTTAAAGGAAACTTCCATTACTGAATATCACCTGTCACCTGGGGAAGGCGGGGCCAATGCAAATTAGTAAGTATGAAAATGTTTAAAATGTATCCAAGCAGCTAAATGATTAAAAATAAGAATTTCCACTAAAATAAATGAAAACACTTTTTTTAAAAGGCAGTGCTGGCGGGATTTTGATATGTTAGGGGTATGGTTGCCCGTCACCCCAAGTCAGTGTTTCTCATACAGGTACCTTTAGCTCTCAGGTATTGCAATCAGGATCTCAGCTGAACATTTCTAATTGTTTTTCTTTTTCCGCAGAGCCGATGATCTCCAAGGGAAACGACTGCTTGGACGCCGCCAAGGCCTGCAACCTGGACGACACGTGTAAAAAATACCGCTCGGCCTACATAACGCCCTGCACCAACAGCATATCTAACGAGGTCTGCAACCGCAGGAAATGCCACAAGGCCCTGCGCCAGTTCTTTGATAAGGTGCCGGCCAAACACAGCTATGGCATGCTGTTCTGTTCCTGCAAGGACACGGCCTGCTCAGAGAGGAGGAGACAGACCATCGTCCCCGCCTGCTCCTACGAGGAGAGAGAGAAGCAGAACTGCCTGAGCCTGCAAGAGGCCTGCAAGACCAACTACATCTGCAGGTACCTGCAATCCTCTGCTTCACTCCGGGGTGGGCTCAGGTGGACAGTTTTATTTTCCATTCACATAAATATTGAAAAAAACTTTTTTATTTATATTTTTTTTCATTCAGAGGCTTTTTTTCGAACTTTTCAAATTTTGTATTTTGTGTTTTTTTCACTTTAAGTAAATTTTTCCCATTTTTCGCCCATCTCCATCTTTGAATTGGCCGTAGCTGCTCGGCATATTCTCCATTGAATGTCGGTGTCACCGAGTGATTAGCAGACTTTTGTCATTCACATTGTTGGCTCTGCCACGTGAACAGAGAACATTCTCTGCATATGGCTGACAGATCTCCTCGTGCAGGAGCCAAGCGTGGCGCACCTTCATCAATAACGGGGATCGGTGACACCCGCCGGCTGATGGCTGCCATATTTTTTGCAGATTAGGGTAATTGAAATGTCATGTTTTGTGTCTCTCGCCGCCCGGCCCCTCAGCGTATTTCCCAGGAAAGCAGCAGAAACGGGAACAGATTGCAAACTGCGGCCTCAGCGCATTTTACAGACCGAACATTCACATCGAGAAAAGATCCGAACTCTCCGAGCTGCAGGGGCCAAATGTTTCCCAAGAAAAGAGAACCGGTCACTTACGGCAGCGGCCATCACTGTTTGCGGGTATGGCCTCCAGGGCTCTCCCATTCTGTACTGCTTTGTATAAGGCTGACCTGGAACCAGCATGTGGCCAGTGAAGTATTGATTATATCATAATGGGGGGTGCTAAATGGGGCCCGGGGGTCCCTGTGTGTGTTTCCAATTATCTATATGACTCCCTGAAGGCGATGATCAGCATGGAAGGGCAAAGGTAACAAATCCAATCCTGGGATCCAGACCTCCGGAACAAGAGAATAATTAATGGAATTATCTCCCGAGTTATCATAATGGGAATTAGGAGACTCAACGGCATCTGGAGAGGAAGGAGCTGTGACAACATCACCAGGGAGAAAAGTTCCCTCTGCGATAGATAGGTCATGGCGGAGCTGTGACAACACGGGGAAATTACACGAAGGGTTAACCCCAAAAAGAAGAAAAATGTCCTCTCACATCACCAGCCCAATGCCGGCAGGAATCAGGTGTGGTGACTACAATAAAATCCACCTGGTGATCCTGCCAGTAACACACTTCCTCTGGATTCACTATGCCAGGACCTCCCATGCTGATGAAAGGTGCAGTGCCCTGCGGGCCGCGGTTGTGCCAAAAACTTTAATGACTACATACCTATCCATTGTTATCACCATATCTTTGTATGACTCTCCTGTCCATAGGGTGACAACGCTTCGGTGTGATTTTACAGTGTTGTCACCCTTTTACAGAAAGCCAAAAACAAAACAAAAGGGTTTTATTATTGCCCGGAGATTCACTTTTGACTGGCACGTTGTGGCACAGAAGCTGGCACAGGCTGTCCTGTTTGGCCATTTCCGTCCTGATCCGCTCGTGTCCTCTCAGCACCGGAGAACACGCAGACAGCTCAGACAACAATTGTTTCCTTGCAGACAGACATCGTAGACTTCCGCTGGGCTGACATCTGCTAGAACGGCGAATTGAGGGGTTTGTCAGTCTTCCTGCACTGTGCAGACGGGTACACACACACCGAGCGCGGCATGACGCAGGGAGCGGTAATAGATGGTATTACCCCAGCAGCAGCCTGGAGGAGGGCGAATTGACGCTCTGCGTTTATTTCTTCATTATTATCTTTTCCTGGATTTGTATTTTTAGTGATGGCGACTCTGAGATGATTTCTAAACAAATATCTCCACACAAGTCATAAAAAATTTGGAAAGTCACGGAATAAAATCCGCTGTGGTGCCACCAATCACAACCAGGCTACCGATGGAAGGCGCAAAATCCTAAATAACCTCCAATCATATATCTCTCTATCAATGAATACAGCCAAAACATGAACCCATCAGCCCTCCATGTGACCCCTCTATGCATGGACTCCACAACACCTCCTAAGGTGCCCTGTGGTATCAAGGTGTTGGCACCCACCTTGCCACCCCCAGCCTGCCTTCTTCCCATAGTGCCCCTGTTGCCATCTCTTCCCCAGGTAAATGACACTCTTGGCCATCCACATGGCACAATTCATCCAACCAGGCCACCATCTTCCAATGCTCCATGGTACCATGGTAATGGATGACACGCAAATTCGTGAAGCGTTCCATATTTTTACTTTCTGCTCATTTAAAAGAGCGCTCAAAACTCATTTTTTCAAACTTGCCTACCCATCTTCTTCTGTCTGCTAAACCCTTATTACTTCCCACCACTACATATCGCCCATCCTATTGTGTGTGAAATTCCCCCACCTACTAGATTGTAAGCTCTTCGGGGCAGGGTCCTCTCCTCCTGTATCACTGTCTGTTATTAGTCTGTCATTTGCAATCCCTATTTAATGTACAGCGCTGCGTAATATGTTGGCGCTATATAAATCCTGTTTATTAATAATAATAATAATAATAATAATAATGCTCCATGGTCTATTTCTCACGTGCCCATTGTAGGCACTTTTGGTGGTGGACGGGGGTTGGCATGGGCACTCTGGCTGGTCTGAGGCTACACAGCTCCCATATACAGCAAGCCGCTATGTAATGTGTGTGATGACACCTCTCCATCACAGCTGGCATTAGGTATTTCAGAAATGTTTGCTACAGAAACTCTTCTGTGGGATCAGATTAGATGGACCGCTGGAATGAGCCTTGGCCACACATGAGAACCCGGTTGCCGGTTCACTGGTTGACTTTGTTCAGCCCACTTATGGTTCTGCTAACTGCTGCATACTAGGTGACGAGGTGCCAGCGTCTAACCACGGAGTATAAAAAGCCGACACGTTTCAGGTCTGACAGTTCCCTTCATCAGGGCTGTATAAAAACTTGATGGGAGAACTCCAACCATCACACTTTGCCCCTTGTTAGAGTCGCTCAGATTCAGACATTTTTCCTGCTTCTGATGCTTCAAGAATTGACCGTTTACTGGCTGCCTAATATTTTCACCTGTTGGAGGCTATTGTAACTATAAATACATTGTAACTGGGTATGTATCAGTATAATAAAGGGGTGCACAATCCCAGCCCCGGTCCAAACCAGGTGGGAGCAGACGAGGCCCCCTGCAATAAAGATCTCTTTTTTTATACCGCCACCCACAATGCTTTGGGAGAAAACTGTCCGTTCCGCAATCATCATTTACATTGAATTATGTTTTATTCATTTTTATATTTTCCTTCACTTCTCATTAAATTATCTCGGTGTCACCAGGCTGGAATGGAGCGAGTAAATTACTTCCAAAGTGAAATCCAATGGACTATTTTATTTGTTTTTTAATCATAGGGAAGAGCCGCTAAACTTTCATTATTTTTTTACTGCCACTTGGATGGATTTTGTGTAAATAACTGTAAAATAAACCGACCAGGTACAGGAAGTAAGAAGAAACTTGACGAGACTTCCCGATACAAAGATTCCTCCATACCAGTAGTCATTTCTAAGCTATGGCGCCTGAATTGTTCTGGGGTATTGGAGGCGACGAATGTGGTCGGTTATCTCGGAAGGAAGATGGAAAAAACCAAAATAACAAAAGTGGTTTTTACATATATATTATATGGGGGTGGATTGGAACTCTTTTTGGCAATTTGGTGCTCCGCTAGAGAGATTGCATTACTGCATTGCTATGAATAAGGAAGAGAGGAAAAATCTGTAATTGGACAGAAATAAAAACTTAATGCAAAAGGCAAAGAGAGCAACACACCAAATAATCAAAGCGTTCAAGGAAACTTTTAACTATTCCATATCTGAATAGAGAAATACAAAAATCCGACGCGTTTCAGGGTCTGACAATTCCCTTCATCAGGGCTGTAAGGGTTTAACATCTCGACGTAGGTGAACTAAAAACCGCTGAGGAGGATACTCAGACCACTCGGATCCTTTTGGATGAGTAGAAGAAGTGGGCTGATGCGGCTTATTATTTAAGAGCGTGGCATAAATGACTTCTTCCCGGTGGAGGACACGTCCGCACATTTTTGGCATGGATACCTTTCATTTTTTTAGTGCAGAATAAAAGAAATGACATTTACATTCTGACATCAGCTTTCAGCACACGTTTGTAGTCAGCATGTTTCTGTCACCGCCTATTAAGAAGCGTCTTGGCCTCTCCGTGGACTGCCATTTCAGCGAGATCTGGGTCACTTTTACGATGGAATTGGCCTTATCTAGAACAAGCCATGATGGCTCCGATCCAGCAGCTGATTTTGAATTCCACCCAAACTGCAACTCGACCTTCAGAACCCCCCCTTAGCCGCCGGCGCAGCTCCAGCTCCGAATCCCTTCCGGTTCCAGGTCCAGGCCCAGACTGGCGGTGGGGAGGAATCGCTTGGCGCTCCAGGCTAAGTGTTGGGCTCTCTGACAAAAGTAAATGAAATCTTCCCAGCAGATGGTATCCGCTTTATCAAAAGTTACATTAGAAGATTGGATTCTAGACGCGATGCCAAGATCTCAAGGACGCTCGAAATGATAAAACCAGCGAGCCGTCATTGACAGCCAGGATTCATATACGTTTCACAGAAGACTCGCAGCAATTAGGAAATTACACTGCAGTAATTGTTACACCGCTCTCGTTAACCCCGAGATGAATCAGGCATTTCGCTGATATATAGATGGCGGGTATGGATAAAATGTTTCAGCAAGCAACAGGGCCATCTACAACATAAAGAGGGTAAAAGGGGCATTTACCAGGGTCACCGGTCCAGAGACTGGCAGCAACCTGCCCTGGTGAGGTGATGATGTCATATCTCAGAACTGTGATGTCATAGAGTCAGATGGGATTTTTGTTTTAAAGGGAAAGGCAGCTTTTTATATTGAGAAAATAATGGATAAATCATTTTGTTATGTATAAATGAAGGGGACTTGTGTTTATAAAGATTTATATTATATTTAGAAGCATGACGCGGGGGGAGAAGTGGAGGCAATGTGCCCGGCGGAGGTTTCGGTGTTTGTAGCTCTATCTCTCTTATACCCTCATAGGATAGACAGAAGTCATTAATCATTGGACTGACAGAGCAGAGTGCGACTTATCTCCTCCTGAGAGATGGCA
>NC_092867.1:5540240-5545894 GCF_032062135.1 Pyxicephalus adspersus | reverse complement strand
AATAAACAAGAGAAGAAGAGGGAAATAAAGAGATATAGAGAAAAAAAGTAGAGAAGAGAAAAGGAGAGAGATAGAGACATACAGGGGGAAAGGGAGATGGGGGATAGAGGGAGAGAAGAGAGGAAGAAAGAGAAAAAACAAGAAGAGAAGAGAGAAGGAAAGAGCTAGAGAGAGAAAATAAAAAGAGAGGGAGAAAGGAAGAGAGAGCAGAGAAGGATAGAGAGGGAGAAAGAGAATGAAAAGATAGGGAGAATTGCAGAGAGAGAGAGAAAGACACAGAGAGGAGAAGATAGGAAAAGAAAGCGAGAGAAAGAGGAGAAGACAGAGAATAAGAGAGGGAAAGGAAAGAAGAAAGAAAGATGAAAAGAGAAGGGAGAAAGTGAACAGATTGTTGAGAGGGAGAGAGGAGGAGAGAGAGAAAGAAAGAGAGAGAGCGGAGGGGAAAGAGAGGGACGGAGAAGGGGTGAAGAGGACATACAGGTTTGAGAAGAGATAGAAGGAGAGGAGAATAAAGAGAATAAGAGAGGAAAAGAGAGGAGAAAAGTACAAGAGAAGAGATGAGGAGATGGAGAGAAAATGGGAGAGAAAGAGATAGACAGGAAGGGGGGGCGGCTTGAGAAAGTAAAAGGGAAAGGGTAAAGGAAGAAAGAGGGAGAGAAAGAAAGAAAGCAATCATTTTTATGGAGATATATAAAGGGGGCAGGGGTAGGGAGAGAGTGAATGAGTGAAGTAGGGGCAATATGGAAGGAGTGGCATAAGAGGTAGAAAAAAGGGGTGAGAGGGAGGACAAAATTGAAGGGTGGGCACAGTGAGACAGAGAATGGGAAGAAGTGGAGAAACAGAGGGGTAGAAATGGTAGAAGCGAGAGGGGCAGTTAGACAAAAAATGGGAGAGACATAGACAGAATGTTAGAATGGAAATCAGGAAGAGTGAGATGGAGGGAAACACAGAAGACTGGGGAGACTTGTCAGCTGGGTGTTGTGATGGTATATGGCGGTGATATTAGAACATGGCAGAGCTCAGCAGGGACAATGACATGGATCCAATGTCTTGGATCCATGGTTCAGCTCTTTGATCATGCCTTCATTTCATGTGTTGTCCGATCAATGGGGACATGAAGCAGACAGCTCTCCGAGGTCCTCACTTTCCCATAGTGGGAGCCGGCCATTGATCACCCCTCGGCCTGCGGGCTAATGGCAGTGAAAGCTTTCCAATCCATTTACACCCATTTGCTCATGTTCATCCCATATCACATATATTGCTGGCTCCATACTGCTCATGTGTAACCCCTTCACTCCCAATTCCTGGCTGCTATCCATTTACTAATGGAATCTAAATGATAGTTTCACCTTTCCCCATAAATATTTTACTTGCTCATTGTTTTATATTTTTATGGTTGTGTTAGAAAAAAAAGATTTCTATATTATTATCCCTCTACTGCTTACTCCTGTGTCATACTATACAATTCAATCAGTACCTTGCTGAACAACTGCTGAGATGACTTAATTAATAGGAAAGCCATACATAGCATTGCATTCAATAAATCATTATAAGTTACATTGTAATACCTAGAATCCTAAAAAGTAACTGCTGTGGAATGAAACAGAACCTGCAAATAAAATGGGCAAAATGACATGCAACACTGGTAAGTAATATTAGCAGTAATTAGGATTATTTACAAAAAATGACCTTATTATTATTAATTAGGGCAGCATGTCAGATATTCTGTATGCCATCACAAATATTCAGATCACATACCCTTTTTGACGCTTACTGAACCTGTACTTTTTACCAACCTAGCAGATCCCATTCCTAATGGCAGCCTATTAAATCCTGGAACCCGCTGCAACCTATCAGAACCATTTCTTCATGGTAATCTATTAACATTTATTAGTCTATTATTACCTATACCCAATGGAATTGTATCATAGCATGTATTGCATTACAGCTTATCAGATTCTATATTCAGATCCTATAATCGGATCTTTTATTCTAAATCAGCCTAGGAAATCCCATATCCTATGCAAGCTATCATTGCCTATACCCAATAAAGTTTATCATAGCCTGTATTGCATTGCAGCTTATCAGATCCTTTATTGTATATCAGCCTAGGAAATCCCATAACCTGGGCAAGCTATCACTACCTATACCCAATGGAAGCCTATTTGAGACTCCATACCCTTGGTAGCCCTTTAGATAACTTTTATTGCAATCACTTTGTAACTTTCACTTTAATTAATGTGCAGAGCTGTGAATAACACTGATCACATACTATGACAATGGCTTGCCAGGGAAGCTTTTATAGTTGGTGATCAAACATTCAGCAATGTAGCATAGAATGTGATTAATAGCAGCGTATGATAGACATTTCCAATATTGGTGACATTTTTAGGATTGCTTCCTTGCAGCAATATGGTCATGAAACTAAGTGTGCTGCAATGACTAATCCAAATGGCGTCATCAATATGAATCTTAGTAGCGTGGTCTATCATCAGCTTGTTGCTTGTCTGGATTTATATATGAGTATATGGTACCAATGTGCAATCCTAAAAACAGCTTTGGACAGGCCAATTAGTGTGCTGATGACGTACCACGCTGCTAGAAATTTCCATTCACGTAGAGCACAGTTGACTATTGTATGTGTGCAGAATTCTGGAATGTGCAGGCCTTATCTTTATCACAGGAGATTGGCCTTGTACAATCAGCAATTAAGAGTCTCCTGGTGCTGCTTGGCTGGTCAGAGGAGATTTGACTTTCCTCCTCCTTTACCTTGCAATTTTCCCCAGCAATTACCTCAATTACCCAACATTTCCCAGTTCCTTCCACGCATCCCTTCCCCGGCAGAGACACTGGCACACCAGTCCTGTTGATCAGCGGGCTGTGACGGACAATACACAGGAAAGACTCCCGTCTAATGTCACACGACAGCCCTAATAAGTCACACTAGGGTGGGTTTTGTAGCTCGGATAAATTGAGCCAGAGAAAGGAAAGGAAATGGAGAATTGTTTAAATATTCAATCGAGATTTTCTACTCCAATGGCTGAAAGACAAAATGAATGTAAAGCTGGCAGACTTTGTAAATGGTGGAAATAAAAGCTTAACACAAAGTTTTATGGTTGCAGGACTTTCTTTTTTCCACTTGAACCTGCGGTAGAGATGTGCTTGTGCCCAAATCCTAGAGCAGCACTCAATGCCAATCTGCAGAAGGGGTATCGAGGGAGCTGGGAATTTTCTATCTCCCTATTTTCTATATTTCTTGTATTATTTAGACCCCTGTAGAGAGCAGACCTTATCTGCAGTCCTGTTCTGTGCTCCATTCCTCTATGGGTTATTGTAGAACCAGAGAGGGTGCAAAACAGGACAACTAAATTAAATACATCCATTGAGGAAAAGATAACTTCAGATGGGTGGTGAGGTTGCGGTGCAGTTATTGCTTGCCCCTAGGTCAAGGTTTACATGTACCATTCCACCCATGGCCAACCCTAGGAAATGAATAGCAAGCAGCTACAGACCGCCTGTTGTTAAATGTTCAACCATTAGCAGAGGAGTTGGGGCTGCCAAGTGACTGGCAAGGTGCCAGCCTTTGAAAGCTGCCCGGAACCGCTGTTTCCACTACCTGTCCGAATTTAGCCTGAAATGAATAAATTCTCCATGAGAAGAGAGAAAAAAGGCAGATGAGATCACCTTGTATAAAAACATTATTGTTCTATATAATGAACTTGGTGCAAAGTTGTTCATATGACAAGGAAGGCTTCTCACACCTGGTGGAAACAAGATCTCCGCATGTGGAAAGACTTTCTTATAATAACGAGCTGTGAACATGGGGAATAGAGCTAATATTAGCCAACTCTAGAAATAGTGCCGGATGTGCTTCTATATAAGCAAAAAGTAACTATTACAGTTTAACAAAAAACAACTGTGCATTGCAGATCTGGTTAGTATACAAATGTCTTTGGGAATCCTTAAGGAAATGTTTCCTTGTTGGAGCAAATTCCTAATAGATGGTTTCTGTCTTTCAGCTGCAGGTTTAGAGATTTAGTTTTATGTATTTATGTTGTAGCCTGATTCCACCACGATTTGTTTTGTGTTATGTCTTAACAGGATTAGAAAAAGTGGTAAAACCCAAAAGAAGCATTATCTTATTACAATAAGTGGGTGCCAAGCCTGTATGTTGATTACATGTATATAGAAAAGAGAGAAAGAATGGCTTTTTGTGGCAAAATAAGTGATTTACTAAAGTTTGCATCATTCTAAGCAATACAGGGCTTAACTGAGATAGTAGTTATCAAATGTAGGGTTAGCACAATGCAGTGTACAAAGTATAAGGGTGTCTCTGTTTCCCGACGCGTTTCACCATGTGGCTTCCTCAGGGGAGGGTAGAGACTGAATTGAAGTTTCTGAGTGATCAGAATTGGCTTGGAAATCCTGGTTATGTATGTGTTGTATTGAGAATGTGTATAAATATATAGTTGAAACAAAGAAAGAGGAGAATTATTTCAAAAGGACTGATAACTGGTTCTCGTAAATAGGATCAAGTATTTTTCATCTGGATATGGGGCCAGAGATGTATAACATGCAGGCAATGGCAGGGTTTAGGTCTGATCTGGAGGGAAAAAAAATATATTCTGAGACAATTGTACAATGTGCATTATGTTATTCCTTCATTTGTTAACTATCAGCATTAGGTGCCCTGTATAGCTTAGAGTGCTGCAAACTTTTGTATAGTAACACATCATTTGTATCTCTTATGTTGCCACAAAAAGCCGTTCTTTCTCTCTTTTCTTTATACATGTGTATGTATTAGCAGCTTTTCCCAAATGAATGGTTTGCAGGGCATGTGGATACATGAATATACCACAAGGCACCAAAAAGGTGTGAAGGGCGCACATATGTTATTGCATTGAAGGTACAGAGGATCCATAATAATAATAATAATAACTAGCAATAATTCTATTCCGGAGATTAACAAATATGAATCCTATTGGCCCACATAAACTCATTTTGACAATTTAGACTTAAAAGGATCCTCAGAAAATGAGAGAAGTTGCAGAATGTTTGGATGACCATTAGAAGTAATGAAGAGATTCTTGTTGTGTTCTTCCCACCAGCAGGATATTACAGATAAGGTGACCTATGGCTCCCTACAAGAAGGGAATTATAGATAAAGTGACCTATGGAGGAACTTGGCAATCATTATCTTAGATATTGAGGCAAGCTTTAATTAAACTGGGAAATGTAAAAAGCACTTCACATGATGGATCAAAGCAATGCTGATAGAAGAGAGATAAGGAGTGAGAAAGTTCATTGCCTTGAAATTGTGGAGGGGTTGGAGGGGTGATGACCCCGACCCCCTGCAGGCACAAAGGACTCCAGTGAAATGAGGGGCCAATCCCTTTATTGCCGGAGTGGTGATGGGAGCGGCAATTATTCCATCGTTTTATACAAGTGCTACACATATGGTTACATTTCCAACCAGGCCACCCAAATCTCTCATCTTCAGAGGAATATTCTGTATGAAGAAATTATCACATAGCAATATATATCAAGGGCTGCTAAAATAACACTTCCCCACTGTTCCCCACAGTCACGCTAATATCATACATTTATATAGCTCTGACATATACCGCAGTGTTGTACAGAGAAGCCAGTCCCAT
>NC_092867.1:5535460-5539817 GCF_032062135.1 Pyxicephalus adspersus | reverse complement strand
TGAGCCAGTCCCACCAGTCTCTGTACAGAGTAGCTGACACTATAATGCCCAAAACCCCCCCTCCCGCCCCCCACAGTCACTCACTATTAATATAATGCATTTATATAGCTCTGACATATACCGCAGTGATGTATACAATTATAGTTTATATTACATTTAATACCCAAGACAACCCCCCCCCCCCCGGCATCAGCCTAGAATAATTGTGCTGTTTTTGGGGTATCTTTAGGGTATAGAACCCAAATATTAAAATTGAACTCGGGGTCCCTTTCCTTTTATCCCACCTGGGTGTCATTGAAACTCCCGAGGCGATAGCACAGATTTATGTGATTACTGTTAAATTGGAACAAATATGATTTGTATTTCTCACAATATCTGATTGAAAATTGGAGTAAAATGGAATTCTAAACAATTTGCAGAATATATCAGGGTCGGGGGGTGATGGGAAAAAAAACCTGAGAGATTTAGTAAATCAGGGACGGAGCAAATGAAAGTCGTTTTGCACTATTATGGCCTCTATCAAAAATCAAAATCATTTTCATCAGATGTAATGCTGAATGGATAGAGAATTGCGTGGTGCTTCTGCAGCCCCGCATTTATCCAATGCCTCCGACCCTCCAATGTCACCCTATAACTGGCCATTCTGCATCCAAAGAGAACCTGTCATTCGCTATAGTATTTCATGTTCAGTGCAGCATGCTGAGTCTACAAGGACAGCGCCACTTTTATTTGGTTATCACCCATAGAGTTATATACTGTGTCATGATTTCGCAGATATCCATAGTATACATTATCACATTTTTTTGTTACAGATCCCGACTTGCACATTTCCTCAATGACTGCCAGCCTGACCCTCGATCTGCCAGCGGGTGCCTGAAGGAAAACTATGCCGAATGCCTCTTGGCGTATTCCGGACTAATCGGTAGGGCTCTTTGTGGAGATGTCACAGCATGAGCAATGTTCTGTGATTTGATAATTGTGTATTGGAGGGGACGCAGATTATAATGTTACTGTAAATATTATGACACCTCCATCGCTGCCACTCCAGCCACGGGGACGGGAGGTTACGAAAATCTACTGACAGCTCCAAATTTATAAATTGTCTAATTTCCAGCATGCAGCTCCAAGGAGAATGTGGAATGTTTTATATTTTCAATTTATTAAGTCAGATATTTCTTCATATTTTAAGTTTTCCCCCGGCCAGTAGGTGGCGCTCTGGGTTACGTTTATCCGGCTATTCCTAACTGCTTTGCTGAAACAAAATTGTTCTGAATAGCTCATGTTGAATTTACAAACTCGTCTCAGTTATTCGGCTACCTGGCCCCCCACCACCCCTACTCTATTATTATTATTATTATATTATTATTAATAAACAGGATTTATATAGCGCCAACATATTACGCAGCGCTGTACATTAAATAGGGATTGCAAATGACAGACTAATACAGACAGTGATACAGGAGGAGAGGACCCTGCCCCGAAGAGCTTACAATCTAGTAGGTGGGGGAATTTCACACACAGTAGGATTGGGTGAGGCTCAATGTGGAGATTCACTTACCGAGAGGTGAAGCTCCTGCTGTGCTCTTAGTATACAGAAACCCAGAATCCAATGCAATGCTTGCACCAAATGTAAATTTAGAATGTATTGATATCAATGATATAAATTAGATAACTC
Source organism: Pyxicephalus adspersus (assembly GCF_032062135.1). Taxonomy (NCBI): domain Eukaryota; kingdom Metazoa; phylum Chordata; class Amphibia; order Anura; family Pyxicephalidae; genus Pyxicephalus; species Pyxicephalus adspersus. The sequence goes on along the minus strand of NC_092867.1, from coordinate 5,538,142 downwards.
AAAGCAAAGTAAAGTAATAATATTAAACAGGATTAATATAGCGCCAACACATTATGCAGCGCTGTACAATAAATAGGGGTTGCAAATGACAGACAGATACAGACAGTGACACAGGAAGGAGAGGACCCTGTGCAGAAGAGCTTACAATCTAAGGGGTAGTGGAAGTATCACACAATAAGAGGGGGAATATGGAATGGTGGGAAATAGTGAGGGTTTAGGAGACAGAAGACCGGTAGGTTGGGTTTTGAGGGCTCTTAAATAAGCAGAAAGTAGGAACAAGCCGAATAGGGTGAGGAAGACTATTCCAGAGAGTCGGGCAACTATAGAAAAGTCTTGGAGCCGTGCGTGTGAAGAGGTTGTGAGTGAGGAAGTCATTAGTAAATTAAGAATGAATCTCAATCATGCAATCATTTTATTAGATAATAAAAACGCTTTTACCCGTCTTTGATACCATGTATTCTAACTACTTTGTGCATTGTGGTTGTTTTACATCATTAAAGGCTGCAGATCTTTATTATGCTACCCCACATCCTTCATTAGATGGAAGTGTACGGTGTTCCTTATGGAACATTTTTTCTAACGGGGTGTTTTTTTATTGATTGCAGGTACAGGAATCACCCCAAACTATATCGAGTCCACCAGCCTCAGCGTCTCCCCCTGGTGTGACTGCTACAACAGCGGCAACTACATGGACGATTGCCTGAAATTCCTCAACTTCTTCAAGGACAACATTTGTCTCAGTGAGTACCTGTCATTGTTCATTTCCTACAATGGGAAGAGTATGGGACTGTGATAGGGGGACCACCTATGGTATAACAGAATTACTCTACACCTTCATAAAGGATGAATAGTTACAGAGACTGCGGCTGTGCTCTTAGAATAAAGAAACACAGAATGCAATGCTTGCATCAAATGTATATTTCTATAAGATCGATGATTTAAAACAATATAACGCAATGTTATTTGTAATATTATAAACGTATTTAGACAAATAATGATTTTTCAAGGGTTTTCTAGCAATCGGCTTTGATGATGATGAAGCAGAATATTAAACTGTGTTTATATAGCGCCCACATATTACGTAGTGCTGTACAATAATTGGGGTTGGCAATGACAGACAGATACAGACAGTGACGCAGGAGGAGGTGAGGACCCTGCCCAGAAGAGCTTACAATCTAAAAAGGCCGGGGAAGTATCACCGAATAGGAGATCAGCAGATTAAAGAAACCGAAAACATTTTATTTGTTGTTCAGCAATCTGAAGTTATCCGTAACAGTTTACGGTAAAGGGGCTGCTTGGTAGTCGTAGCTCACCTAATAAAGCTTTTTGGGATCAGTAGCCCGCGGGTCCCCAAGACCCGGATAAGCCGTGCCCGCCTGCCTGGCAGCAGCATGGCATTATCTTGCTGAACATTCACTTTTTATTTCCTGAGCTATAAATCCATAATCCGCGACATTCCCCGAAGACCTGATTAAAAAGTGTTTTCTATTCATTTAGCGGAGGAGCAGGAGAATGAAAGGGAGCAGGTAATTTTCCCTGGCTATGAACACAATCCCTTTCAAATTGCTGTAATCTTTTCAACTTCTGTATTGTACACTTTTATCATTCGCTTTGTCGCTGTAATTATGCAGATGGTCCGGAAGCTACAAAGTCTTCTCCACCATCCGCACGCTTTCACTATAACACTTGTTCACCCCCCAACATACACAGCCTGATGATCCGCAGAGAGCTGAAATGCGGCACCGGGGACTCCCCGGTGAGCCGGGCGCCTGTTACATCTTTGCTGGCCCTCGTTACGCAGAAATGATTCAACATATGGAACATTAACATCGCACAAAACAAGCGTAACGGCGGGGGAACCATCCGCTCCCAAACATAGGAGCCAAACAAAATGCGCTCACTTGGTTTTACGTAACGGGAAAAAATGACAACTAGAACTTCTGTTTGGATGGCAAATGTCAGTCCACCCAAAAGTGAGTGGGCGGCCATGCAGGCTGTAGATGGTACCATGAATTCATGACACCCCCTTTAATTCTCTGCACCAATACCCTACCCATGTGCCCTACCTGTCCAATATATCCACTACCCACTGCATGTTGGCCAGGGTCCATCCGCACCCGTAAAAAAGGTGTCACACTTAGGGTGCTCTTTGTGCAAATGCATTAACGGACAAACTTTTGTGCACACCCAACCAGGACATCCCATTCATACCCTAATATTATGGAGTTGCCCCTTTTTTTGTTTGTAATAATCTCCACTTTTATTGGAAGGCTTGCTACAAGATTTTGGAAGGTGTATATGGGAACATTTCACCACATCCAAGGTCATATAGTGATGTTGGGCTTTGATACATCCGTCCTCATTGCACAAAATCCTAGAACCCCTGGGGGATAAATGGAGCAGATCCAGTAGAACCCTCCTTTGCCACAGAACACTTTATTTCATTATTGCCCCTAATGGGCTAAGACAATCAGGGGCATCTGTAAGTGATCTTTTAATAGGTGTCTACACATGCATAAGTAAGAATAGATCCAACACGTTTCATGAGGTCGGAGTATCCCTTCCTCAGGGCTCTTAGGAATGGCTATGCTGCAATTTGTGCTAGAACTAAATCTGGCACTCTGGATTCATCTGAAATCTGTTGGCTGTATCTTTATGTTACTGATTATAAATATTGTAAAT
>NC_092867.1:5528282-5534450 GCF_032062135.1 Pyxicephalus adspersus | reverse complement strand
GTATTGACCAGTGCTTGGTGAGCTCTAGGAACCGGAGGGATTCCATAGGTAAGGTAGGGCTCTTGTATTATGTAGGTGGCTGTGTGCCAAACCTACAAAATGGTTAAAAGTATCGCATGTTCTTTAAATATGCGACTATTAAGGGCTTCTTGACTTTCTTTCTTCATAGCACTCCTCATAGTACTGGGAACCCCTAATTTTGGATTGGTGTCTATGGGAAGTCGGGAAAGTAGGGTAAAGAAGTATCTCAATGGCTACATAAACATATTTTAAGTAGAATGGAATGTGGTTTAAGGTCATGACTATGGATATTGTTGTCTTTGTCTGGTTCTCAATCAGTGTTCTAGTTCATCCAAGTAGGGTTGAGGTCAGTCTGTGCAGGACACTGGAGTTCCTCCAAACCAAACTGGTGACCCCATGTCTTTATGGAGCTGGCTTTGTACCCCAACAGTCATGGGGGAACAGAAAAGTGTCTTCACCAAACTGTGACCACAAGGCTGGAAAAACACATTTGCCTGGAATGTCTTTGTATGAAGGAGAATTACCAGGACCCTCATTAGGGACAGCTGAACCACATACATCTGCTCATAAAGTAAGAGAAAGAGGAAGGTAATATATGAAAACACAACACATCCTATTGAAAAATGCACACTTTGCTTTGTAAAGGGCAAAGTATTGATAGGAATTGTACAAAGGAACATTTCCCTAATGTAGTACATGTGAGATCCACTTTGTTATAACTTTGTTTTTTGTCTTTGTAGGAAACGCCATTCAGGCCTTTGGTAACGGCACCGATGTCAAGCTGCACCCTGACCCACCCGTACACACCACAACTTCCTCTTCATCCGTCCTCTCCAAGACCAAAACTAAAGACTCCAACTACATAGACACCATGCACATCACCAATGAGATCCCAACACATAACGGCCTGCCAGGCTGTGCCAATCTCATCCAGGTGAGTCATGAACCGGGTGGCAAGGGTTCTTCCATGAGCCCATACCAATAGAGCAAAATGCATTACTGAGAACACTGTGCATGTTTTCTGATGTTGTCAATGCATGTTTGTACCTTCATGCCTCAGCACCAAGCTGTAACTTTTATCATTGGCATCCAAGCAGTGTAGATGTTTCAGTTGTGAATGTGTGTCTATGGCTGGAGTGCCCACTATGTAGGTGAAGTAGGCATGCAATTGCGGTCCCACAATCACCCCTATCTTCCCTCTTTATTCTGCTATTGATATTTGCACTGCAAAAAAAAAGTCAAAGTTTCTGGCAAAAATGATTTTCACATTGTCAGGCTGTGTTGCTCAGGAGGAAGAGACCCCCGAGGGGGTGATTAATTCAGTGTCAAGGTTTAGGGGGGTTGTTAGGTTTCCATATATACCTGTGTGTGTATATATATATATCTGTCAAACCATGATAAGATCTTGTATCTGCTATGTTATCATTACCTAGGGTGTGCAGAGAGGGCAATTATCCCCCGGGCCCATGAGAACATTAAATCCCCGGATCATTGCAGTTTAGTATTTTTAAAACAGCAACAAATTGCAATACATTCCCCAAAACTTCCACAAATCCCATATCCATCATATGAGTCTCTATAAATAAAAAGTAACTATCGAGTTACACCACATCCTATACATTACTTACATTTACATCATTTTCTCTGCCAACAAAACCCGATGATAAAGTTGAAGTAAAACCTAAGGTATAAATATAAATTAAAAACATTATTGATCAAGACGGTCTATTAGATGCTGAGTCTGTCCAGGAACTCAAAACTAATCCATAGACTTGAGTCTGCGGGCACTGAGAATTTACTATGCATTCATTGCAGACTTTAAAGTAGATGTAGACCCTAACTGGATTACTTTTTTTTGTAAAATGCTTTTTATCCCCTTTTCCCATATCAGTGCCAATGTTCTCCCTCAGCCTCCTTCAGCCCCTTTCCAATGTTAATTCTTGTATGAGACATAAGTGATTTGGTTTAAATCTACGTCAATGGATCTTAAAATCCCATATACACTAATTTCTGCTTTGTCTGGTTTTTATACTCGAATATTAGCCGGGCCACATATGCCAGGCTCACCCATACATGTCCAATATACCATGTGGTAGTCACCAAGTCACCCCCAAGTTACAACTCCAATGTTTTCAAAGAATATGCCTTCAATTTTATACAGCTTATTAAACAACCATAAAAATTTACTAGAGAAGGAAATCGAAAAAGTAATCATGTTGGAGGATGAAACAGAAACCTGAAGCTTCTCCATTGAGCTATCCAACTCTGTTCTTTGACTTTCCAGCACTCGGGACAACAATGCTAAGCTGGGATGAGTCTTCAGTCTGAAGTAAGGTAGTGAGGGTATATTGAGGGTATATATATGACCCCTCTCTATCAATCAATAAAATTGGACTGCCCCAGGCCATTAGGCCATTGGGTACAACAACAGCAATGATGAGGAACATAGCTCTTCCTGGAAGATATGGAACATCAATGTACGGTTCTTCGTGTAATTGTGGCTAGCCAAGTTGAGTTCTTGGTGATCATTTGGCTATGACAGTCGGACAGCCAGATGTATTAGGTGGGAGGTGAAGATTAGAGGGGTATCATTAGGAAAAATGTGGATTTGGGTGTTGTCAAAGGCCAACCATGATCCCACCAACTTCTGTGGCTAAATGTTTAAACCAATGATATCCCAATGTCACACTTATAGATGTGTCAGCACTGTCATCACCTTCTTATAATATGATCAATACTGCGCTTTTCTCAGAAATGATTCTGCTTATTCTAACATTTCTCATCATCCCAGAATGGGCTCTGCGCCTTCCAACTTTCTACTAAATTTGTCTTTGAATAATTTGAAGGGAAACCAGATAGTTCATCCACCTCTATCTGAGCTCTTTACTCGTCTATGTAAAACCCTTCTTCTATGTAAAAAAAACTTCTTCAAACTTCTTCTGGCAGAGATGTGTCAGGCGGTCCAAGAACACCATGAAAAAAGTCCATGGTCTTATGATACAACCCAAGAATTCTTAGTAGAGGGGTGGAAGGACTTTTTAAATGAGTACAGGACAAATAGAACTTGTAGAGCTTCCCATGTCTCGGAATATTTTACTTGTGTTCAGATATTAAAGAAAAGAACCCGGGCCCATGTGTAGGTGTGGTAGCCGAAGGCTATGCAGTGTACCCCGGTTGTAGGGACATAATAGATGCCGGAAAATGAGGTGGTCACCTGTACAAACATCTACCCTGAGGTGGCTGTGTGAAGCTTCTGGTTGGCAGGTCTTCAACACTCTTGGACCTTGACAATGGTGGTGGGCTAAAAATCTGGACAGCATGCCACCCTATGGAGAGGGTACGTGCTAAAGGGCTGCAGAACGGGAGGCTTTGTTGGGCATTTGCTAGGTAAGTTTGCTGATTAGGCTCAAAGGAACCACCCTGGTGGTGAACAAGCTTGGTTGTGACCATCAGGAGGACTTTGTTGGTGCAATATTGCTGCAGTTATTTCTCCTCCCATCCAGAATGTAAAATTCCAGCTACACCCAAATATACAAAGAGTCTACAGGTTGGTTTAAATCAATCCTTGTGATCAATTACCAATACCCAATGGACCATCCACTTGTTCAATACTTGATTGGTGTTATGATCACTTACACTAATTTATCTAATTTACATTATGGTTTTGATGCCAATATAATGGTAACCAATTGGGAAAAAAAATCTTCCTACACGATCAATTTCCAACATTCTTCCCAAAAATCAATTATAAATGCAATCACTATGATACATTTTTAATTGATTCATCATTTTTGTCTAATCGATTGAAAATGTTGCATTTGGCTGGAATAAGTAATTATCCTTTGTTTATGATGTGTTCTGGCACTAAGCTTGTATATTATTCCTATTTATCAAAGCGTGCCTTAAATTCTTCGTTGCCTGAGCCAATCCCGTCCATCATCACCTGACACCTTATTACAATTTACAGGACCTAACATGGTGATTTATTCGGCAGGGTTTAATGAATCGGGTAAGTCTGCCCGCGTGTGTTGCTGCGTCTGGTGGCATTGTCTGCATTGGCATGGATCCTCCTCATCAGACATCAGCTGTCTATATATCTGAATGAGCCTGATATATTAAAGCTCTCCAACACCGGAGAAGATAGACTATCATGGAGGAACCTCGGGGATTCAGCAAATCTGGAATGGATTGCCTATAAATCAATAGCTTTAGTCGCCAAGTGATTTCAATCTATTCAAAGTTTGCTGAATCATCAACGTTCTCCCTTGGTCTTTTTTATAATCTTGGAGAGTTTTAACAAAACCCAATTCTAACCAATCATGGTATTTCTTTGGTAGGTGCCTGCTCTAACCAATCATAGTATTTCTCTGGTAGGTGTCAGGTCCAACCAATTATAGTTTTTCTCTGGTAGGTGCCCAGCTCTAACCAATCATAGTATTGAAGTGAAGGTAAAAAAACAGATTTAATGAAGAGGAGGCTGGAGGGCAGATTTACTGTAGGGAAGGCAAACTTAATAAAGAGAAGACTGGGGGGGCAGATTTAATGAAGGGGAGGCCAGAGGGCAGGTTTATTGTATGGAAGGCAGGAGGGCAAACTTAATAGGGAGAAGACTGGGGGGCAGATTTAATGAAGGGGAGGGCCGATATAATGAAGGGGAAGCTGGAGGGCAGATTTACTGTAGGGAAGGCAGGAAGGCAAATTTAATGTTGGGGAGTGCAGAGTTAATAAAGGGGAGACCAGAGGGCAGATTTAGGGGTAGGTTCGGGGTTGAAATTACCCATTAAACTTTAGTGGCCGCTTCATTGAATTCCTCGTGGTCCATCTTGTCTTTATATGAGTGTTTCATATTTCTTTGTATTACAGGATAATGGATAACTTTCTTTATGAAATCAATTTAGAAAAAGTAACTTAATTAAATATAATATGAGGCAGCTTGGTGGGATTAGGACAAGGATTAGAAGTGGCAGCCAAAACAAATTGTAAAATCTGTGTCTGTCTGCACATTTTCCACCTACATATCAGATCCGGCCATCATCAGGGAGATCAGAGATTGATGTACAAACCTCCATTGCAGCCTCTTCCTTGTCGTCTTTCTCTTGCATGATTAGCCTGCTTTTCCAAAACAAGGTGACAACTCTTTGTTCTGTAGTCTCCCTATTGGCCCAGTGTTGTCATTCTGTCACATGTGCTGCAAGCTGAGACTATTGGCTTATATGATTATGCTAATTCAATGACACATATATTGAATGGCGATGACCCTTATATGGGACTGAGCATTACAGGATATATAGTCCCATACTGGTGAGAAATAAGTGTGATCAGCAAAAGTTCCAGGTTTTTATCATTTATTCTGCAGATCTGAATGCAACTTGGGTGAACTTGATGGCCTTTTTGTAACTTTAATATGTAACAATTACAGCTGGTAATTTGCATTAATATATCAGCATCTCACTCTCAGTATAGGGTGACCCAAAATACCCCCTGGGGCAGCCATTCTCCAATCCATGGCATTCATATTAGTGACATCAATCAACTTCATTCTAAACACCCAACAAACAGGAGCCAGCTTCATTCTGAGGCTTCTCCTACAGGTGTGTGACTAATTTTCCTTTAAATTCGGTCACTCCTTTACCGTCTGGATTGTCATCATTAATTTCCATCCAGACTTTTCCTGGCCGGCCAACAATTATCACAAGAACGCATTGGAGAACAAAGGGATCGTCAGTCGGACATCAATATATCAGCCGGTCGCTATAACGAGCTGCCAAGCAGCCGCTTGCAGCTAATTAATACGGCTGATGGCGTTGGATTATTCTCAGCGTCTTGCCATGTAATTAATTTCAGCGGTTAGAATGAGAATCCTTTAACGAAGGGAGGCTTTGTGTGCGTAAGAAACATGGCGAGAAGAGAAACGTTCTTCATTCTGTGCAGCGACTGGCGGCGATGTGTCACAAACGTCTCAATTAAATTGTCTTCTCTTCTTTTCCCAGGCGCAAAGAATGAAATCGAACGACACCGTGGACACCCAACTCTGCCTGGCTGAGGTGAGAAATCTGATGGAAGAGGAACTTCCAAATATTCCAAACAAGCTAAATTCATCCCAGAAGTCACAAAGGTCCCAAACATTCCAATATGAAGATCTCCCAG
>NC_092867.1:5512666-5527505 GCF_032062135.1 Pyxicephalus adspersus | reverse complement strand
ACTACTGGGGGAAATCTCCCCATTGTGGGAGGGACAGAGACACAAACTACTGGGGGAAATCTCCCTATTGTGGGAGGGGCAGAGACACAAACCACTCGGAGACACAAGCTATGACTCTGAGTATTCACAAACTTGAAGGATATGTGTATAGGTGTTACATACACTGATTAGGCTGTGGCTTTTAAAATTGAGTTTTGTTTTATTAAACTTTAGGAAAAATGTAGCATTTGTTTCATGTTAGTGTTGATGTATATCCCAAGAATTGGCCACCAGTCTGCCATTCCTTGGGAAATCTTCGCATGGACATCCTGTATGTATGTATAACATTGTGCTCTTCTCTGTCTTTCAGCAATCTCTTGGAAAGGACAACATCGTTAGCAGATCTTCCAGCGATCCCATTTCCGCCGGTAGCTCCTCTCCAATATCCTTTGGGCTCTGCACAGCGCTCCTCCTCCTGCTTACTGTGACGCATTGGCTGTTCCTCGCCTCTCCTGCTCTGACGTCATAGCCGCACCACAACCCATGGACCTGTTAAGACAACAAAATATCTAATTATATATTCCATACGATTAATATTATTCACTTTCCTACCCTCTCAATCATCTGAAATTGCCGTATCGGAACGAGAACGTAACATTCTGGAGCATCAAAGACCAAACGCAGAGAGGGGCCGCGCGACTGCCGCTACGTCGCGGCTCTGGGCATGTTTTGTGTTTTAAAAAAAAGAAAAAAAGGCAAAAGAAAGTTTGTAAATTTGGTTGTCGATAAACTATTTTTCCACCCTTGAGGAGGAATCCCACCTTCTCTTATTTATAGCGTTTTTTATGATTTCATTACTTTCCAAAGTTCTTTAAAAAGAGGCCAAATGTACATACCGTAGCAGGCCAACCGCCAAAGTGCTTGTGTTTGTTCAATTCCGCTTCGTCTGGTTTCCTTGTGTTTCTCAACATTGCGTGGCCCAGCGATCTCATCCGCCATCTTTGGTTGGGTGACGATGACATCTCGAGTTCTCAGCAAGGCAATTTTGGAAATGTTGTCTCTCCCCAGTACGTGAGACATGCAAGAGGGGGTGAAGGAGAAGGAACCTCCTTTGCTTTGGGGTTGTTTATGAATCACAGAGACTAATTTTAGTAGCAGAAAACAAGAAGAAATGAAAAAACAGAAATTCTGATTTGAGGAGGAAAAAAAAAATGGACGCAATTGTGGTCACGACTGATGTTTTCACATATTTTGATCCCGTGCAGATCAGTTTCCCCAATGGAGTTTTACCTATCTGGGAGTTGCACACCCGGCTCATTCCAGTCACATCTCCCCCAACCTTTCCTGTCCGTTCTAAAATCGCGAGCAATGCGTATAATCCAAAGCCGCCATATGTCCCACCGTAACGCACATATGGCGGCTTCGCAGGTGGTGACCGTGCAGCACAAGACTCGACACAGTCAAAGTGTTTGATGCAAAGATTTTCTTGCCTCTCGGATTTGAGCTGATGCATATTCATATTATTATTGGCTACGAATTCTCTGGACTTGCTAACAAGTGCGTTTAGAAGCTAGCGACGCGCCAAAAGCTTAATTACGATTACATTTAACGAAGAACAACGGCGTGTACAGAAGGAGAGAAGAAATAAAATCACAAGCACTGTGTTTGCCTTAATGAAGCATGGTTTCATAATCCCTTGTACAGAGATTAATATCGTGCGCAGTATAAAAATGAAATAAATAAAAAAAGCCAGAATTTGGCACAGAGGACTCTGGATCTGGGCCGCGCTTGTTTTTCTAAACGGAATACAGACAGGCTGTCGCATCTACTTATGTAATCCTCCGACTGCAGCCGCCTCGGAGAAAGAGAGCGAAAGGTTACTCCGCTGTCAGCTTTCCTCGGTTTAGGTTGCTGCCTTCATATGCTGTTCATACATCAGGTGTGAGAAGTACAATGGAGCTACAAGGTGAACCCCAGCAGCTTAGTTTTAGGTGGAAAATACTGAGCTGAACCTCCATTTGTGTTTTTTATATATTTTAGACTCCAGTAGAGAGTTTTCCTGCAAGTTTTGTTTCTGCTTCTCCCACAATGGGGAGATTTCCCCCAGTAGTTTGTGTCTCTGCCCCTCCCACAATGGGGAGATTTCTCCCAGTAATTTGCATTCCTGCTCCTCCCACAATGGGGCGATGGGAACCCTCTCCCCCAGTGGAATTTTGGGAAATATAGGAAGCCAGTAGGTGGTTCAGCTCAGTAGCTCCCTTACAACATTGAATAGTCAGTTGCACACATATTGCCCAAATTGTAATTCTGATTCCATGAAATCTATTATTCACTCATTTCACCAGAACTACCTTAGAATTTTTGGTTTAGAAGACACAGCACAGAGTGACCCCGGTGATATTGTATAATGTAGATTGTGGTCATAGGTAAAGGAAGCAGAAGTGTCAGATTTGCCCCTCCATACATATTGTATTTGCCCCTCCATACACATTGCTGGCTCCGGCTTCTCACCAGTTGTGTTGACTTCTGCAGACATCTGGTGGAACAGACTGTAGCTGGCAAAGGTCAGCACGCAGCTCGCCAAGAACATGGCAAATCCGCTGCCTTGACTTGATAAAAGGTAAAATTTGATTGGTCTCTGGGGAATAGCGCTGTGTGTATTATCACAATCCTTCATTGCAAGATGGTAGACTGAGATTTCTTCTTTTTATATCAAAGACATTCAAAAGAATCACCAGACAAAGATTTCAAGTGAGGCACCTTAATGATTTATTGCCCCAAGGTAAATAACTTCTGATGTAGCCCTTATCGACCTCTTGTTTGTAAATCAGGGGTTGCCAATTATGGTTACAAACCCAAAGCCAGGGCTAAGTATGGATTAAAATTTTACACTTGGCCATCATCAGACTGGACTGTCTATGGTGACCTCAAAGATCCCTATATATCAAAGGAGTTTCTTGAGGAATGTTTTCCATTAGAGGTCCCTCCAGGAAGAATATAGAGGCCAAACACTGCCTCAGAGCTTCTTACAAAAATTTGGCAAACAAATGTTGTCTCCAAAAAACAAACGTGTTTAGGTCTATGGATGATATAGAGAAAGGCCATTGTGCCAGTATAGAGTAAAATGATAATACCCAGCCAGGGCCACCCATGGAGCCATGCACCATCATGGCAAGAGACATAAAAGGTCAGGGCAATCCTATTGAGATGGTGGTGCAACCCAACCGAAATAAGGAAGGACTGGGGTCACTTTGTCTGTAGACTCTCTGATTCATGGAGGCTGAATATTAAATCATGGCACAAAGGTGCCAAGGCTAAAGTCTGAGCCCTTATCTTAAAATAAACTCTCCAAAGTCAGACTTGTTTTAGGGGAGGGGATAGCATGGGTGGCATAGTGGCGGGTTTGCTTCATAAATAAATCCAGTTTAGGCTGAGATAAGGGCTCAGAATTCACACAGTGCCCTTGCCATGCTGGTGGTGGTAGATTGGTAAACTTTTCCCCTTCTGGGAGGAGATTCCATCCTAGTGAAGCTTATTATATATTAGAATAATAACGCCAATATGTACATCAGTGCTGCTCCATGGTGCTTGGATTGCTGGTTGGGAAATGTAAATTCTGCTTTAGTCCTATTCACATTGTTATTCAGATTTAAGGTTTCTCCATGCACCAAAACACACCAATTAAAATTCTGGCAGCGCACCACAATGCGCTCACCAAGCTTGTAATGTGCATTGACGCATGTTGCCGTGTATGGACATAAAGTTATGGCAGGTTTTGGCCAAATTTGATGTTCAACTCCTAAAAAACAAGAGGAAAATCTTGGCGTTGGATAAACCAAACAACCAAATCATCAGATTTGGTCTTCTTCTATCCAAATTGTAATGTGAAGCCTTTTTGGGTTTCTATGGATAACTATGAATTTAATGCATTTGTAAGAGGTCACATAAATTTAGTGCATAAAAAAAAAAAGGCAGGTTGGACCTGATTTATGAATCTGCAATTTACGGTGTGCTAAAGTGGCCACTCTTGGGACCTTTTAGCATTCCTTAAGTGCCATCCCAGCTTCATAAATCAGACTAAATGTACAATGCAAATAAGAACTCACCACAACCACCAAATGCTGCCAGTCTGAACTCTTGTGGCACAATTACAAGTTTGAAGTATATCCTACTTATATAAAATGCTTGCAGGCATCTTGTGACCAATCCCAGGTCAGCCTATCAGTGTTAGAAACACATTTCTGATGGCATGGATCGGATTTGTAGATTCTATTTGGAGGCGGAGTCACTGAGCCATATTCTGCTCTATGGGTGGCTGTGGCCCTTGGTGGTGGCATGGAGGTTGGCATGTGACCAGGGGCTTGTCATTGTCTGCCCCCCTCGAGAAGTCTTCTAAACTACCCCACTATGAACTGCCTTGTGTCTTCTCCACCCTGTAAATAAGAGATCTACAGTCCTCAGATCTATTTTGTTCCTCTGGAATTAGTATTACGTATTATACCGGGAGCTCACCGGCTGCTCATCCTCCAGAATCATCCATTTATTTTTTCTTATTAGTGATTATTATGATGATGATGTTACTTACTTTTAATAAAAGTGTAAAAAACTCCACACCTGTCCAATGTCTTATTTCAAGGAGGGCACAGTGGGATTAAAGAGGACCTGTCAGTGTCTTTTTGAGTCACCATGAATATATATCCTCATATGTCCTAATATACAAAAGCAGAATCATTGATTAGAAAACCTCCACCTATTATAACTAATTATATCAAATCAAAGACTTTGCCTTGGCTCAGATGATGTTATCATCATGTCAGGAGCTGTGGTGCCAGTGTATTAATAGGAGAACTATGGCTATGGCTGTTGGGGAAATATTTTGTATGGGAATTTCTCTGGACTCCTACCAATACCTGGATGATGGGCTTCTCAATAATTCAGTTCCTGGGTCTGTACAGCTACTGTGCCCATTATGAGGATTTCCAACAATGCCCGTATTAAGCGCTTGGGTCTGTACATCTGGTGTGCTCATTATATGGGGTTCCCTCCATCCATGGACTGAGCTCCTGTACACCTAATGTGCCCATTATGAAGGGTCCCCACCATTCCAGAACTAAACTCATGGGTCTGTAGGCCCGGTGGGTTCATTATATTGGGTTCCCCCATCCCTGAACTGAGTTCCTGGGTCTGTAACCCCTTCTGTGCCTAATTATGAAGGGTCCCCACTATCCCGAGCCTGAGCTCCTGGGTCTGTAGGTCTTCTGTGCCCATTATGAAGGGTTCACCACTATCCCGAGCCGGAGCTCCTGGGTCTGTAGACCTGCTGTGCCCATTATGAAGGGTTCACCAATATCCCGAGCCTGAGCTCCTGGGTCTGTAGGCCTGCTGTGCCCATTATGAAGGGTTCACCACTATTCTGAGCCTAAGCTCCTGGGTCTGTAGACCTGCTGTGCCCATTATGAAGGGTCCCTACCATCCCCAGTCTGAGCTCCTTGTTCTGTAAACCTACTGTGCCCAATATAGGGGCTCCCATAATCCTAGCTGGATTTCTTTATTTGACATTATGAAGGACTTACTAGGAGCATCCAGGTAGAAGATGGAGTTTTTGATGGCATGTCTCTGATCTGCCAGTTGTTCCTGGAAGTGGATTATCCCATGCAGCAGTGTCTCATTGCATAGCAGCTGGCAGTGTGATTTTCTCTAAAAGCAGAAGAACCTCACCTTCTCCAGTCCAGCACTGTAATACTAAGAAATAGTGGGAGTAGCCTACTGAGAACCTACTGCTCTGGACTGCTTCTAGTCATGTGATCAAAGCCTAGGCTAGAGGTCACATGGTTGCTCCTCTGGGGAGGGGACTTGATTATGTGCAATCACTGACTGGGCAATTTTGCCAGGACATTAGACCTCCATCCTCTTCTATTGTGAATTAATATTCAGCAAGGGCCGCCTCCATAGTATGGGATGTGTTTTAAATCCAAAAGTGTTTTTTTTTTGTTTGTTTTTGGTCAGAAATATTTAAGTGTTTTCATTGCCATGCAAACCCCTCTAATTAAAAACTAAAAAAAAGGTTTTAGTTTTACTCCAAAGGGCCTATTTTTACCTAGAATACGTTTTCACTCAAGATTCACCAAATTTTTGTCCTAAATTAACACATATAGGATTCCTATTTACCCATTATTCTAACTGAATCCAAGGTGAAAAACTAGTGAATTTTGGGAACAAGTTGAGTGAATCATCAGTTAAAACACTTATTAACAGATATTTAAACGATCTTTTTATAAAGCAGTGAATCGGACATTCACTGAAACATTCCCAGGTGGAGAATCTTCCAGGTCTATGAGTTTCAATGGAAGTAAATGATTCTCCACCAGGAATCAGTGAATGTCAGATTCACTGCTTTATAAATTTCACTCTGAATGTAGAAATTGGGCAGCAAATTTTTCAATACTGTTATAACTAGGGGGCTGATGATTGACCCTGCAAGCTCCTCCTTCTTGTGCCTCCAATCAGTATGATTGGCCAACAGCTAGATGGGGAGGGGCTAAGCACTGTCTTTGTAGAAGAAGTCATGATCTGCATAAAAAAGGGAGCTTCTCCATTACACAGAAGGTCATCAAGGATAAATACCTGATTTTTACCTTTCCTTTATGTATATGAGTCATAAATGTTCCATTTCAGGGACGCTGCACATTGATTGGTTGATTTCCTGAAGATCAAACCCAACAGATTCATCATTCATTCTTCATAGGAAACCTACAAGGACAAAATTAGCTTTTTCATATAGAAAATCAGCTTTCTATATTTTTACATCTGGATAATTTATTCGCTTCTCGATCCACATTCATCCACCAACTCCGGCAGACGCAACACGGTTTAATTTCACTAATAGGGTTATTAGAGGCAACGTATTCGCTAAAAGGTGTCAAGTCCCAGAGTGAAACTGCTGACTCGGCACATCCTTCTGATGAAAGCTAGAATTGGATTAATTCAGGAATCCTTCAGGAAGAATCTTTTAGAAATTTTTTATTCCGCAGATTTCCTGGAAATGTTTAATGCTTTATATATATGAACAGTCAAATGTATACCCGGGCATGATAGGTACACAAAGACGGAGTGATGGCTATGAAGAGGTCGTAGTGAAATGATCTCAAGATATTCACCATGGATGAAGGATCAGCAAGGTCAATGCACAGACAGCCCAGTGATTTACAGACCACAGATTTGATTTACAGACCTGTATGAAGTTTGAGGGGACCTGAAGTCAGCTATGGAGGGGCAGATTGATAGAGATAGATATTTATATGAACAATAGCCCTGATTTATTAAAGCTCTCCAAGGCTGGGGAAGATACATTTTCATGAGTGAATCTGGGTGATCCAGCAAACCTGGACCAGATCAGGTTTAGGATTTAAAACATTTGCTAGCAAACAGCAAATGACTTTGAAGAAATCCATTCTTTGTTTGCTGGATCACCCAACTTAACTGATGAAAGTGTATCCTCTGCAGCCTTGGAGAGCTTTAATAATTCAGATCCAGTGACCAGTGAGATCACCAAATGGTTTCTGGTATCTTTTTTGTAATTGGATGGTTGTCAAGCTAAGTTCACATTTTTAATTATTGTCACCCAAAAGGACTGTTGGTGAATGTTTCAGGGGCCAGTTATGCAGTGATTGATACATACGCAGGCTTCTTGACCCCCTTCTGTTCTGTGGACTCCCTGAATAGAACAGAACAGGCATATGCACAGGGGATCCCCTCTCTCTCTGGTTGGAGAATAGGAGGTGAAAGAGTCCTGCTGTGGGGACATTAATAAAGTTTATATATATAGTTTAAATTTGGGATAATTTATCAGTCATTGGTAAACCAATATGGCGGATTGCCGACCGCCCCCTTTATAAAGTCAGAGTCCCACCTACCTCTTCCTCACTAAAATGAAGGCACCTCTCCCCTGGGTAGTTCTAACCGCGGGTGTGCCTGCTCCACCAAGCCTTTACAGTTTCACCAATCCCGCCGGCCATTCAGGAAATAGCCATTTAACCATCCCTGCCTATTTAGCTAGCTTAGACATAGCACTCACTCACAGCGTTTGTGCAATGTGTCTCTAGTGCTGAGCCCCCTAGCTTTGCTGAGCATTTCCTCTACACCAGTTGGTTAACTCAGTGTTTCCCCTGTCCACCTCCCGTGTTAACCCCTTATTACCCAGTCTGATGATTCCCTGCCTGTGCTGTTCCAGTGTTTCTCTCACTCTGTGGATATTCCTGTGTCACCTGTCCCTCCTGTTGCTTCCAATGTCTCTTGTGATCCCTCCTATGACCTGACCTGTCTTTGACTTACTTCTGTCTTGTGATTTAGTACCATGTTTCATCCTGCCCACCCTGGAGTGCCCAAGGACCGCAACCTGGCGGTAACCAGCAGTGCAACCTCCTCACCACTAGAGGCTCTGGAGAAGACCTGGTTTCTACTTAGACTCTACGCCTTGGTACTTCTCAGGGCTCAGACCACTTCTGTCCAAGCCGTAGCGCCCCCTACTGGCCCTCCCCAAGCGTGACAATCAGGGTCACCAGTACACACGTTTGAACCTCTGCTATGTGTATAGAGCTGTAGGTTTGATACATGCATCATAATAAATGTATAAAATATTATTTCCCATATTGATAATATTAGGTAAAATAATTTCCGATAAGGGCTCAGACTTCAAATAGCCCTATGTAGAAGTTGACAAGCATGAAATGCTTTCTGAGCCTTTTCTGCAATAACTGAACACAGCATCACTCTGAGACAAATCACTGCTGAAAGGGGCTCAGACTTCAAACAACCCTCCAGTCTCTGTAGGCGACGTGATGTTTGTTATCGGCTTGTTGTTGGTGCTTGTCATAAAAGTATATATAGCCGAGCCTCACCTATTAGCCTGCGGGAAGACGGATCACTGGCAGGAAGGGCTCAGACATCAAACAATTCTCAGTTCTCTGGATCAAGTTAACAAGCTGTAGGCTGCGAATCAATAAAAACACCGGGAAGGGTATAGGGGGGACATATACTTTGTATTACTTTGTTATGTCACTAGCACATGGATCATGCTCATCATTCCATATTGTTTGTATTATAGTTGAAATCTGGGGAAAAAAAATAAAACCACCCAGTAATCGAAATATGGAAATCAGTAAATGTGTTTTACATAAAATTAGCATATTACCTAAAATTGAATTGGGTTATTGTGTGTTAGTCTAATGCCGCATTTTTTAATATCCAATTAGCTATATGTAAAGGAAATTGCATATTCTGTGTGACCAGGTCATGTGAGCAAAACCTAGGCATGTGGTCATGTGATCCTATGCTAAAAAGGATTCACATATAGGCTGAACTCTGATTGGCTCTCGCAGCAGAAGGCCAGGCTTGTGTTCTTGTGATGGAGGGATGCAAAATTTTTTCAACTAAATCTTTCTTCTCTTTTGTGGTCACCAGAGGTAAGGAAAAGTCTCAGTCACACAAACCACCTCCTCATTCTGCAAGAAAAGACAATTTGGCTGCAGTTCCACTGAACACTTTATACTTTAAATTGTTCTGTCACAAAAAAAGTTCTTTGTGTTTGTTTAATATATCTTCATCTACAATACTAATAAATCACCACGGCCAAAACCGTCACCGAGGGGCCAAATTATAAATGCCGGGAACAGATATTATCTGATGGGATGCGGCTTTGTATTCCAACACATCTGCCGCTTTGTAAATCTCTCCTCCGCTTAGCTCTGGGCGATGATAATAAACAACCCGGAAACACCTAATTGGTAAACAGATTTCACCCACAATCAACGTTCTGCTCATTTTCACCAAAACTGATGCCAAACGTTTACACCGACCTACAAAATCAAGAATTTTCAATGGAGGAAAACTGGCAATGGAATGAAGCTATAACAGGAAATAAATTCCCACCATTTATTATGATGACTTTTCTAGGCAAATTTTGGAAAAAATTGTTAAACCAAACGTAGACGAACCAAAGCCAAATCTCTGAACTTTCCAATGTCTTCCAAATCTTTACACCACCCAATCCATTGGTGATCGGTCTATGAAATGCTAAATCCATCCCAAACGGAAAGTTTTATTTATTACCAAAGAGAAAAAGTTCTTTAACAAAAAGGCCCACGGACCTCAGACATGGCTGCCTGGGAATACCACGCACAGGATGCCAATGGAGGAGTGATGGGGCTACAACCAGACACGGGTTTATGTTTGTAAAATATTAAAACAAAGGGGAGAGAAGCAGGGGATTTTTTGGCTCAAGTGTTTTTATATGCGGATATACAGATTATATACAAAGAACAAAAGATATATAGATTCTTTGGAGACAGGGATCATATGTGTTACCCTCAATATTTAAGAGGTACTGTGCTATACAGTTTGCAACTGCCTAATTCAAAATACAGTATAATTATCCCAAGGTCCGACGCGTTTCGCCATTTAGGGATTTGTGGGAAACCAGTGAAAGTACTACTGAGTTGTAGATAACTTGCCATTGGTGAGGCATTGAAATAAAGAGAAGGTAATGTGGATATCAGGTGCAGAGCCTGGGAGAAGTATAAATTAGATGACAGATAGCTACCAGCCCATGTCTCATAAAAAGCTTTTATGGATTATAGGCCATAGAGTGGTCAGAGCCCTTGCTGGTGATTTTAGATCTTAATGTGGCCCCTGGGGATTTGTAGAAAATTGGAAATGAAATCAAACGTCCAATTTTCCGCATACAGTACAGTATTATGTTTGTACAAATTTACAACCAGATCGTTATGATTGTTTAATCCTTCAAAAATGTTTGACCCCTTAGAAGTCCGATTGAGAAAGCCAACAAACAAAAGACCATCACCGAATTCTCTGATGTCCCATGGAGTCTGGACGTCATTCATTTTATCTGCTCGTTGTGGCCACATGGGATTACCAACCGGATTGGGGAAAACCATTTGCCTGATCTTACCCAAAAAGGAAACCTTTACCATTCTGTCCATGTCTTACAATTGTTTTCTTGTGTGCTCCTTCTCTTTCTCCGGGATCAGCATGGATACAGAACAGGGGACCGCATGTTGTACGTATGGGCTGAGATTGTCATCATGGGTCTGCACAATTAATAAATCACATTTTTGCTCATGCAAACATTGGTGAGGGGAAATCATCCAATGGACTAGGAGGAGATTTCCTTCAATTCTTTCTTAGGATAATCCCGCCATTAAGGTCCTTGTTATGCCTTGTTAATGGATGACAACGTTCTGTCCCTGTCTTACAATTGTTCTCTTGTGTTGTCACTGGCGGTGAACACAAAAACCCTGACATAGATCAAATCCAGTCTGATTGCTGAAGAAATCTGATGGAATTTGTATTTTTGTAACTAGCTAGCTATAACGGTCAATGATATGTATAGTAATGTTGGATTGGAAGATCTCAGTAGGAACAATCCCATCAGCACCGCTTGTCACCTTATCACACAGACTTCCAGTTGGCACTACAAGTGGGCATTGTACAGTCACCGTCATGAAAGTCATTCTGAGAAATGCAATGGGGTCATAGATGAACTGAATGTAGACACAAAGTTGCAGCAATTGTAAGGAAATGAGGAACCAAGAAGAAGGTCAAAACAGGCAGCAGACCACTTGAGAAATCATTGAACCAGCAAGGAGTTCAGATCAAAGATTTGGTTGAGCAATTGGGCGGAAGATCAGGGTTGGCAGCAGACAAGTGTAATTGGGGAACCAAAGAGAAGACGGGGACAGGTGGAGGAAAGGTATAGCCCAGAAACCAAGCAGATGGTCAGGGCAGGTGGCAGACAGACAACCTTGGGACAGATCAAAGCCAACATGTAATCATATGCAACCAAAGGCAGGAAAGGACAGGATGAGACCAGCAGGGATTTGGGAGTCAATAGCAAGGCTTAGGATGAGTCAAATCACTTCAAGAGATCAGGGTGATTGTAGAAAAGCATTGATAAAGGGTAACAGGTGCTTTTGTTTAAACACAATGAGCAAAAACTATGTTTAAACTGTGATATTAGCGGTATGAGCTCAGGATTCCAAAATATCCTCTAGCAGGTGGTGTTGGCACATGCCAAGGGACAACCTGCCCACATCAATCACATTAAAATTGCCATCTAGAAGGAAACAATCGGCATCCGGTGACTCCTTACAAGCAGTCTCTGCAATCCTCTCATTACAGATCACTTTTAAGATGATATTTGATGATTGTGATCTACTTAATAAAATAAAACAATATCATAAGATTAATAAATGTTACGAATGTGATCAAATCTGAATGCAATAAAATATTTCCCCATAAATCACACAGCACCCTATAAGAATATCACAAATTCTACTCCACTTGACAATACTCAGATATCATTTTAATTTTTAAAGTCCACCTAAATAGAAAAATTTCCACCAATATGCAACATTCTGATATCACAATTCATTCTTATTTGGCAAAAAATCTAAATAAATAACATAATTATTTATGTCTCCCAGCATGCTCATTATCCCTAATTATAATGAAAAATCAGTTAGAAGTGCAAACAGATCAAAATGTTTTAATAAATGTATTCCACATATTATATGAGGTGCTGGTGTGTTGGTGGGGGGATTGATCAAAGAAGCATAAAAAAGATTGAGCAGTGTGCCTAATATCCCCGGGGATTTTTTTCTATAACACACTTTAGCGGATGACATTGTTACAAATGTGACAGCGATTGTTACACTTTAAATGTCACACTTCCAATTAGGAGTTATCTGACTTTGTGCTCCTTTAGTTTCTCATGAATCAGCGTGGATATAGAGGAACGCATGGTGTACGTATGGGCTTAGATTGTCACCATGGGTCGGCACGAATAATAAAAATATATTTTTGCTCATGCAAACATTGGTGAGGGGAAATCATCCAATGGACTCAGAGGAGATTTCCTTTATTTCTTTCTTAGGACAATCCTGCCAATGGGATTAATGGATAATTAATGGATGACAACGTTTTGTCCCAATTGTACTCTTGTGTTGTCACTGGCGGTGAACACAAAAATCCTGACATGGATCAAATCCAGTATGATTGGTTAAGAAATCTGATTGAATTTAAATTCTTTTGGCGAGCTGTACTAGAACGGTCAGTGACTGGTATAGTAATTTTGGATTGTTCCAAAAAATTCAAAAATTGTTCAAATTTCAATCTGCGTTTGAGTTGACTTTAATTGGAACAAATCCATCAGCACTGGTTGTCGTCCTATGACACAGTCTTCCAGTTGGCACTAGAAGTGAGGACTGATTGGCATTGCGCCCTGTTGTGCCATCTTGAAACTCTGAGAAATGCCAAGGGGTCAAAGATGAACTGAATGTAGACACAAGGACCCTGATTTATTAAAGCTCTCCAAGGCTGGAGAGGATACACTTTAATCAGTGAAGCTGGGTGATCCAGTAAACCTGAAATGGATCAGATCCAGGATTCAAAACATTTGCTTGTAAATAGCAAATCTATTCCAGGTTTGCTGGATCACCCAGCTTCACTTCTGAAAGTTTATTCTCTCTAGCCTTGGAGATCTTTCATAAATCAGGGCTAAAGTGTCAGCAATTGTAGGACCCTGGTGCAGCAGCAGTACTAGCCGGACCCCGGTCCCCCAATCTAACGGTACGGCAAGCCCCCCAGAAGGGACCCTGAGCCTTCAATCCATACGGGGTGCGCCAGAGACCATCAAAAATTTCTCCACCGTTTCCTGATGGTTGGAGGATCTTCTAGTAACAGGAGGTTTAGAAGTCAGTGCACCTATAGTAAGAAGAAACCTTTAATGTGCAAGGGGCCCGGCCTTTTTACCTGTATGAATATGTGAACAACAACACAGCCAGCCAATGAGGTAGTGGGGATTTGGCCCCAGGTGTTGGTTACCAGTCCACTAATTCTGTCTGGCGTGAGCCATAAAGAAAAGATTTGGGGGGATCCATTGATTGGGGGTTACCTACCCCTTCTGCCCTATGGTTGAATCATATGAGTCTCTATTTGGCCATTTAGGTGGTCGCTGGACGGAATGGGAGGATCTTTTTTTTTTTTTTTGGTTCATGAGCGGCTTTGCAAAGTCTTTGAGGCACCAAGTCAACAAACCGGAGCGCTTTAATTCTTCAGTACTACGGTTTCTGTTTCAATCAATGCTGCCCAATAAAAGAATTACTGACTTTTTTTCTTCTTCTCACTTCTCCTAATCCTAAAGCTACTTTTCTTCCGACGTCTGCTAATCCCGCCCTGCCGATTCCGGAGAGCCCTTCATTAGGCTCGTTAATTTGTTAGCTGATTAATATCGGTTACCGCTAACAAGATTGGGATTGTTGGGGGAGCGCCATGGAGTGTTTACACCGGGCCTGGCAATGTCTCAGAGCGGATGGAGATGGCACAGAAAATGGGATCGCGGCAGGTAGCAGCAGACGGGGGAAGATGCTGACTCCTCTTCTCCTAAATTCTAATTAAAGGCCTCCTCAGAATTGCAAGCTCGTGCCTTCCACTTCACAGAAAGAACTCAGCAATTTTAGCCGGGGAAAGATTTCACTTTTTTTTTTTTAAGTTCTCATCCCTCAAGGATTATGTCAGCGTTAATATTTAACGTTAAAATATTCTGTTGAAAAAAAAACCAATAGCTCTTGGCGACCATTGCTGGAGAGATTTCCCTTATTAACTCTCCACATTCAGAATGAACACACATAGAATTAATTTTATATGGCTTCCACCCGAAACTGAACCATAGCGTGTTACATTACTCCAGTGCTGTAAATTCCCCCAAAAATATCAAGGCAGGACCCCCTCCCTCATGCTGGTGACCCCTCTAGTGATGGTGACCCCACAATTCTATCTATATAGA
>NC_092867.1:5508346-5511237 GCF_032062135.1 Pyxicephalus adspersus | reverse complement strand
CTGATATCCATAAGTAACTACCCCCTGTAATAGCTATACAGGATATATATTATTTCCAAACTCAGATATCACCTTGTAAAATAGATATGACATTATCATTGTACATAGCCTGTGCAGGGAGCAGATCTGTGGGAGGGGCCATGCAGCTCCACCCACTACAGACTGCCTGGAGAAACTACAGGAGGGGGCGGAGACAAGACCAATCACCCTGCACAAAGAGAGAGAGCAGCAATGACCGGTCTTGGATAGAGAAACTCTATCCAAGAACACATACAACTAGTAAAGACTAGTGTTGGTCGAATAGCTCACTATTCAATTCGATAGCTATTCGGTCGAATAGTGAGAAATTCTCTGTGTGATCAAATGCCGAATTTGAACACCATTGAAGTCAATAGTGCGAGAGTTCAGGTTTTTTTAAGGGTCTTTTAAGGGCTGCAAGAACAATCAGATAGCTCTTGTAGCCCTTTACTAGTTGTATGTGTTGTTGGATAGAGTTTTTCTATCCAACAACACATAGTACAGCAATCGCTGTTGCCGCGCTGTGCTTCTACTATGTATTCTTGGATAGAGTTTCTCTATCCAAGAATACACAGCACTACAGGTGATGAATGGGGACTTGTCCCTATTCATCACCTGTAGTGCCTGGACATTGTAGTGGAACTGCAGAGATCTGCAGTTCAGTTTCCCACGTGACGTCACAATGGAGCTGAACTGCACATTACCTTTGCAGTTCCACTACCATCTCCGGGCACTATAGGTAATGAATCGGCACAAGTCCCCATTCATCACCTATAGTGCCCGGAGATCCCGCAATGACAGGAGGATTCCCACAGCTGCACAGCCGCAAGAATTATAATGTCATTGTGGGAAAACCTGTAAAAAAAAAAAAAAGTTAGTTAAAAAAACACAAACATTCAATAAAGTACCTAAAAATTATTTTTTTTTTTTAAACATTTTTTTCCCAAATTTTTACCGCTGAATCCCGTGTTTTTCGGGTCGGGTCTATCCGAATTTGAACAGCCATATTTGGGTCGAATAATAACCCGAATCCGAACACCAACACTAGCAATACCTGATATCCATAAGTAACTACCCCCTGTAATAGCTATACAGGATATATATTATTTCCAAACTCAGATATCACCTTGTAAAATAGATATGACATTAACATTGTACATAGCCTGTGCAGGGAGCAGAGCTGTGGGAGGGGCCATGCAGCTCCACCCACTACAGACTGCCTGGAGAAACTACAGGAGGGGGCGGAGACAAGACCAATCACCCTGAACAAAGAGAGAGAGCAGCAATGACCGGTCTTGGATAGAGAAACTCTATCCAAGAACACATACAACTATTAAAGACTAGTGTTGGTCGAATATCTCACTATTCAATTCGATAGCTATTCGGTCGAATAGTGAGAAATTCTCTGGGTGATCAAATGCCGAATTCGAACACCATTGAAGTCAATAGTGGGAGAGTTCAGGTTTTTTTAAGGGTCTTTTAAGGGCTGCAAGAGCAATCAGATAGTTCTTGTAGCCCTTTACTAGTTGTATGTGTTGTTGGATAGAGTTTTTCTATCCCCATTCATCACCTATAGTGCCCGGAGATCCCGCAATGACAAGAGGATTCCCACAGCTACACAGCCGCGAGAATTATGTCATTGTGGGAAAACCTGTAAAAAAAAAAAAAAGTTAGTTAAGAAACACAAACATTCAATAAAGTACTTAAAATTTATTATTTTTTTAAACACTTTTTTTTAACATTTTTTTCCCAAATTTTTATCGCCGAATCCCGTGTTTTTCGGGTCGGGTCTATCCGAATTTGAACAGCCATATTTGGGTCGAATAATAACCCGAATCCGAACACCAACACTAGCAATACAGCTAACAGCTCTGCTCCCCCGATTGGTCTTGCAGCTCTCAAAAATTCGGTCTCGCCGGCCGAATTTACAAAGGCCGTTCTTACCTTCACGTTTGCTAAGCGAGAACGGCCCAATTTGCGGCAAATTTTAAAAATTTGCTCGCTCATCCCGAGTCGGGAAGTCTATGTTGGAGAATTTTTGGTTACTTTTTTCATTATTAAGGATTTGGTTAAAGCGGAACTAAACCCCGTTGTACTCCCTCGTCCCTATTCCTCTATCTCTTTCCTTGTTTCAGTCTTCGGCCATCCTGATTGGCTGGGCCGGGATGATGCAGCTCCTGCACAGGCGTTCATTTAGTTCCTGCACCTGCAGGAGAAGCGGAGATGTTTGCAGGGAAATTTCATGCAGTGAATTTGTTTTCCTGCCATAATCCTGACCTGATATTTATAAAGTGGATTGTTAATTTATGGAGATACAATGTAACAATTTATACCAAATACTGGAAAGTCTTTATGACATGTCTCAGGTGGGGGCAGAATGTCCCTGGAAAATGTCTTGAAAATGGCGACAATTATGTTCCGTGCTGAGCTCACAATAGAGAAAACCAAAGACGAAAGAAACGCTTTGAAATTTCGAGTGAACATTGTGCCGTCCGCTCCCGGGAAGAACCGGCATCCCATTCACTGGAATTTCAATAAGATCTTTTCTTCTCTCTAACAAGACGGTAACAGCGGGGTCCTACGTGTCCAGACAGCGGCCTCCTCTCCATTCCTGGACCCCCAGTGCCCGCTTGTCACCGGTCAGAGGACATTACATACGGCGGCTCTGTGACACGGGCCCGGAGAATAGAATGCCATTACATACAGCAGGAGGGAGACTCCCAGGGCCCGGAATTCAGACGTTTTCTGCTGCAAGAACAAAAGTAACTGCGGATCCTCGTGTTTCAGCATCATCAAACTGAATATGGCCCCGCTGCTTCTCAGACAGCTCTAATGGGCTATCCGGTGGGATTTCTGCCCTGGAAGACGCCGTC
>NC_092867.1:5469170-5508102 GCF_032062135.1 Pyxicephalus adspersus | reverse complement strand
GCGCTGACTTTTTCTGTCTTAGAAAGTTAACTTTAAGGTCCGACCTCACTTCCTGCTGAGCCACAGATAGAAAATTCCAGAGAGAACAAAACCTGCAAAGATTTCATCACAAGGGCTGGGGAAATGGAGCTGAAAAAAATCCACAGAATGGAATATAAATGTTACCGAAATCAATTAAAACAATCCCAGAATCTTAAAACCTTTCTGATGTTATGTATGCTCAGTACGCAAATGCTGATATTCCCCCTCCTTTTAGATTGTAAGCTCTTCTGGCTCCTCTCCTACTCCTGTGTCATTGCTTGTATCTGTCATTTGCAACTCTTATTTATTGTACAGCGCTACATAATATGTTGGTGCTATATAAATACAGCATAATAATAATAGGCTGAGACTTGTAGTCAAATTCTAGTCCACATTAGTAATCCAGTGTAAGTGGTTCTGCCCTTTGCATACACTATACAAAGTCATTGACATTTGCTGAATGTGCCAGGAGATGCCAACACTCAGGGTGGCACCGGGCATTTATTTCTAAAGCAAAGTCAGGATTTGGTGAATTTGGATAAATCTGAATTATGTGTCCTCGTATCAGCCAATCAAAACTTCTTTGATCATGTGGAGTCACCTGACTTCTATAAAATGTCATGTCTTTTATAAAGTGCCAGTATTCAATTTCTACAAAGTGCCCTGTGTTCTATTCCAAAGACACAGCAGGGGCCAAATCGCAGACCCCTCTATGGTGGGAGTAATTGTTACTTTGTATCTGTAAGCATGGGCCCCCCCGGCCAGTGTCTATCCACATTTAGGCCCATAAAATACCCTTAGGGCCATTTCAGACTTGTGGACTCAATTACACTTTCAGGCTCCCCTATTCAAGTGAATAGGAGCATTTGGGATCCCTTTTTTTTTTTTTGCTCACAGCTGTAGATGGGGCATGTTGTGATCTGAAGATCTGTACCATGGCTGCAGCCGCAGTCGTGCAAATTTTATTACCCACACTGTAGTTTGTCTCTCCCGGCAGCGTAGCATCTGTTTGTTGTCTGAAACTAGCCCAACATTTCTATGAAGCTCCTTTTTAACCCACATTAAAGTAGAAATATGGCCTCTTATTAAAAAGTGAAGCCTGTCTACCCCCCTACTGCAACTCTGCATTGCATCTACTTGTGGCACAGCCCTGATCCCTCCCTGATAGACCCTCAGGGGCGGTCCTTTAGTGATAGACACTCCCCCTAGTGGCCGCCTCCCAGTCCCAGCTAGCAGCTCCTATCATTGTGGCTTCATATCCAGAACTCCTCTTAGCCTCCATTCATCCTTCAGGCATGGGGGTCTCTAGTAACCCCTCAAGAGCTCTGCAGGGGCCCATTTACAATTTTAACTCGTGTTTCTAAATAAAGGAGGATTTTGGCTTGTAGCAAGCGCCCCTCCTCATATTTATAATTTTTATGTATATATATTTGCTGTGTACCTCCATGGGTTTTTTCTGTGTGACAGGTCCACTTGAATTCAATTTATTCCCCCCTCAGGCTCGGCTAAATGAGGTCCGCAGAGCACATTGGTAATATTTTGTGTTTTCAGGCTTCTCGCGGGCTCCGCGGCGCTGTGGGAATAGATTTCCATATTAGTACAACATAACATAATTATACGCTGCCAATATCGGCCATTAATTAGGACTTTCTGAACTCATTTAAAAAGCTGTCAATGGCTCGTCAAGGAGTTCATTAAGTGGCAGTAACAAGCCCGGGGTGGGAGAGAGCGGAGTGCAGCCGGTGGATAGGACGGTGGAAAGTCTGGTGGGGGGGTGAAATGGGGGGGGGTTCTTAACACCAAAATAACACATCATCATTTTGCTGGAGAAAAGAATTAAAAAGTAATACAAAGCAAATGTCACTCAAATCACTTAAAGGACCATACTGTATGACAGGTCCTCTTTATTGCTATTTTTAAACTGGAAATGTAGATAAGTTTTCCCAGAATATTCAACCAGCTCACAGCTACTATAAAGAGGACCTGTCATAATTAGAGAAAAGCTTCCCCCTTAAGAATCCATGCTTGAGCTCCAGTCCGGTGACAATGTCAAGGTTGGGATGACATCATTAGTTTGCTGCAGGCAAGAGCAAGCATTTTCTCAGTCTCCACTCCCATTTTGTTGCACCTGTGTGAGGTACAGGTAAGAAGTAGATTCTGAAACAAATCACAAAGCTGTGACCACAAAAGCAAATAAAAGGTGAAATTTTGGCCAATCATCTCTATCCAAGGCCGTTATGATAAATCCCCTCCATGACATGATTCCTCCTCACTGC
The DNA here is from genome assembly GCF_032062135.1 of Pyxicephalus adspersus. NCBI lineage: Eukaryota > Metazoa > Chordata > Amphibia > Anura > Pyxicephalidae > Pyxicephalus > Pyxicephalus adspersus. The sequence goes on along the minus strand of NC_092867.1, from coordinate 5,505,805 downwards.
CGTGATTTCCCTGCGGATCGTCGCCGCCATCAGAGAACTTCCCAAACAATTTCAGATGCTCAAAAACCCATAAAATGTGCAGCGTTGGGAATCAGCGACACTTTCATTACAATCTTCTGCCCCAAAACACAAGAAATAAAAATGGATTGTCCTGCAGGACGTGACAGACGGCGGTTTGATATTCCCCCGGCCACAGAGGGGCCACATATGATGGATCGGTCAACGTTCAGCACCTGGAATGGACAAAAGGGCTGATGGATGGTGGAGAATGCAATGCTTGCTGTGGTCTCAAGGGGGCGCCCTATCATCCTGGAAGACTCAGAGTACCACTTTATGGGAAATGAGCCCCAGAGGACATCCAATGCTGCAAACTGCTAAGATAGATGAGGATTTAGGGGCCTCCACCACCAGCCAGAATAAATGGCCCTCCGCCATTAAATTTAATACCCCCGACACCACACACGGTCCTTACTGCTGCTGAAATGAAACAATTCTGAGGCTTGTTAGGGGGATGGGTGAAGAATTGGGGCACGCACGGCCTACCTCTGTCATAGGTACCTCTGGCACCCCAGTACACAATGTAAGAGGCACCCCAGTCACATTCAGATACATACAAGGAGGATGAGCGACCTGCCCCGGGTTCAGTTACCCCCTCAGTCATAGTGCCCCAGTCTCACCAAGCAGATAATCTGAGACCCCCCATGAAATGTTGGAGAGGAATTCCCAGCCACGCCCACTGCAAACTGCAAGAGAAAGGAGTAAAATCTTACTGGAGATGTGGCATGCTGAAGATGAGAAGGGAGTAAATACCCCGGGGCAAATGTAAGAGGATTAATAAAAGCTCTGGGGTAAATGTGAGAAAGAGAATCTAAGCCATGTGGCAAATGCAAGAAAGTGAATCTAAGCTGTGGGGTAAATGTGAAAAAGTGAATCCAAGCCGTAGGGCAAATGTGAGAAAGTGAATGTAACCCATGGGACAAATGTGGGAAAGTGAATGTAAGCCATGTGGCAAATGTGAGAAAGTGAATCTAGCCATGGGACAAATGCGAGAAAGTGAATCTAAGCCGTGGGGCAAATGTGAAAAAGTGAATCTAAGCCGTAGGGCAAATGTGAAAAAGTGAATCTAAGCCGTGGGGCAATTGGTGAGAAAGTGAATCTAACCCGTAGGGCAAATGTGAGAAAGTGAATGTAAGCCATGGGGAAAATGTGAAAAAGTGAATGTAAGCCATGGGGCAAATGTGAGAAAGTGAATCTAACCCATAGGGCAAATGTGAGAAAGTGATTCTAAGCCGTGGGGCAAATGTGAGTTGAATAAAAGCCAACTGTATGAAAATTGCCAGAGGGCCCTAATTATTATTACTATTATTAAAGTATATTTATATAGCGCCAACATATTACACAGCGCTGTACAATAAATAGGGGTAGCAAAGAGCTTACAATCTAGGAGGAGGGGGAAGTAACACACAATGGGATACAACGTGCTGCATTGGTATTGAAGCAAAGAATCCCCGAAGAATCCACAGAGAATGCAATAAATGCATCCAATGAGGGTTGCATTGGGGCACATAACGTGTGGAGGCTGAACTTAACTCACAGGGGGGTGTGGGCATGGTGAACCTCTACAGAGAGACTGCTGCTTCCAGGCAAAGATCAATGATACGACACAAACTGTGGAAACAAACTATTGGTATAATATGGAAGTCCTGGCGTTATCTCTGCAACCCCGATAAAAATTGGGGTGTAACCCCCTCCCTGTTATTAAGCTGATGAACCCAGTAACTGTGGAATGTATTGCTCATCATTTGTAGGGTTCTGTGAATAAAGCTAAAGATCGTTCTATAAAAAAACAAATCATCATTTATTCTCATCTATAAATGAGCCGGTGCTGTCACATGACATAAACATTCTGCGCTCGGGTAAATTGTTGTGAATGATTTTATAAATAAAATGAATGTGAATAGACAAGAAACTCCACCAGAATCAGAATGTACTCAGTGTGGCCCTTAGACCTCTCTTTGGGGCCCCTGTGCAGACAAGTAGGGTTGTGGGTACCAACTGGACCTTCATTCTGAATGCAGCCAGTAAACTTGGAAGGACTACAAATCCCAGCATGCCCCAGGGCAATGGAGAGGTAATGAGCTCACCTGTGCAGGATGGATGATACAAGCAGCAGACAAGCGGTAAGTGATTTTGTTTATTAGTTGTGTAATATTTTGGAAATGTTTTTGCTGGTTGTTGGAGATTTAAATGAAATATCTGGGCCCGGTGTGTCCATCTTTATGTGCAAATGTTTGAAACAAAAGTTTTTAAATTGTTGAAAAAGTTCATTGTTTGGGGTTTATTTTATATCATTTTGTATCCTTGTTGGTAGATTTAAAGTGATCAACAAACTACTGGGGGAAATCTCCCCATTGTGGGAGGGGCAAAGACACAAACTACTGGGGGAAATCTCCCCATTGTGGGAGGGGCAAAGACACAAACTACTGGGGGAAATCTCCCCATTGTGGGAGGGGCAGAGAGACAAACTACTGAGGGAAATCTCCCCATTGGGGGAGGGGCAGAGAGACAAACTACTGGGGGGAAATCTCCCTATTGACACAAATATTTTACATTTCTTATAGTAGATTTGGTCTTTTCTTTTTCCCCTTGCTTCATATTTGGAGGTTTCTCGGTAATAATAAATTGCAGTCTTTATGTTGGGTCTGGACAGATCCGCAGTGACTCTCTGGATGGCGGGGCTGTCAGTGCGGCACGGCCGGTGATACATTGTGTCAGCGGTTTAATGACATCTGAGTTATTCTCACATTTACAGGAAGGCTGAGATCTGGCGCACTTATGAAAATAAATATTTCTCGTCTCCCCAAGGAGAATCTTGTCACTTTCAGTAAAAACTCATCCTGCGAACTCGGCGGCCCAAAATTCCGAGCGGCCGGCACTCACATAAGGCAGATTTCCTAAATGACGATCTTCAAGGTCGGTGACAGCGGAGACAGAACTGTCCGGCCTCATTCTCCTCTATACGGCGTGACGCCGCGCAATTTCATTATTTAGGACGAACCGCTCCTTCGATGGGCGACAGGCCCGCCCCTCCCTCCGAATACAGCCAATTAGAAACAAAATACAATGACAGGCAATTTGTTATTTCCAAATATTATGTCAGACGGATCGACTCGACTACAAGTGCGATGAGAAGCGGGGGTTAAGTGGCGGCACCGGCGACTAAATAGGTTTGCTTTTCCCACAAAACGCTCGGCAGCTTCCTGACAGCGCTGATGGATGGAATGTGAATGTGAAGTGACACTGTTTATGTCACCGGAGTGTTTTATTTACACCGAGACAGAAATATGAATCTGATGGGGGAATCTGCACCACCAAAATCAAAGGAGACAATCATAATGCAATAAATGGCGGGCAAACGCCGTGATGACGGGAAGCCTTGCGGACCTGATGATCTGGGTTCATGTCGGTTCTGTCTGCTGCTCCAGGCTGTACCAATCATAATATGGGGAAGATGAATGAATGTTCTCTGTACAGCACTATGGTATATGTCAGAGCTATTAGGAGTCCTTTTTCTAGATTAGTGTTTCTCCTTTTTTAACTTGGATGAACCCTTGAAAAAACTTTCAGGTCTTCAGGGAACCCCGGCTTTTTTTATCCACAGCTCACAGTATATTAGTGTGGTGGTCAGTGGGATGAATGTTTCTTACATTGCTGGTCAGTGGGAAGAATGTCACCCTTACTGATAGCCAAAAAGACCATTGGGGTCACTTAAACGGCCCTGAAATTGTTCAAGGAGCCCTTAGCAGCATCTGATTGAGAAAGGCTGACCTAGAAAATTTGTGTCCCCTTAAAGCTTCTCTAACTAAATCTAATTGGGTCAGACAAGTTCCCATCTCCTAAAACCAAATCTGGCCCAGCCTGTTCTACTGGTGGCCATTATATCTCAAAGGCTCCCGAAGAGGGCCAACCAGTCATACAAAGCCATCGGGAGGAATCATGATAGTGTTGACCCCAGGGTGCTTCCATCATTGATGTCAATTACTAATTGCCCCAATCTGTGAGTGCCCCACGTGCAGGGTATTTGCTTCATTGATTGAACCCCTTGTTGGCTTGGGTTTCTGGTACAGGTAGTCAGTAGGTTAAGGTATAATATACCTGATTCAACTTACAAATTCAACTTAAGAACAAACCTACAATCCCTATCTCGTATGTAACCCGGGGACTACCTGTATATGTGGATGGCACGGGAAGGGTCCTTATGGTGCCCCCTGCTGGTATGTGCAGCATCCTGCATGGTTTAGGCTCCTGAGCAGCCTCGGGTGGGTTTACTCTCCAGCTTTGTGTCCAATGGTGGATACGTCATTTGCTGGTTAGGGTATTTTATCATCCACCATTGGTGTAGAGAGCCAAGAATGAAATCGGCATTGATGTTGGCTTTGGGTCGTACCCCTCGTACCCTTTTGGCACCCCAATCAGTGACCTGCCAGAATTGTGTTGTATTGTTTGGTTCAACCTACTAATGGCCTGTAATGCTTTCAAATTTCCATAAGTAACTTCTCCAACCTTCCTTTACCATTGGGGGTGCAGTGTTGACCTCTAGAACAGTCAGGAATCTTTTCTTCAGATATTTCTTTATAGCAAACCCTCCGTCCATATTACACCAAATCTGCGATCAGTAAATCTAATGATTGGAGTATTTTTGTTCCGACTCACAGGCAGCCAGATATCGTACCTCTGCAGAGAGACCACTGCTTCCACCCCTCCTATTGTGTGATAATTCCTCCACCTCCTAGATTGTAAGCTCTTCGGGGCAGAGTCCTCTCCTCCTCCTGTGTCACTGTCTGTCATTTGCAACCTCTATTTAATGTACAGCGTTGTGTTGTATGTTGGCGCTATATAAATCCTGTTTATTAAAAATAATAATCTTAGTTACAATGCATGATGGGAGCAGAAATCTTGGTGAGATCATTCAATATACAAAAATCTTCTGATTGCGGATTATGGCCAAAGCTCTCCACCTACAAATGTATTTTATTTTAGCAGTTGGCAGAAATTGTACCGGCGCCCAGCATGCGACAACATGCGAGCAATCACAGCGCAGCAGAATATATTTCCAGTCACTCTGACCGCCATCATTGCCTATGACTCTAGTTGTGTATGTGGCGGACATAGCTAACATTGCAGCACTGACATAGGGCCCCACTGCTGAACTCGGGGCCCATGTTGGATGGGGAATGGTCCGGGGCCATTGTACAGCCACTCTCTCCCATGCTCACAATACATTTCTCTTACTGGAAGTCTGTGTTTTGTTGGATCCTTCCAATAATCTGTGAGTTGATCTTCCTGCACTATTACAATGCTCGGAGCTATCTCTGTGGACTACAGAACACTTCCTGGGATTTACCAGCGTGACAACGCTGCTCCTCCATGAATACAATGCAGCGAGTGTTGTCACCTTAGAACAGGTCATGCAGTATTGTCAGATCACTAGATTTAATGATGAAGAAATAAAATCCTGAAAATAGAAAACTAAGCAGAGGCCCGAAGCCGTAAGAAATTAGGCACAGGGCCTGCATGACGGGGTGAGAGGCCTAGCCCAGGGGTGTTAAGGGTTAATAAAATGTAGTAAGGCTAGAGGGCGCTGTGGTAGTGTGGAGCGTGGGGTAGGAGGGGATTATTAATAGGATGAGTTAAAAGGGGCTGGATGGAGGTAAGAGGCGCTCTTTTGGAAGAAAAAGTTTCCCGCCCACCCCTTTTATAGTTAAAATTAACCCCACTTTCAAATTATAGCGGTTGGGGTCTTGGAAAGGCAAGGATCCAGTGCATGGTAAAGTGGCGGATTTTGGTGGGGGGATCCTCTTTGGTGGGGTCTCCCCCTTTATAGTGAACGGATGATTATGGCTCCTGAGGCTGGGCAGCTAGGGGCCAAGGTGGAGATGTTGGAAGAATTAAAGTCCTGTTGGGTGCAGATTTTCCCCTCTGAGACCTGCAGCCTGGTTGTTTGGGTGTATAACTGGGAGTTTGATAACATTATGGATATTGTTGTTATGGTTAGGTATTAATAAAATGGAGGAATTAGCTTGTTGGTTAAATCAGTTATAATCAATGTAATATGTTTGTGTGATATAATCCCGGGTAAGTAATATTCATGGAGTGTTTATGTTAACGTATGCTTGCATATCAAAGTGTAAATGGATTTATTGATATTTGTTAATTACTTGATTGGTTAATTTATTTAATGGTGTTAAATAAACGGCTGCTTGCCAGCCAAATTAAATTCAAGATTGGTGTCCGGGTATTTATTGGTGGGGGAGGGGTTGGTTAGCAGGTCGGGGGGGAAGGCGGAGGTTCTGATGGTGAAAGATGGGCTAGAAGGTCCGAGCTACCCTCGTCATGTAACCTGCACAAAAATGGCATTATTATTATTAAACAGGATTTATATAGCGCCAACATATTACGCAGCGCTGTACGTTAAATAGGGGTTGGAAATGACAGACAGTGACACAGGAGGAGAGGACCCTGCCCCGAAGAGCTTACAATCTAATGGGCAGTTACTGGCTGTCAGGTATGTGAAGTGCTTGGATGCCGGTAAACTCTCCATGGTCATTTTATGCATCGATCTTTGTGTCTCAAATTTTTAAAATTTTGCCCAATTTTTGAGTTGGGTGTTTCCCCGTCATTTTAGGGGGTCACTCCGAATGAGTAGATTTTTTTGGATGCTTCAGGATTCGGGAAAAATATTTTATTCTCTGTTGCAGGAAATCGAATTCCATTTCCTGGGCCAATTTACACCACGGAGTCTGATGTTGATATTTTAGCTTTTTTTGTAACCTATCAGCACCTTTTATTGGTGTGAATCTCCTCATCTTTCTGTGTGCAGCGATTCCCCGGATAGTTCGGGCTCCATGATACCGCAGAACCCCCCACTCCCCTCCCCCACTCGTCCCCCGGGTTCCATGCGGTGCAGGTCGGTCAGCCGGTCTCTGAAAATAAAATGTAAGCACGCAGGGAAAGAAACTGCAGATGGCGAATTCAGACACCTCGCCGGCGTCATTTCCAAAACAAGAAAATATGAATTAGCAGCTTTTTTTTTTTTTTTAAATGAAAATGTGTAAAACCTGACAAGTTCTTTATAAAAAGCAGCGCTGGAGGAGCCTGGGCTGAGGAAGTCATGTTTTATTCAGAGCGACGGTGGGTAGGCAGAGCGCTAGGATGGCGAAAGTGGCGTCGCATTTATTTATAGCGAGGTTTGATTTGTAATTCACATTTCCAGGAATTTACAAATGTGAAACTGCAACATCCGTACTGCCTGTCGGGGGGCATCCTGAGTGCTGATTGGCTGTGGCCCTGGCATCTATCTGGGCACATAGTTATTAGCATTGCTGTCTTCTGATTGGCTGTGGCCCTGGCATCTATCTGGGCACATAGGTATTAGTATTGCCCTCTTCTGATTGGCTGTGGCCCTGGCATCTATCTGGGCACATAGTTATTAGTATCATTGACTTCTGATTGGCTGTGGCCCTGGCATCTATCTGGGCACATACTTAATAGAATTGCGGTCTTCTGATTGAGGCTGTGACCCTGCCATCCATCATCTACACCCTAGGCACATAATTAGTATTGCCGTCTTCTGATTGGCTGTGGCACTGGCATCCATCTGTGCACACCTGGGTGATCCAGCAAACCTGGAATGGATCTGGTCCAGAATTGAAAACGTGCTAAAGAGCAAATGATTTAAAAAAAATCTATTTCAGGTTTTCAGAATCCCCCAGGTTCTCACATGATAGCCTATCTTATTAGTATTGCTATCTTCTGATTGGCTGTGGCCCTGGAGTCATCATCCACACCTAGGTATATAGTTAAAAGTATCACCGTGTTCTGATTGGCTCTGAGCCTGTCACTTACAGCCAATCTGTTCGCTGGTCTCAGCTCCGCCCTGTGCAGCAGAAAAGACCAGCAGGGAATCATGTGACACGAGGTTGGAGTCCCCAGAACAGTAACAAGCATGCAATAGATTATAGAACATATGTTGGAAATGTTATTGTCATTCAGCTTCACAACTGCACCTGAAAAGTGAAGGCAAATGTCAGAACTACTTTAATTTGTCTTTGCAGAAGATCAGCCACACAGGCCGGCCGACCTTAGGACAGCAATGACCGCCAACTTACCTCTTGTAAGATTCCTTTAAATCCAGAAAAATGCTGCTGTTGTCCCCAATTAGGGAAATTCATCTCACTTCCTGTACTGGTGACCACATAGGAAGTAAAGGAGGATTTCGCCCCATTGGGGAGATCAGCATTGAATGGCTGGAAGACATTTCCCAGCTTTCTTCTCTCCGGTACAACACAAAGGTTTGGGGTAGAATTCCCCTTTAAGTCTCAATGGTAAAGATCAGGAAGCCGTTGGCGTTGTTTTATCCAGTGGCGCCGCCCCCCCCACCACCGATCCTCCGCCGCTGTTTACATATAAGAAGAAAGACGCGTCACCTTTCTGGATTTTTTCATTAGCGGAGAGCGGTGGAGGTGACACGACCCGCCGCGCAGGCCGCCTCCGCCGAGTTATCAAATAATTGAGAGGGATTTATCTGGGTCAGGTGCTCTCTCGGCGGCTGCGAGCGTTTATCGCATTTGATGGCGCGCCGGATAAACAGGTCAGGCCGATGACATTTCAGGTGAAATTGCAATGAGAATAAGCAGATTGCCGACGTCCTCCCTGCTGCGTTTTATCACCGGGAAAAGGAATCCGTACGCAGGATTTGGCGGGAGGGGGAGGGGGGGTTCTGTTTAGACAGCGACGTCCGTTGACACAGGCGAGGTCCGGCAATAAAAATTCATCATTTCCGTCCTCTGGGGAGAAACTACGAGAACCTGGATGGATTTCCCAGGGAAGTCATTATGAGATCCGTCACCTGTGCGCAATATGTCCTGCAACGGTGCGCCTGCGGCTCTGCGGAGAGAAGCCGCTCGATGAGCAAATGTTCAGCCATTTTGTTCCTTTTGCTGCACCATGAAAGGCGATGTAAACTCACATTTAGTTTGCTCTGTGGGTCCGATTTATTAAAGCTAGGCTGGAGAAAATAGACTATCATGGGAGAACATGGGTGATCCAACAAACCTGCAATGGATTGAAAACATGCCAAAGAGCAAATAATTCAAAAAATAAATCCAGCTTTTCTGGATCACCCAGGTTCTCCCATGATCGCCGATCTTTTCCAAGCTTGGAGAACTTAAATAAATCGGGGCCCTGTGTATCATAAAAATTTGCTTCTGATCTCCTGCAGCTTCTTTTCACTTCCTGTCCAGATTCACCCCAGCGATGGGTACATGACGATTCTCCGGATGAAGTATTAAAATCGGCTCCATCAGATCCCTGTGTGACACGACAGTATTGCAGGAGTACAAATGAAAGACAGGCGTTGTCACCCTATAACAGGAAGTGCCCGAACAAGGACATTGATGGCAGGATCACCAGGGATTATTTTAATGAAAGCGCAATGCAGATCTTTTATTTTTTTCACGGTTTCCTCTACGTACAGATCTCTATTTATCTGCACATTTTCCATTCTCTGACTGCCGTCGGACTCCTCGCCACCTCTGCAGGACGTCTCCTCCACCGGAGATAATTAAAGTAAAAAAAAGTTGTTTATCCGTAATTAACTGAAAATGAAAGTCGTCTTTCTTCTGATTGTTGTATTTGTTGCTTTCTTTCTTTTCTCCTCGCCAACGTTTATGTTGCCGCAGCAGGTCGTTGGCCTTTCCCTGTTGGCTGATTGTGTTGCAGATTTTGCGGCTGAGCGGCACCGATATAAAGTTTGTGTCGGTGTAAAGTTTTCCCGACTTCCTGTCCTGGTGTGAAGTTTGTTGTGGGGGTCCTCCTGCTGCACCATCAGCAAGTTCATTACAAATTCTCATCATGGCTGTCCAATCATTCAAATATTTCCGATAATCTCCGGAAGGTGAACGGGATTTGTTACTAGAAAAATAAAATCTACAAATGGATCAAAATCATGTGATCCCAATACAATATCACATCTGCATATCCCCCTCCTATTATGTGCTGCTGCCCCACCTCTTAGATTGTAAGCTCTTTGGGTCAGAGTCCTCTACTCCTCCTGTGTCACTGTCTGTCATTTGCAACCCCTATTTATTGTACAGCACTGCGTAATATGTTGGCGCTATATCAATCCTATATAATAATATTAATCACTGCCTCTAAAATTTGGTGTCCGGGTTTCGGCACCAATTTTACAAAAGTACGAAGGTTCAAGCAAAGAAACTCTTTTAGATGAAATTATATATAAATTATTATATTTAGAGGTCACAAACACATATTCTCCTATTTGATTTCTGTTGTTCTTTTTTAGGATTACCTCCAATAGTTGCATACATTAAAACTGGTAATAAAGCGCAACTAAACTGAAAATAATAAAATGAAACCCTGCAGATCTGCCGGACCTTCCCTTGATCTGGTCCCACGGCCTCCTAGGATTCCTCTTCGTCTTGGCAGGGGGAAAGCCCCGGGCGCCGCCATCTTTGGTCTTTTTCCTACGTCACCCGATCACGCACTGCGCAGGTGCAAGATGGGGTGACGTAGCTGCTGTAAAGGGGAAAAAAGAGAGCCGATATCACTGCGCATCACTTTCCCCTTAGTGCCCAAGATTGAGCAGAAGGAGCACCCAGAGCCCCCCGGGATGCAAGGCGTAGGTATCTCTGCAAAGCAATCAGGACTGAAGAAAAAGAGTGTTGCCTCTAAAAAATAAATAAATTAATATTAATGTTTTTGTTTTACACATAAGGATCGCCTACTCTTTTATGCAAAGTGAAAATGTTGAGTTTAGTTTGGCTTCAATCTGCCGCCATATCAGAGAGTGCTATGTGTCTGTGCTCCAATGGTATAACAATGTATATAAATAAATATATATATTTAAAATAAATAAAATAAAAAAATAAATAAATATAACAATGTGCCCCAATGCTAACATACAAACATCCTGTAACAATATACAATGCAAAGAAAATACAGGAAAGGAAGGGAAGGGAAAGAGCTGTCAGCATTAATGGAAATGTCAAGAGGTGCGACACTCCAAGCAAGGATTCCAGGTAAGTTGGAGTGCCGTAGGTGTGTCCTTGGCAATGCAGGTGAGTTTATTTCTCATGATATCATGCTTTCAGTACTGAGAAGACTTTACTGGGGGTAATTCTAGCTGCCAGTAATCTATAGCTATGGACGGTTTACTCTACAAACCATTCCCATGATTTTCCCACGGCCTCAAAATGATTGTTTTTTAGTCTTTACAAAGCCAAGAGAAGAAGGTGTTTATATGCGGAGGCACAGAGACTATAAAATCAATATAAAAATAACCCACACAGAAAATAAGAAGAGTAATGCACAATATATATTTAATACCAAACGCATTCTGCATGCATCAAAACCGAAGATGTACAAAATCCCGATCACTATGCCAGCTTTGTGTATGGTGAGATGTTGAGTTGGGCATTTGGGGTATTATATAATATTCTTTGTTCCACCTCTACGCACATTGTGAGCGCTTCAGCCGAGCGCTATCTCTATTCTCCCTCATTGTTTGTGGAACTGATTGAACTTTGTACTATTGATTTGTACAGCGCCACATATGATGTTAGTGCTTTATAATAATAAAAGGATGGTTTGTTTCTATTGTTGTTCTTTGGTCCTGATAGAAGGGGTGCACTGACCCCCCTTAAAACACGTTGGCTGTTTTCAGAGTGATTTCCTATGATCTATAATTGGAATCCTTCTGTCTGTTGTCTTTTCATTAATAATTAGCAGCCAAATAATGGACCCCAAACACATCGGCCCCCTAAAACCCCCCAGCGGCCCTGGTACCTGGCAGCACCGTGACCACCCAGCAGAAGTGTAACCCCCAACAGGTAACATTCAGCATGAAGCCCCGCATATGGCCCAGCACCGACACTCCATATCATCAGCCCATCCTGATTTATTATTCCTAATTCAGAAGTGGCGGTGTCACCTCAAAGAGTCCCCAGAGCCCCCAACTCGTCTCATTAAACGTCCCCGACATGCAGATCGCTTGATTTCTCTGGCGTTGTTATGACTTGACCGATTCCCATAATGCGATCACGTAAATTGGATTCATAGAGGGTGATAATTACATGGAGCAACCACAGGAGCTGACACTTTAATACTGCCAGATTGGGCGGTGTCTGTACTGAGTGTGATTGGTCTGGTTTGTAGATAGATTGCAGCGTTTTATGATAATGGAACGACAGATTTCTTCTATGTGACACTGAGGGGTTTTTCTGAATGTTGATATTTTTTCTATATTGCAAATTCTCAGGTCTGACACCATAGTCACAGTCTAATGTCCCCGCCATAGTCACAGTCTAATGTCCCCGCCATAGTCACAGTCTAATGTCCCCCGGCATAGTCACAGTCTAATGTCCCCCGGCATGGTCGCAGTCTAATTTCCCCGCCGTGGTCGCAGTCTAATGTCCCCGCCATGGTCGCAGTCTAATGTCCCCGGCATAGTCACAGTCTAATGTCCCCCGCCGTGGTCGCAGTCTAATTTCCCCGCCGTGGTCGCAGTCTAATTTCCCCGCCGTGGTCGCAGTCTAATGTCCCCGGCATGGTCATAGTGTTGGCAGTGCCCGGGGTAGCTCTATGATCTCTATGCGAGGGTATACTTCCCCCGAAGTGTTACACTGACACATTATTCAGCATTAGACATTCTAGATGACAGGTCCACTTTATTGTCTATTAGCTGTGTGATAGTTGGATTTTGCTATTATTCGTCCGTATGTATTATTATCCCAGGAGACAATTTCACCTCCTTGGGCTCACAGATAGAAACTTCAGAGGGCCGCACTGAGCTCCGGTTATGTTCATGCAAATCCAAACTTTTGAAGTGTGCTTTTCCAGCCTGTCTCTGACTTAAACAATTCATTCTGTATCTGGTTGTGGAGCCGGACGTTTTCATCTCTGCTGCTCAAAAGAGATTTGCTATTCCCGCAATGCCCAATGTTTCTCAATGAACAAGTCAACCTTGAAAATGGATTTCTTCCAAAAAAGAACACATGGCAGATGCTGAGCACGCCACGCTGAGCTTATCGAACGCCAAACTCTTATTACCACCACTGCCCGGCCACCAGGGGTGCAGCAACACCCAACAGAGGAATAGATAAATGCCCCCCCCTTATCATTCAGTCCAGAGGGGAAACCACAGTCACACACTAATATAATACATTTATAAAGCTCTGACATATACCGCAGTGCAGTACAGAGAACACTGAGCCAGTCCCATCAGTCTCTGTACCAGTGCTGTACAAAGAACACTGAGTCAGTCTCATAAGTCTCTGGGCTGAGGAGCTGACAATCTAATATCATCTACAAATATCACTTTATTTCTGGAAACAACCTTTTGTTTTCTTTACTTCCAAATTGTCTCGGAGGATCCGCTGCATGGGGTTTATGGAAATGCGGCACATGGAGTGAGCAACCAATCCGCTGATCCCAAAACACCAATGCAATCCGCAGAAATCCTCGTTCTTTTTTATTGCGCATGTGTCTGCCTGTTGCGATTTGTCAGGGTCCCCCCTCCTACACATCAGACAGGACGCAGTCTGCTGTATCTTCAGGGTGGAGAATGAAGTGAAACTGCAACTAATTTGTACAATGGATCTAGATGATCCAAAGAGGAACGCTCTTCTACCAAATATTTTGCTTTCACTCCAGCCAAAAATAACGAGGTATCAATGAGCAGCCTGTGAAAAGGTAAATTACCAATACCAGCCTTTGCTGTCATATACCCTTTCAATCCAGAGATTCCCACTGCAATGATGGTAACTATCAGTCCATCCACTTCTTCTGAGCCCAGGTTGTCCTATAACAGCCCCCAGCTTGTGAATGGACTTTTAATAAACTGAGAAGCGGAGATATGACCGCCTTCTATAAATACATAAATTATCCAATAACATCTACAAGTAAAAATTCTGTACATTGTGGATCTGGGAGCAATTATATTTAGGGATCAGGAAGGATTTTTTGTTTCCTGGAGTGCACTGCAATATTATCCCCCTCCTGAAGGTGGCGATACCAATGTAGGTAAATAGGAGGATGCCTCCTGATTGTTATGGCGACGTTCTTGTTGGGTTATCACTGCTGTATTGCTGCAGGAAGGCATTCACTAATAATATTAAATGTTTTTCTTGATCACTAATGGTTTCTATTTAGTAAATGTATCCGATTCAAGATGAGAATCGCTCGGCTGGATGTGTCAGAGCCGTCTTTTGTTTTTGCCCATAGTGATCGCATTGAGACTATTGTGGCCGTAGTTCTGTCTCTTGTTAGTGCAGCCGGCTTTCAGCATTGTCGTCGTTCAGCAGAGGTGCGGCTGCGCTGTCTTATTGTCATCCTCGTTCCCCAGTATTTATCAGGCTCTCCATATTCCACGTCCCCAGCCTCTGCTACTTCCAGGACTCTATTACTCGCTCTCCTTGTTGTTCTGCGTAATTGAATTTCTTTTCCATCATCTTGAATGTCAGCGAGCTAACACGCAGCGCCTGACAGCCGACTACACAGCCAGCCGGCCGCCGGATTGGACTTTTTTTCATTTCTGTAGAATTTCTAAGTATTGTCACCTCGGCCCAGAGTCGCATCACAAATACAAATTACACGTCCGTATCATGCTGAGCTGAGCCGGGAGAAGAAATCAACTAAACAAATGCAGCAAAGGATGCGACCGAGAAAACGCATGTTGTGATAGGTGGGGGGCCGGGTCCAAATAACATTTTATATATTCACAGGGCGCCAATAATTAACTTCAAGGCCTCGGCGTGTGGCTAAAAATTCCCGGTATTTACATGAAGAAATCATCCTTGTAATGATGAATTATACAATAGGCAGTGCCGTCGTAGGAATTCCTATAGCTCCGACATATACCGAGTCTCTCTATAGCTCTGACATATACCACAGTGCTGTACAGAAGCCAGCTAACCCTTCATTATATTTTGGGATGAGGGAGAAAACGTAAACACTGGGAACACCCAATCTTAATATCATGGTGGGGGGTGAGCCCAGTATCTGGATAAAATTCCTTCTATTCCTGGAATGCGCCGCCTGCATGCGACATATATAAATATTAAACCAATATCTGCGCCATGTGCTGCAAACTGAACCAATTAAACTTCTTGGCTGAGCAGTGAAAGTTCCTGTGAACTCACTAATTACAGGGCATGTCTGCACATTCACACATTTCATGTTGTTATAGAGGAGGAATGGGAGGCATGCCATGTCTTGTCTCTGGTAATCCATTGCATGCCCGCGGCGTAGACTGCAGTGTGCCAGCCACAGGTGTGGGCAGAGGCCCCGCTGATAGCTTGATTGGAAACCAAAGCTGTGTACAAGCAGCATAGCATGCGATGACTCCCATGATAATGCATTTGTTGATCTGCATGTGGAACGCATGGTAAACGCAGGTCAGCAAAATCCCGCTGACTTTCATTGGGCAGTGCACATGGCAGCTCCGCTCTATGCATGCAGCAGGTCGTATGGAGGTGAGATTGAACTGAAGGCAAAGCAGGTCACTCGCAGAATATTATCAAATCTTACTTTGCTAATACATGTATAATGGACCCCCCCACCCCCTTCAGCCATTAATGGCATCAAAGTAACCCTGTGCTGTCACATGGGAAGAAGGGGTGCAAAACACATGTTCCCCCATTCCTGGCACTGCCACCTAGGTCACTGGTGGCAGTACCTGGTGGTCTCATCTCTCTCCCCCCTTCAAATCTCATCCACAGAAGGAATAAGTGTGGGGTCCTGCACAGGATACTATGACCAATCAGTGTAGGGATCAAACCCATCTCTATCCAATCAGAGGCCCCGACCATGTGACTGTATACAATGTTACAATTTGATCAGTGGCTGGAGACTTGGGACGCTTCCTCCTGCCTGCAGCAAACTGATGACATCATGTCAGGCTAGGCAGAGTCACCAACTGGAGCTCAAGGAAGACATTTTATTTGTAATAGGTTGAGCTTTTCTGAGTATTGATACCGTTATGTGTCAGAAATGTATTCATGGAGACTTGTTAGTGACAGGTCCTCTTTAACAGTCACAGGTTGGAGTGAAGTCATGAACATAACAAGCAGGTTGGGGGACCCCATGCCGGACCCCACACACAGGGCAGGATTATTCCAGCATGCCGTCAGTTTTTCATCACACTTCTTACACAGAGATCTCCAATCTGGGTCTGATCTCACTAAGAAAGAGCTCCAGACCTCCATAGAGGGATCTCCCATCCCTACTGCTACAGGATATCCCACATACCTTATGGTGAAGAATGTGCACCCATACCCTGGCACAGGGTAGGTGGTAGACTGATGACACAATCTGGAATACCACACAAAGTCATTATACCCTTGTAGATTCTTATTGCCATCATTCCTAAATATTAATACCAATGGGGACGGAATTCAGAGGTGCTCATAGGGTTATAATGCATAATAATAATAATAATAATAATAATATACAAACCTTCTGCAATGGTTCCTTACAATGTAGTGTCAATGCATACCCTCAGCACTCCTTTATGTACATTCTGCCTTCCTACCCCCTACATCTGCCTTTCTCTTACCCCTCATTTCTGCCTCTCTAACCCTATTGCCCCACAAATCTGTCTCTCTCACTATTTCCATATCATCATGTCTCTGTTTTATGCCCCCAATCTCCTAATCTGTCTCCCTCCACTTTCTATCTCTCTTACCCCCCCCCCCCCCCCCCCCCCCCATCTATCCCTTGCTTTATTTTGCCCCCCTCTTGCTGTATGGCTGGTACAGAATTTGCCCCGATGATGAAGAGGTTAAAGAACCGCAACATTTTATTTTATGTAAAACAGTTTTTAATAATGTGGATAGATACATCGGGGTTGGGAGATTTGATCCAAAGATATATAGAGAAGCTCACTTTCATTAAATTGATAAATCACAGATAATTGCTGCATGAGCTGCTTTGTAATTTAACATGATTAAAAATGACCTTTTCCTCTCATTCTGCAGCCGGCTACAATTTTCTGTAACTGCCATTAGAATGGGAAATTTGTATCAAAGAGCTGGACTGCCTGCATTGATGTTAAGGTAAAACCCCACCATGTGCATTCTGCATGGAGTATTTATTCTTTGATTGTCCGCAGGGGTGGGAATCTCTCATTATATAGAATTATATTACTGATCATGTGATGGTTGCAGGCAGAGCTCAGTTTGAGGATTTGTCTACCTGAAGCGGGTGAGAATTTGCAATGATGTGTGCTAGAATTCCTACAAATGTGGAGTTCACATCACAAGCAAAACATTCAGCAATAAATGACTCCTCTATGTTGTGTGAATGGTGAATTAAGATTTATTAAAACCAAGCATATTGTTGATTGATATTATGATGAAATGCATGTTCCTTCTTCGATCAATTTCGCTCTTTATTGTCAAAGTGAGAGCTGCCCACTGTTTACTATAACAACATGGCTTTGCTGGTTGTTGTAGTAAAAAACAGGGAACATTCCCATTAATTGCCAGTTTTTAGGGCGAGCATAACACTGAATTACATTAAAGTTGGATTTGCCGCTCCTCAGGTGCATGGCACTGATTCAGGATAACAATCAATATCTTAGAGATATTAATCATTTACCTGGCCTGCATCTGATGACCAACTTTAAGACCAGAACACGCTGCAGAGAGGCTGCTGATTGATTTGAAGACTGGTAGTTGATGGCGGATCATTGATTGCAGATGAAGCAACAAATATGCAGAAAATGTTCATGCGGTTTGGCTGTATCAAAAAAGTTAATGGGGCCAATGTGCATCTTCATGCGTGTTATTTTATTGCATGTCGGGTAAAAAAACTCAAAGGCATCTGCAGCATTTTTTGGCCAAAATATGTATGGAGTGCAGCGTGATGAGGTGCAGGAATTTTTGCTGGGTGCCATTTATAATGAAAGCGCAAATACGTTGCTATAACGCATGTCTGTAGAGCTGCACAGAAGCACCCGGCACAGGATCACCTATGCAGTTATTGTGAATGGAATTATCCTGGGATGATATTTTGTCTGATCTGCATCATGAACAATTATTTATTTTACCTGCATCATTCTTTGTTGCATTTCAGTGCTGCTGATCTCCTGCAGCTCCTTTGTGTTGTCCTTGCGCCCTCCATCTCTCTGCTGGCTGCAGTGTGCAGGAACCATTCCTGCCAGCCAATAGAAATACTCCCTGCTGTGCTCCTAACAAAGCACAGAGGATTCCCATTGGCTGATAGTAGTCAGGGGCGGGAACACTCCCAGCTGGGTAGTTCACTACATGAATGGTGACTGCTATGTGATCGCACATCGGGGCATCGGCCGCTTCCATTTCTGTGGCATGGCACTGATAAAAGAAGTTGCATTATATGACTTTTTTTCCCAACATATTTTTGTTTCCTTACCAGTCACCAGAAATGTCAAGTAGCAGTTAGATAAATGTTCCTATTTTAAAAATAGTACAAATTGTCATTTAAGCCCCACTTATGGAGCGCGGCCTGATCTCTCCGCAGGTACCACTTGGCGAGTCTGCGTTTGTTAAAAGTTCATTTATTAGGCCGGTCTGGTGCTTCATAAGAGATACAATTAACCTTTTCATACAGAGATCCACACAACACAAACAGGAACGTTGAAAGCTCTTTTATTTCTCCGTGAATTCTTGTCCCCGTGCGTCATTCAGACATATTTGACAAACCGCACAACTGGCGATGGACAAGAAAAGACCCAAAATACCCAAAAAAAAAAATTCAGCTTTCATCTCATAAAAAGTGGAGCTCCCTCCAGCCTGACATCAGGAAGTTGCATATGTATCGCCATAAAAACACATTTTTTTTTCTATAATAATCAGAATACCGTCGCATTTCACAACCGAATGCAACAGCGAGAGTCCCCCCCCCCCCCCCCAGTATATGACGTAGTTACAAACTGTACATCGTGTTCTATATATAATATTGTACATTTTCAGCAGAAAAAAACAAAAGCTGAATCTTCCCATAGGAACAGAATTACAAAATGAAACACGTAAACAAATAATAATAATAATAAAAAAACAGAAGAGGAATCGAATATTCCATTGCACCAGAACGGCATGCATTACCTACAAAGTCCATTGTAAACAGTAAAAAATAAAACCGCCCCCCGCGGGAGATGGAGAGACGGGAAAAGTGGGACACTGGGATCTGAAAAGATCATTTTTCATTTCTGCTTCAGAATGCCACCGATATTTCCTACCCCTATGATACAAAAGGTCCTTGTCGCAGTAATTGCCTGGGCGCTACCACAACCGCGGCATGTATAAACAACGACGCCAGTCAGCCGTGATATTTTGTGTCAATAGAAAGAAGCGCATGTGACGTGTTTGTCACCGGCTCACCACAACTCGGTCACACAGGTGACGCGGGGAATAACAATCCGTTACATCAATGGCTGCGCGTCCTGACATTAGCCGCGGCTTCGTCCGTTCTTTAAGGGATTAGCTGTAAGGGGGGGGACCGGGTTATGTAAATAATGCGACAGAATGATAAGCCGCCATAAAAACGCTCGAGCTTAACTTTATAGATGATGCTTATTGCACTAAACCCATTAGGAGAAAAAAAAATCTAAAAGGAAATATAAAAAGATAAAAGATAAATTTGGAAGAAATGTTGGAAATGTGTTGGAACCGGTGAGTGCTTTCTAAGCGGTACCACTGGATATTCCGGACTGTGAAGGAGTAGAATGAAATGGCGAACAATTCCTGGCCCCGATGTAATCATTTACATTTAACGTCATTGAAAAAAAATCAGTTTGGAAAAAAATATTAGAAAATGACGATTCCCCGTCTTGGAAGGGTCTGGGGTTCTTCAATGCAGAACTGGAAAGAAGGCAAAAAAAAGATTTAAAAAAAAAAAAAACATAAAAAATAATATATATATGGTGATGTGATGGCAGATCAGGGCGGCCATTGCTTCTATTACTGATGTAATTACTGATGTAGATGGGGGGGGGGTCGCCTTGTACTACTTTTTTTTTCCTAACATATTTTTGTTTTTCCTTCAAGTTACTAGAAATGTCATGCATGTAAGGGGTCGGGTATTCTTTAATGCAAAAAAAAAAAAATTCCTGTAAGAAAGGCGCGGCTCCTGTTGTAGGTAGAAGTTCATCATTTTGCTACCGCCAGCATGATTTCTTTGTGATTATCGTAATTTTGCAGAACAAAAACGTATAAAATTTTGCTTACAAAATTGGAAGAAAAAGTGGCAAATCCCTACTGTCAGTACCAGGGGGCTTGTGAATAAAGTGAACGCGGGGTGCGTGGTCGCTGTATTTGGTGCGGTAGGATTCTGTACATTGTCCCTTTTGGTGATAACTTTATAAAAAGTCTAAATAGTGCGTATCTTGTACCCCTTTAATCCCCCCGCTCCTCGTTACTGGCTACGGTCATGCTGCAAACTCACATTCCACCTTCCGTGGACGTTCACAATATATTTACACAGAATTAGAATTGTCCATCTTTTTTTAATGTTCGTTGGCTCTTCTGCCTAAAATTCGAGTCGTTCTGAGATGGCCCATTTCCAAACATGGCGGCCTTTGCGCGTAGACGTCCTCCCTGTGGCTCCTGGAAGGTCCTGCTTGTGGCCCCAGGTTGGAGGAGACGGCTGGCCTTTTCAGTGGAAGCCGTTTATAGGTAAAGAAAACGACGACAATAAAATAAAGAAAATTGACATTGTCAGAATCCGTCTGGGTTGTGGTATTTTCCGTTTTTTTGGCGGTTTCAGACACAAGTCCCTTGTCTGGTCGGCGGGTGCGGCTTCCGATTTCGCACGCATGAACTTTTATCCTTACAGTCCAAGGACTTCTGTTGGGAGATGTCAATCAATGCGCTGGCGATGGCCAGACCTGCAGGAGGGAGAAAGGAAACAAATGTTACAATGTAACAAAGTGATAATAACTTCTATTCCGCTATAAATAACCAACACCACAACAAATACTGAAAATATACACCGCTGATACAAAAACTATAAAACAAGGGAAATAGGGAGTGTTAATAGTGACCCCCTCCAATATCAGCAATGTAACACCTAACAAATGTGTAATCCCCTAAAAATAATCATAGAAATTATACATCGGGTCATGTGACCACACACAATCAATACACAACACCCCACATGCAACATATTCCGGGGCCCATTTATAAATGCTTCACCTAGGATTCACACAAGTTTTATTAATAATACCCTTCAAAATAAAAACAATCAGGAGGAGAGAGATTTATGGCAATAATATACTTTACTGATCAAAATGTTGGTTGAAAAATATTTCTAGGCAGAGCTCTACTTGGCTGTAGGTATGAAAAAATTGTGAGATATGAACATTATGAAAAGAGCAAAGTTGTCCCATTACCCGACGCGTTTCGCCATAAGGCTTCCTCAGGGGATCATAGAGACTTTAGGTTTGCAGAATAGTAGGACTGGTGAGGAGTGGATTGATGATTCCTCAAGGGGAAGGTAAGTATTGGGAGTTTGGAAGATGAAGAAGAGGTCCAGGGTGCTTTTATTGGGATGGGAGAATGGGTGGGTTCTGGCATCATAACGTCACTATAGGGGAAGTTTCTTCCACCTTGCGTGACACACTGCTCCCCGCGCATGTGCGCCCCGGAACCCCTAAGTTTACTGGTCCATAGGTCTGAAAAGGTTGGTGACCACTGACCTAAAGTCTCTATGATCCCCTGAGGAAGCCTTATGGTGAAACGCGTTGATAAATTGAGAAACCTGACTTCTATCGTATTTACATTTAATAATAGTTTTCTCTTTCACGCTCCACGAACCTTCTCCAGGATAAACTTTGCAACATTTGGATGTTTTACTGATCTCAGGCAACAAAAGTCTTTGCAAAGATAAAGAATTCATCATCCAACCAATCACACGCCAGCATAGCAGGGCCGACCTCTAAACGCGGAATTTGTTGAAAGGGGGAGGTTAAAGGGTGAATATCATCAGAACACTCAGATTTTATATGCAGCCCTATGATTGTAATTGATTTATAGGGTATGCACCATTCTGGGGTCACTTGTTGGTTGCCCAGTGCAAGAAGTAAAACTTTATTCCTAAAAAATATTTGCCCCCCCCTTCCTAAAAGAGAAAATGGTTCCTAATATTGTACCTATCATCCTCCCCCCATTCTATATATGTAGGGGATTATTCTAAATATCCCTCCCCCGAAGTTTTTATCTGCAGCTGTAACAATTTGGTACCTCAATGTATACAGGAATATTTCCCCATATTTATTTTGGGTTAAACTGCCAGAAATCCAGTGAGCTCCTAACTTCCTGACAACACTCTCTTCGGGGGAGGGTCCTCCCCTCCTGTGTCTATATCTGTCATTTGCAACCCCTATTTAATGTACAGCGCTGCGTAATATGTTGCTGCTATATAAATCCTGTTTATTATTAATAATTAAGAGTGCCTCTGCTGAAATAAAATCAAAATCATTGTAGTCTCCGCATATCTCTCTTCATATCCTTAATTTTTGTTTCCCAGGTGCTGCCTTAACCCGGGAGATCCTGCCACATACTGGGCCTGATTTATTAAAGCTCTCCAAGACTGATAGACTATCATGGGTAATCCTGGGCGCTACAGCAGACCTGGAATGGATTTGGTAAATATAATGTGCTATTTATTGGCAAATGTTTTCAATCCTGGACTAAATCCATTTCAGGTTTGCTGGATCACCCAGGTTCTCCCATGATAGTCTATCTTCTCCAGTCTTGGAGAGCTTCAAGAAATCAGGTCCAATGTGTGTATGGGAAGGGCTCCAGGGAAATGTATTTCTGGGGGTTTCAAAATCAAATCATCTCCATCCTGGACCCCGGAATTCTTCCTTCTCAAAGGGGGAAGGGGGTTAAATGTTTGAGCGGACACCTTCCTATTTTTATATCCAAACTCAGAGAAAACATTTTCTTGTCACCTAATGAAAATCCTTCCACCAAACATGTGAAGGGAATTTGCTGTGGGGAATAAATGGAGTCGCGCAGTAATTAGGTGAAACATTTGTTGCCCTAATTATTTCCCTAATTAAATCCTGCGCATACGAAGGGGGGGAGGGGAGCGTTGTCACTGCCCGGGGACGAATCGATCGCCGGCCGCGCAGAGGTAATACAGACCGGTCCCAGGCACAGATCTGATGGGCGAGAGTCTTAAATCATCTTGTCGTGGCATTCTGATTGAAAAGTGACAAATGTAATATCCTGCTCCGAAATTCATTTATTTCTATCATTGGCCGACGCGGCCACATAGATCACCTCATATTCACCGGACGCGTGCTGCATGCACAAACTTCGCCATCACTGCACCCAGCACCATTTGTATCTCACAATTCAATATCGCCAACATCGGCCATGTCTGAGTACACACTGAACTCTCTCTGTATATATTTTATAATAACATCCTTGTTTTTATCTTTGGAATTTTAGAATTATATTGGGAAAAAAAATGCTATTGGCTGTTACCAGTCATGTGTGCAGAGCCGGCTTCCGCAGAACAAAAGTGGGCGTGTCTGTGCCTGGCCAGCAGCCAATGCATAGCTTGTTCATGCTTCCTCCGCCGTCCATGCCATGCCATAGGCCAAAATAAAGGTGACATTGCCTCCATTTTCCAAGAGGCAGCCAAATGTTGTCACCCTCCAACAGGAAATGACATCGCCTTTGAACAGATTTCCTATATGGATCATTTATACAATCCGCTGGGGGAGAACTTGGCCGTGATTTTTCTCCTCTCTGTGGCTCGCCTGCGTATTCCTGTGATTAATTTGGTTTTGTAATGTGCTTTTTATGGATTTTACAGCTTTTAGCTTTATTTCCTCATAAAAAGAATAAAACCGGCAGAGACAGAAAACCCCGGCTGTAAATTCTTCAATATAGAAAAGATTGGAAAGTAAATGTATGAGAAGGGTGTCAGGACAGATCCGCCGGGTCATCCATGCAATGTGCTGCCCTCGGGGGCACCAAATGACTGGCCCCGCCCTTTTGTACAAGCTCCGCCTTTTGTGTCATCTGATTAATTCTATAAAAGCGCCATTGTGCTCGCTTACCATTGTTTTTGAGAGCCTTTCCCAATCCTTTTAACGGATGGGGATAATGGGGAACCCTTTCTAAAATTCCTTTATCCACAGCTTACGGTACATTAGTGTGGTGGTCAGTGGGAAGAATGTTACAGATAGCCAAAAAAAAAAATGGTGTCACTTAGTCTGAGCTGAGAGGCACAAACTGCCTAAGGAACCCCCAGCAACCTCTGGAGGAACCCTGGTAGAGCAACACTGATCTAGATATTCAATCCGGAGAAAAGGGAGAGGTGGCCATGTTTCCTGAGTTCGAGTCTTCGAGTCCAACCTTTCTCCTGCTGATTTTTAATATGGAAGGAAATGGAAGAATGGAAGGAAATAAGAAATTTGTATCTAATGTGCTCTAACCCCAATGCCATGGCTCAGGTGCCACACATTTGCCATTTTGCACCTTTTTGCTGTGAGAGTCTCAAAGCTGAAATTTTGACAAAATTTGGCCCTGGGGAGAATTTATCCTGTTGGCTATTTGAAGGACACCAGATTATTATCAATGGAACCCAGCACAGTCTACTGTACAGAGGAGGATTTGGGATCCCGTTGCCTGATTGGAAGGGGAAGGAATTCTGGAAAATAAATGGAGCAAAGGGCTTGGGGCTCTCGGCGTCTTATCATTGAAATCCATGGTCCCCCCTGCCACCCACCTCCATTTGAGCCCCATAATTCAGCTCAGGCTGGGGGAGGTCATTGGAGATCTGGAGATCTGGTTTTGAGGCTGACGTATACCGTCTCGGGTTTCACATGTGCTAAAAAATCTGCTCTCAGTCCCTTATGTAATCCGATCGGCAAGTTATAGAAAACATAAGACTAATTAAGCAGCAGAAGATGATAAAATTGCCATTGATTAATTGGTCCCCCTCGCCACCAAGGGCCGGATCAAATGACGGCGCGGCGTTCAGAGGAGAATTCGCCATCCATTTATGAAACACAAAGCAATTTCTCTGCTGATTACTCTGGAAATGAAAAGCCGCATGCAGCAGACGTGCTGGGTTTTTATTCCGCTTATTTTTTTTTATATCCGGAGAAAAGAAAAACGAAGGTAAGAAAACTGGCGTGCGGCGGGGATGAGGCACAAAGATGTGCGCCCGACGCTCCTGACCTTCTGTCGCATCTGGAGAAAAGCAGAAAAATAATTCACCCCCGGGATCAGGTGGTAATTCTATATCTGCAATGAATATCCTCCTGACCCCAAAATGGAACTGTGATTTCTCTGCGGGTCGCGCCGTGTCTTGGAAGTAAATTAATGGTGTAACCCTTGATACTTCCCGACCTCCATAACGAATTGCACAAATCTCCAATCCAGCTGCAAATACCGATAACCTTCCCCTTCCAACCATCGCTCTCATCCCAGGGAGCCCCCACAATAAGGAGGCCGGAGGGGCACCGGGCCCAGCCTGGACCTCACAATGAATTCCGAAACCTCCAAGTTCTGATTTTTTTTAACAATTTATTTTGTGTTTCAAGTAGACAGAAGCCTTGTAATCCCCCAAGATCAGAAACAAACCATAATATTAATACAGATATCACCTGGGTTCTGGTCCACTACAGGGAAGATATTGTAGAGAAATGGACCAAACGTCCAAATCTCATCCAAAATTTCACCAACCTGAATCCTCTGAGAAATACCCAGCCCGATTATCGTTTCTCTAGAAAAGATCATTCACATAAAAGACAAGCCAATCTACAGAGCTCTGTGTCTCACTTTCTCTCCATCTTTCTCTTTTCTCTCTCTCTCTTTTATTTATCTCTGTGTCTCACTTTCTCTCTCTCTCCATCTTTCTTTCTTTCACTCTTTTCTTTCTTTTTTTCTCTCTCCCCTCTCTCTCTCTCTTTTATTTATCTCTGTGTCTCACTTTCTCTCTCTCTCCATCTTTCTTTCTTTCACTCTTTTCTTTCTTTTTTTCTCTCTCCCCTCTCTCTTTCCTTCTCTTTTTATTCTCTGTGTCTCACTTTCTCTCTTTCTTTTTTCTCTCTCTCTTCAGTATTCTTGTTGATGACTCTTTGTATTATTTTTTGTTATGATTCATTTTGCTACAATTGTTTTCTTTGTATTCCTTTTTATTACAGCTGCTCTGATGAAGGAGGGGAGTTGTTGCCGCAAAACATGTTGGCTGAATTCTATGCTATAGAATACGCATGTCTCTATTTCTGGACCTGTGACCCGGCTTAAGAGTTTTCACAAGAGGTTTTTATTGTTTTACAAGTTGGGGAGAAGTTTCTGGTGATCACAGAGGAAGTAACTCTTGCCTCTGTAGACAAAAAAGTAAAAGCTTGTCATCAGCTTTTATCGATATGCTTAAATAAATACATTTATTACTATCTGTGCTTTGCTGGAGGGACTTTACCTTGTTTAGTAACAAAGAAGGAATGCATTAAAATCTCCCCAAAGTCTACAAAATCCTGGAAAAGTTTTTAATTCTTCCCCTCCACCCATAAATATATAAAATGCTGCATCCAGAGTTGTCCTTTAAGTGTATAGGGAGTGGACAGGTGAGCAGCCAGGTGTTCCTGCTAATCCAGCGATTGGATGAGGTGTTTAAACCGTCTGATCAATTTTCCTCTTCTGAGCCTCGGACTGGCGGGAGTTTTCTGCTGCCAAAACATTATTTGTCTGTAGGCAGCTAAAGAGTGAAAAGCAAAATACAATCAATGGAAAATTAGGTCAGATTAGGAGATTCTGATTGAGTTTTGATTTCCAAATCTCGTCTTCCAGTAAAGATATGGGGTTTTTTTTATACACATTAAAATGATTTTTCGCCCCTCTTTCCTAACAATGCGCGGACCCCATCTGCGTGGCCACATCAGCGCCTGGCTAAAGTGTATTTTCTGGAATTATTTTCATTATTTATCTCTTTACTTACAAATAAACAACCGGAAAATGAAAGTTACGTACAACAGCTGCTCTGTCCTGCGCACTGCAGGGGGGCTGACCGCACAAAACTTGGATTAAAATTAAGAATGGGGGGGGGCACATTTTTGTCCATTGTGTCTCCTCCAATAGGAATCCCACATTATCATTGGAAAATTTTCAGCTCAGATGAAAACAAGCAGAAAGTTGCCCTAAACTAGAAGTAAATTACAACCTCATAGGGCAGCCACTTGTATTAAATGTCTCAGCCAGGGGTGCCCACACTTTTTTGGCTTGTGAGCTACTTTTAAAATGACCAAGTCAAAATGATCTAACAACAATAAAAACCTGGACTTAATAATTCCTGTGTGTGGTAGAGTTTATTTTGAAAGGCCGGGCTCCCCGATCTACTCGCAGGGCACCCCTGGTCTCAGCCAAGATACAACAAAACCAAAAAAAGCAAAAGGATCCGGACTGTGCAATCCAAAGGTGGTGGTTCTGCGGGGCCATTTATAATTGCAATACCTTGGGTGCAGAGGGCCTCCAAGTAAAATATGTATACATTAGACCATACTCAGCACAAATATGGAGCCCCTCATAATGGGTATAGCAAGTGTACAGACCAGGGAACTTGGCACAAGAATGGAGCTCCGCGTAATGGGCACAACAATTCCTGGGCCTGGGAACTCAGCCCAAGTATGGGGCCACTCATAATGGGCATAGTGTGTTTACAGATCTGGGAACTGGACACAGGTATGGGGCCCCTCCTAATGGGCACAGCAAGTTTACAGATCTGGGAACTTGGCACAAATGTAGAGCCCCTCATAATTGGCATAGCAAGTTTACAGACCTAAGAACTTAGCACATGTATGGGGCCCCTCGTAATGGGCACAGCGTGTTTACAGATCTGGGAACTTGGCAAAAGTTTGGAGCCCCTCGCAATGGGCACATCAAGTGTACAGACCTAGGAACTCGGCACAAGTATGGGGCCTCTCGTAATGGACACAGCGAGTTTACAGATCTGGGATCCTGGCACAAGTGTGGGGCCCCTTGTAATGTGCACAGCGAGTTTACAGATCTGGGATCCTGGCACAAGTGTAAGACCCATTGTAATGGGCACAGCGTGTTTACGGACCAGGGAACTTGGCACAAGTATGGGGGCCCGCGTAATGGGAACAGTAGAATAAGGAAGTAGTAAAGCCTGAACAAGAACCCTGAAAACAACCATTGCAATGACATTACCATATTAAATCTCACACCGGAAATCCGTGGTTGGGTTTACATCACAGTGAAACACTATTAGTATCTATAATTGCCCCTCTTATACATTGTAACCGCTTCAGAAAGGATACAACTTTAAAGAAACTTTGAAGAAGTGCCATTGTCGCTTTTATTATTACTCTAATTTACTCGATATAAATTGCTTGTTTGCTAATCCCTTGCCTGCAGTGAAGAGACAATAGAACAAAAACACAGTGTGATGCCATACGAAAACAGCTGAAATAAAAGGCAGCAAGCAAAAAAAAAAAAGAAAAGCCGATTGTTGAGCTGTGCGAGGATTGTGAGGCATTAAAGTACTCAATCTGTCTAAATGGCTGTGGAGATGTCGATAGAGGGGGGAGGAGCCTGTAGACACCTCCAGGGCTGGTGTGTATATGTGGGCGGGGATGTAACCAGACACACCCCCCTTGATCTGTTACCTCCCCTGAGGACTCCCCTGAGAGAATGTGAAATCATAACAAGAGCTTTCCACATGATCGGAAAAATAAAATATATCACATCACGTATACATCATCCCGCCTGCATTTTTTTTTAAATGCCATGTGATTTTTCCTATGTTGCATGTGAAGCCCATTCATAAGGCAGCCATAACGTGCTCTGGTGTACCAAAGAAAGCCCCCACAGCCTTCATTTTTTTTTTCTATTCATGAAAGGTTCATCAAACAGTTTACTTTTCACACTTTTTTCACATTTTGCTTCCACATCTGACATTAACTTCTACTGAAAGAAAACCAGGAGATGTTTTTTAGTTCAATGACGTTTTGTTTCCTAGTGGTTTATTTTTATCACATGAAGGACGGTTTGTTCTCTAAGCCAAAACGTTATGTAGAGATTGCAGACTCAAGTTTTAAAATGTATCCGAACCCCAGAAAAAAAAACAAGTCCTATATTGCAGGTTATCAATTCTTAAAGTTGGTGACTGCATTCATTTTCTGGAAATTTTGCCAGTAACACCTTCTGTCCAAGGTAACAACACTTTACTGTGCAGAAGCTGAGTTGTCACCAGAGGATTGTACAAAGGAACACCTCCACCTCTCCCAAATAAGAAAATTGTTTATATTCACTTAAACCAAAACCCCTAAAGAAACTCATCAGCCAATGAACAGCTTGCACCGGGCCCCTGCTAGTTAGCAGAAAGTGCTATATATGAAGAATCTGCTGTCAAACAATAGACAGTTTATGCAGAATCCCAACAAAATAAAGCGTAGTTTATATAAATTTATACGACCGCATCGGCACAGGAAATTTTATGCCTTTTATACGGAATATAAACAATAAAACCTCAGGATTGTTGACAAATTCTGCAGTGTCGTGCCGGGCGACATTTCTGCACTTTTTTTTTATCCCCCCCCTTTCCTTTTGTTTTGGCTAATGGAAACCCGAACGGTTTGAACAGCCGCTCGAACGCCGACAGCCTAATCATAAAATTACTGGTGTGTGCTTTTAGCATTACGCAGGACAATTAATAAGTAAAATCATAAAACAAGGCACATGACAGCGGGACGGCTCCGGGTGGAAGTGCCTATTGTTTCTGCTATGAATGCAGCACTGTACGCCTGTATTCAGCTAAAAACTCTGCAGGAGGCGCTCTATATTTTTATACCGCCGCTAACGTTTTCACTGTAGAGTGTAAAAGGTTATTAAGAGGTCATTAAAGGGATGCCAGGCCTGGAAATTGGGGTTGCTTGATTGTGTCCAGTACAAAAGGACGATACACATTAGTTGCTCTTAAATATTTTATGTGCATATATTCTAGAAGTAAACTTAACTATGGAAGAAAAATGTGTAGTTGTATTTGTGCCTCTGCCCCTCCCACAATGGGGAGATTTCCCCCAGTAGTTTGTGTCTCTGCCCCTCCCACAATGGGGAGATTTCCCCCAGTAGTTTGTGTCTCTGCCCCTCCCACAAAGCCATATTTTGGTATCAGGAAATTCATGCAATACAAGGGTGACACCATTATTTGTAGTGACAATAGTAATTTGCTGAAGCGATCTAAGTGATCCCACTATGCTACCTCTCTGTGAATTTCACGTCCTCAATCATGAGTTTTGGGTGGACTGACTCCGTCATTGCTCTGATCTGACACTCACGTGTAATCAGATAATTGGTCCGAGTCTTCCATGCTCCTCAGACATGCACATTTACGTTCCTTAATTTCTCGTATAATAAGAGCTGATAGAACCCAAATTCTGCTCAGCACAAAGCGTATTCACAGTTTGAATTTAATGTGTTTGTAAGCGTTTAATATTCTGCCATCTCCAGTGAGTTATTTCCCCTTCCCTCATCCCTACAGGAGAGAATGAAATTATCTGGGCATCAAGCAGGATGGTTGTGGACGTGGTGCCACCTGCTTAGCGGTGCTGTCTGTGCAGAGCCAGCTCCTTGGAAATTGTATAGAAAGGTCAGTGGTGGAGAGGAGAGGAGCAATGCCGTCCAATGCCAACAAATCACAAGTAGATGGCAAATGCTGGAGGCCACTTGTAAGAAGATTCAATATCCGGATGGTCTGGCAGGAGTAGAGAGGGGTAGAGGGGTTTCATATTATTCTCCAAACATTGGGTCCCCTCTGGCTGAGGGCCATACATGCGTGACTATGCTGAAGATATTAGAAGACAACGAGGATAATCAGAACAGATCTATAACGTCACCTTGACTGGCCAACAATTCATCCACTGGCACACATTGCTCACCATTACCACGATTCACCTGGCATAGACGTAGCATTCCCCGTGTATTGGTTCTGACATTCATACATTTATTGGTTGGAGCTACCAAGTTTGTCTCCATTTCTTCCCTTCCATTCTTTTTGTAGGATTCCATCACCACCCGACAGCATCGTGTCACCTTCATATGGAAGAGAGTTAGCAGATGGCCCAAACAACCAGCCTGCCCTTCATCTAATTCCCTTCTATTCCAATCAGAACCCAATATGCAACGAGCAAAGTATTCCTTCACCAATGTTCAGTGCGGAAATTCTGCATGGTTGGTAAAGCCAAAAGCCAAGGTGTCACCTGCTACAGCAAAGCCTTCCTTGCTAAGGACAAATAGTTTACAGACAATGAGTCTGATTTATTAAAGCTCTCCAAGGCTGGAGAAGATACACTTTCATCAGTGAAGCTGGGTTATCCAGCAAACCTGGAATGAATTACTTAACAGTAATTTGCTATTTGTAAGCAAATGTTTTTAATCCTGGACCAGATCCATTACAGGTTTGTTGGATCACCCAGGTTTACTGATGAAAGTGTATACACTCCAGCATTGGAAAGCGTTAATAAATCAGGGCAAATATGACCCCAAAATAAAATTTTTGCCACCTCTCAAAAAAAACAAAACATAAATCATAGGACATTCACACGCCCAAGTATTGGTTTGAAAAAATAGAGTTTTTGTCATACCAATCGTGATAAAAACATCAAACATACTTTATTGTTACACCATTCATAAAAAGGAATTTTTTGCACATCCAAAAATATAAAAACATAAGCACAACAACATCATGCTTGCCGCTCGTTTGTCAGGAGGAGTCTAAGGTATTATTATAACAAAACAGTGTTTATATACCGCCAACATATTATGCAGCACTGCACATTTAAATACGGGTTGGAAATGAAAGACAGATACAGACAGTGACACAGGAGGAGAGGACCCTGTCCTGAAGAGCTTACAATCTAAGAGGTACCAAAGGGAACCACGTGTTTGATACATGAGGGCTGAATTATTAAAGCTCTTCAATGCTGGAGAGGATACACTCACATTAGTGACCTGGAATGGATCTGGTCCAGTATACAAAACATTTCATAGCAAATAACGTCGAAGAAATCAGAGAGCTTTAATAAATCAGACCCATGGACTCCTCCTGACATACGAGCATTGGTCATGATTCTCGGGGGGCTCGCTACACTGCTGCATTGAGCCTTGAATTAGGCATTGGTGCAGATTTAAATATGGAACTCAATTGGTCTCCATCCATATTTCTGATGGACCCCTAATGGGGTTTGACTTTCTATACAGCATTCCTGAGAATTAAGGTTTTTTTTTTAATTCAGCTCTAAGCATTAATAATGTTCACAATTCCCAAGAGGTAACAAAAGTCAATTTGTGATATTTCTCCTTCCCCTGGGAAACGCATCGGGTAAATATCATAATGCCAAATTGTGGTGCATATACTTAGGTTTCAATGGATTCCTCTTAGATGTTATTGTGCTTATGTTTTTATATTTTAGTAGATGTAAAATTATTGTAAATGTGCAAAAAATTTATTTTTATTAATTGTATATTTATAAAGTATGTATGGTTTGTATCACAATTGGTACCATAAAACTCCCCTTCCCTATTTTTCAATACCATTACTTTGACAGGTGAATACATTATTATATTCCCTTGCTAGGGGAAAACTGCTTTCCAAAGTGACCCAAAACCCCATAAAGAGAATGTTAGAGACAACTTCAGCATGACAATGTGTTGTGTCTCCCAGCAAGTCAACTTTCAGATGGAATTTACTTTGAATCAAAAAGGTAAAAATTTCCACTGTCAGCTCTAACTCCTACCACGCCATGGAGATACAGTTAGGTCCATAAATATCTGGACAGACAACTTTTTTAGTTTTGGTTCTGTACATTACCACAATTATTTTTAATTGAAACAACTCTGATGCCATTGAACTGCAGACTTTCAGCTTTAATTCAGTGGGTTGTACAAAAATATTGCATAAAATTGTGAGGAGCTAAAACCTTTGTTTTACAAAATCACTTCATGTCAGGGATCCAAATGTAATTGGACAAATTAAAAAGCTGAAAATAAAATATTCATTTCTAATACTTGGTTGGAAACCCTTTGCTGGCCAATGACAGCCTGTAGTCTTGAACTCATGGATATCACCAGATGCCGGGGTTCCTCCTTATTAATGCTCTGCCAGGCCTTTACTGCAGCGGCTTAAGTGATTGTGTAAACAAAGGCTTTAGTTCCTCACTTTTTTATGCAATCTTTTTGTTTCATTTAAAATTAATTGTGGTCATGTACAGAACCAAAATTAGAAAAAAAGTTGTCTCTGTCCAAATATTTATGGACCTAACTGTAATTGCACCCAAGTCATGGTGCCTACATGTGCCGTTGTGCAGCACACAGGTTAACTTTACGTCTTCCAGATAAAACCTGTATATAAACGTTATAAAGAAACCACTTCAATTCTCTCAACCCAAAAGCGAGGTCCATAGAATGTAATCGGCACTACACCTGGAAATAAGTTTCTTTATCCCGTCCCGCCCCTCTCAATCAGCCAGCAAATGTCACAATAACAATAGCTCCTGGCACGGCGGATGATGGTGTTTTATTGGTTCGGTTACTATAGAAACTTTCAGAAAATAAGTGCTGAACTACTAGTCAGTAAAGGTTAATTGAAGTCTAATTACCGGTATGCAGCGGCTGGAAAGCTGTTAGAACCTCGTCTACTCACACTGTTATTTTCTCTGCTTTTGTTTGGAAGCTTCATTAAATGACAAAGTTTAGAGAACAAGCCACAAATCGAGACATCCACCCTCAATTACCGCCGCTCTGCTCCCCTTGGGAGATATGTAGTGGTGGGAAGTAGTGATGGTTTCAAAAGACAGAAGAAGACGGGTAGGCAAGTTTGAATAAATGGATTTTGAGTGTTCTTTTAAATGAGCATAAAGTAGGAGCAAGTGGAATAAGACGAGGAAGACCAATCTAGAGAGTCGAGGCAGCTCTAGAAAAGTCTTGTATCCCTGCGTGTGATGAGGTTATGAGTGAGGAAGTCATTAGTAGGTCATTGGAGGAGTGGAGAGAGAGCGGCTGGGGGAGTTTTTACCAGGTCATCTGAATTAAACTGAAGGCTTATCTTATCTCCCATAGGATTTCCTGCAGCCCTGATGCAGGGGGACTCTTGAATTCCCAAAATGCGTTAGATTTTCTTAAATATAATTGCTAGACTTTACACAATGCATCTGAATCTTTCCTCTTTGTGCCCCTTTTTATAGTTCTCAATGTCCCTGTTGAGGAAAAATCCCCTTAACTTCCTGTCTATTTGGGGGGGGGACCCACAGAACAGGAAATGAGGGTGAATTACCTTCATTCCCTGCCTATAAAGTGAAATTTAGCTGGGTTGGCAATCAGAAAGTGTGAAGACATCCCATTGCTCCCTGTCTACCTGATAGGTGTCCACAGAAAATTAGGGTAACAATTCTCCCCTCCTGTGAAAACAGAGATGACAATCAAACACATTCTGGATGTGTGATAGAAAAAAAGAACCTCTGTCAAGTTTTTATTGCCATCTGTGTCCTTCATTTGACCTCTCTGCCTGTGGTGAAGGCTGTTCAATGCTACGAGGAGGACAAGGAAGTTGAAGAAGCCGACGAGAGGAGGAAGATGAAGAAGAGGGCGAGAGGAGGACGATGAAGAGGACGAGAAGAGGACGAAGAAAAAGAGGGCGAGAGCAGGATGACGAAGAAGAGGGCGAGAGGAGAACGAAGAAGAAGAAGAAGAAGAGGGCGAGAGGAGAACGAAGAAGAAGAAGAAGAAGANGAAGAAGAAGAAGAAGAAGAAGAGGGCGAGAGGAGAACGAAGAAGAAGAAGAAGAGGGCGAGAGGAGAATGAAGAAGAGGAGGGCGAGAGAAGGACAAAGAAAAAGAAGAGGATGAGAAGGTGAAGAAAACAAAGGGGACAAGAGAAGGACCAAGAAGAAGAAGGGGACAAGAGGAGCACGAAGAAGAAGAAGAAGGGGAAGAGAGGAGGAGGAAGAAGAAGAAAAAGAAGAAGAAGAGGGCGGGAGGAGGGGGAAGACGAAGAAGAAGAAGGGTGAAAGAGGGCAAGAGAAGGAGGACGACAACGAAAAAGAAGGGGGAAAGAGGGCAAGAGAAGGAGGACGACAACGAAGAAGGGGGCGAAAAGAGGAGGACGACAAAGAAGAAGAAACAAATCTCCTCTATGGGTACCCAAACAGTATTTAAATCTTAAAAGAAGTCCTCTTTACTTTCGGCGTGATGTTGGATAAAGCTTTTTGATTGGCCAAGCTTTGTACTTCCATTTAAAAAAAGATTTTAAGCCTTTTTACCATTCCCTTCTTCAAAAATTTCCACCACCCCCAATAGACAAACAGAAGGAGCGGCTCCTTTTTCTCCATTCGTTTTGCTCCTCCCACTGTAACATTCTTCGAGTCACGCACATGTGGAATTAGCAAAAAGGATTATCTGTTCATGCCTTGACTCACATTCACATGTCTGACCAGTGGCAGGAAAAAAACAGGGGCAACTGGATCTTTTATCTACAAATAGGATGGGCCGGACCCCCAATTTTTTTAGGGTTACCCACGCCGGAATGCTCATTGGACTCCATGTGTTAGCGTTAACTGAATTGTTTTTTGATTTTTTTTTTGTCTAATAAACTGCAATAGTTTAAAAAAAATGAAAAAATACTGAATTTAGCGATTGAAAATCTTTTGTTGTACACGGCGAGCCAAAGCGTCATGCGTGGTTTCTGGCAAATGCCTGATAAATCGCCGGCTGCGGCACTTAGAATTTTATATCCGCCATATAAAGGTGTGCGGCTTTGTCATTGATCCCCCACAACGGTTAGGGGCGATGCGGCTGTCGTTATCAGACCTCCGTCTATGGCGGCAGCCGATTCTGGGGGCGCCTGGAGCAAAAGCCGCCTGAGCATGTGGGGGAATTACAGCAATGGATGACTTCTTCACCCTCGGAGCTCTCCGCCCGGGTCTCCTCTCCACATTGCCATTCCTCCCGCGCCTCTCACGCTTTACTGCCGACATCTGGAGCGCTGACAATGTCTTTTACACACTTTCAGAGGGCATAAAAAATAAAGTGCACATTTGTCTTCCCAGCCTCATTTCAGGAACAGGTAGCTTTTATGTGACTTATAAAGAAAGAAACAGACAATTCTTTCAAGTGTTCTGTCGCTGGGCTCTCCGGGGAGAGGAGGATTCATGAGGCGCATCAAGGGGCGCTGAGCTACCAGTGGTGGTGGGGGGATTACAAATCTGTACCCTCCCAAAGAGAACCTGTATTAGGGTGTGCAAAACCAGGAGCACCGTGCAAAGAAGGTTAGGAACCCCTCATAATGAACACAGGAGGTTAACAGCCCCAGGGGCTCAGTTTTGGGATGGTGGGCACAAGAATAATATAAACCCCCCATGATGGGCACAGTAGGTGTACAGACCCACGACCCCAACACAGGAATGGTAGGAACCCCTCATAATGGGCCCAGTAGGTGTACAGACCCAGGACCCCAACACAGGGATGGTAGGAGCCCCTCATAATGGGCACAGTAGGTTTATAGACCCAGGACCCCAACACAGGAATGGTAGGAACCCCTCATAAT
>NC_092867.1:5461096-5469141 GCF_032062135.1 Pyxicephalus adspersus | reverse complement strand
ACCCCAACACAGGGATGGTAGGAGCCCCTCATAATGGGCACAGTAGGTGTATAGACCCAGGACCCCAACACAGAAATGGTAGGAACCCCTCATAATGGGCACAGTAGGTGTACAGACCCAGGACACCCACACAGGGATGGTAGGAACCCCTCATAATGGGCACAGTAGGTCTACAGACCCAGGACCCCAGCACAGGGATGGTAGGAACCCCTCATAATGGGACATAATGGGGCACAGCTGGTGTACAGACCCAGGAACTCAGTACAGGGATAGTGGGAGCACCATATAATGTGCACAACAAGAGTACATAACTGGGAAATCAGCAAAGGAATGGGCATATCTGTTGTACAGACCCAGGAACCCAGTACAAGGATGGTTGGAGCCCCATATAATGGGTGCAGAACCTGTACAGACCCAGGAACTAAGAATAGGGATGTGGGAACCCCTCATAATATAGACAGCTGTTGTACAGACCCAGTGCAGGGAGCCCCATATAATTGGCACAGAAGGAGTACAGACCCAGGATTTCAGCACAGGGATATTAGGAAACTCATATAATGGGAACAACAGGGGTACAGACCCAGGAACCCAGTACAGGGTTGATGGGAGCCCCATATAATTGGCACAGGACATGTACATCTGGGAACTCAGCACAGGGATAGTGGGCACACTTTTATAATGGGCACAGCAGGGGTACAGAATCACTCCCACCACCTACACAGAAAGAACTAAAGAGCTTCATGCAGCCCTTATGCATCAGGTTGGGCACCAGGTGGGTGCAATATTTGCAACTATTTTGGGAAAAAAGCAAATTTTTTTCTGACAGCAGAAAAATTTCCAAGCTGCAGAAATCTGGTGAAGCTGAGATGACAATTGGCTGATAGCTTTATAACATCCAAAATCAAATCTCTCCCATCAGTCCATTTCCAGTTTCCTATAGAGCCCTTTCTATCTTTTCTGCAAACTTTGAGCCCAATGATCCCGGAGAAATAAAGCGCAGCCATCAGACAGGACGTGACCGCGACGGCTTGTAAGCATTTCCACCTTTTAAATCTTTGCTGTCACATCTGTCGATCGGCCCCTGAAACACTCGGCATGGTAAACAGATCAATTTATAGACAAGTGGCAAAGTCCATGAAACGGCTTCATAATTAACCTTCTACCGGCCAGAGCATGAAATTAGAAAAGGGGGGGGCGGCAGTGGCAGGTGGGACCTAATCGGTGGGAGCAGGTGGCATGGGAGGCGCGGGCTGGCACATTATCATCGGCTGCCCGACTGGTGCGGAAATAATGATACGTTTAACAACAAGGATCAGCTTCGTGTCATGGATGTTCTGCAGGGAACAACAGATTTATAAGCTCCCTGACGGAGGGCCGGGGATGGAGGTTCACCGCGAAATTGCAGCGGTTGCTGCCACAGCTGCTCATGGGCACACATCATATAGAATATGCAACGGAGAGCCACCATTGCCCTTTGGTGCCGTTCATTAATGCTATAAATAAAACATATCTCAAAGTCATTGTAACACAAAATGTGAACTGTAACTGTTGAACAAGACGGAACTGTCAGAATTGTAAATTTCTTTCAGGGCTCATAGATGGACAGCTTGATGTAAAGAGCCTGATTTATTAAAGCTCTCCAAGACTGGAGGAGATAATGGGTAATAATGGGTGAGCCTGGGTGATCCAGCAAACCTGAGTCTGGTACAAGATTGAACAAATTGTAACTCTGGCTTCAGCTTACTGCCCTGAAACGCTTATACA
The DNA here is from genome assembly GCF_032062135.1 of Pyxicephalus adspersus. Lineage (NCBI taxonomy): Eukaryota > Metazoa > Chordata > Amphibia > Anura > Pyxicephalidae > Pyxicephalus > Pyxicephalus adspersus. The sequence goes on along the minus strand of NC_092867.1, from coordinate 5,467,377 downwards.
AGCCTTTCTTTCCTAAGGTCTACGGGCCAATCTAGACACACAACAGGTCATCCTTTCTCCTCCATGGAGGTGGTCTGTACTTATTTAATGAGCCCAGGCTGCATGAGGCCGCCTCCTAGGGGGGTGTCCATGACAGCCTGGGCCCACAGAAGCAGGTTGGATGATGCTGGCTGTCATTGAATTGGGAAGACATGCTGGATGTTTGAATGGTAAATGGACTGTGCCATAACATAAAAAACTAAGGTTAGCAGTTCACTTTGGCGAGGGGGCAGTCCGGGGTTTTTATCTTTTTCCCATTCTATCCAAAATCCAGTTTTGGCCGAACATTTAATTCCTGATGGGGCTCCAACATTCTCAATTTCCATTTGCCAGACTTGGCCTTTATTGCCTTTCACCTCCTCCAATACTATTATGGTCACATTCAGTCTTTTGTAGAACTCAGGGCTCTAGAAATACAAATCTTTAATCCTCATGAAGGTAATAAGGTCACATTTTGGTGACATGTCACGCCAGGTTCCTGCTCTGAATTTCTCTACTGCGAGCAATAAAACTTTCCTAGTGAACCCTCAGCCGGTCCCAGAAGCCACCACTGTGATTTCCCTTTCGGCAATCGGTCTCCGGGGATGAGATTAACGGCTCTTATATCCTTCTCTATCCTATGAGGAGGGTTAAAGCTGGAGAATATGATGGCGTCTCAGGGGAGCTGTAAAATGTAGATGAGACTGGAGAATTCTGAGCGACACGAAAAATGCTTGTCTGCAATGTGCGGAGTGTATGAGCAGCAATATATGAGAAGCACCTGCATACAATAAATGTCACCGCTGCTACGCATTGTACGTGGAGAGTAGAACCCTCGCTGGGCGAATTCTTCTCACATCTTCCAAGTGTCGGGGAAATTTACTGCTACCTACAGAGAAATGTATGACGGTGTGGGGTATGAGCAGGATAAACGCAGGACGTGTGCTCATGTATTTTATTCATAGACATAAGCAAAATGTGCGATTGCATCAAAAAGAACATATTGCTGATAATCATTTCATTATTTTACAATGTCAAATCAGAAATAAGAAAAGAAGGATATATATATATATATATACACACACACACACACATATAAGAATTTCGATTCCCGCGGAAATACGGAGGGGTGGAGGACAAAATAGAATCGGAAGCTCTTGGTTTTGTAAATGTGGCCGATCGATAGCTCCTTCAATGGATGCACAGTGGTGCCAGCAGGAGGATCCATTAAAAATAAATTATCATTCCTAACCACTTGTGGGAAATGCATGGGTGAATGTTGTATGTTCTACATCAGTGTTTCTCAACTAGGGTTCCTCCAGAGGGTGCTAGGGGTTCCTTGAGCAATTTGTGCCTTTATGGGCAGTTTAGGTGACACCAATGATCTATAAGGGTGACATTCTTCTAATGGCCAGCAATATAAGAGGTATTCTTTCCACTGACCACCATGCTAATGTACTGTAAGCTGTGGATATAGAAATATAAGGGGTTCACAAAGACCTGAAAGGTATTTCAAGTGTTAGAAAGGTCGAGAAATACTCATCTACATACTTTCAATTTTGCACAAAGAACGTACAATGTATGCCTTGTTCCTCCTCCCTACCTTTTTCTGGCAATACCCAGCTGTCAAAATGACATTTAGGAATGAGCCCTGTTCAGAAGTTTCCGACAGGAATACAATGTAACCAAAATATTGTTACATTGTATTTCCTTTTCATTTGCCGTTTAAGGGATGACCCCTAATGCCAGTGTAAGAAATCTTCTCAGGTAAACAGAATTAATCTATTACCAACGCTTTAGTAAATGTTAGTCAGCCTTTGTTAACTCTTACCTTCCCTTAGCTACCATTTGCTGCTTTTTTTTCTACTTAAACCTTTTTTTTCTCATTTCAATATCACCAAAACATATCTATCTCCCACCCTCAGAAAACAAATATATGAAAACTATATCTGTAGGCCCATAATGTGTGTAGGTAGGAAATGGACACATTTGCTGCGTCACATCTGCAGCGAGAAAGACAGAGAACGTCTCTTGCTTTTATTACGTTTTGGCTTCTCGCTGATTATGCGGCACAATGAGCCAAAAGCAGAAAATAAAAACTTTTCAAACTGTTTATAAAATGTCACAGACACATTGAGAAGATAAATACATGTTTAGAATAATTATTCTCTCGCCAACCCAAATCCTTCATATCAAAACAAAGTATATTCATTATTCCCTTTGAAATAGGACGTCTGCAGACACGCGAGGCCTCCAGATCCCAGTTCTGAGACATCGTTTCGCTGTGCTGTGCACTGTCACCGAGGAACGCCGTCCGGGACTGGGTGTCGAGTGCGTTTCAAAGAAATGCACGGGCCAAAAGAAAAAAAGGGCAAAGGCATTCAAAGGTGGAGGTGATAGCTGAAGATTTGTGTCACTGATCTCATATTTTGGGGCAACAATTTGAAGGCGGTCAAGCAAATTATGCGAAAAATTGGAGAAGACACAGCACACGTGATACCAATGGTGCCCAACTCTCCTTAATCCAATGGGGACCAATGACAGGGGAAGGGCCATGAACAGCAAAAAACGTTGGAGCAACCTGCAGTGGACAGCAGTACACAATGATGTGGCCTGGGCCCCGCTTGCACCAGGCGTTATTCCCATGAGCCTACCAGGTGTACAGTCTGATCCAAGGAAAGGAGCGCGTGCCACAATATTACCAAAAATGGCGATTTCCTCCAATAATACAATCCAAAGCATTGCAGAGGTTCCCAAAAGCTGCTTTAATATGTTTTGATAATTGATAAAAATGGTAAAGCCTGGGAATTCTCAACAGTATACATCAGTCATTGTACTCAATGTTCAAAGGAATTGGAAACAAAGTGAATGTAGAAGTTTTACTCTGCATTCTAGTTGTCTCAAATCATTAGGAGCTCGTTCACCCAGATGCTTTTTAACCACAGATAACCTGAGTTGTTGGGTGAATGCTGTATGCTGAACCTCACTCAAAGGGTTAGAGAAGATACACTTTCGTCAGTGAAGCTGGGTGTCATTGGGTGTCAAGCTGGGTGTCATGTTAGCAAATATTTTCAATCGTGGACCAGATCCATTCTGGCTTTGCTGGATCACCCAGGTTCACTGACGAAAGTGTATCCTCTCCAATTTGGAGAGCTTTAATAAATCAGAGTCCCCTAATAAAGAATGAATCTGGGAGGTTGCTGGCCATTCATCAAACGCTTTGGGGGGGTGGCTGCCGGTCATCTACCAGGGACCCCTGCCTGACTGTCAATGTGATCTGGTCCTCATTATCTGCCATCTTTTTCCAAAGCCCTGATGAAGGAGGCATTCAGAAACCCCTGAACAGTGTTGGAATTGAACAATTTTTAGACTCTATGTTGATCCTGTTCCTCTTGTTGCACCTTGCTAGGATATATAGAAGTGTTGGTATCAGGAACCCCTGCCTATATCTATAGAATATTGTACAGTCTGTGCCATGTCCATGATATAGTGGAGTGAAGTGGCGTAGCTATATTCCCCAAGATATACAGCGTGTGGTCATTTCCCTGTCTCGTGCCACTTACTACTAATGCCAACCAAAAAATGTCCTTTTTTCATTGGTGGAGTTTATTTATTCCACCTGTTGTTCTTTCTTTTTCTTTGGGGGGGTGCTGTATGGTAATACAGGGTGTCCCAAAAGTCACGACACATTCCCTATTTCTATATCTTTACAGGTATCATTTGGAGAGACTTGAGGCCATCAGCATATGACAACTTAGGCTTTGCAGTTTTTGTAAGTGTATCATTCCCTTAACCATGGCTCGCCAATTGGCAGTGGAGCAGCGTTGCAAAATTGCCGCTTGGCAAGAAGTTTTTCAGTCCCCAACTGCAGTTCAGCAAGAGTTTGAGAAGCTTTATCGCCATCACACTGCTCCAACATGTAACACAATTTATACTACCCATGGCAAGTTTCTGGAAACAGGATGTGTTTCTGATAAACCACGCAGCGGAATGCCTGGTACTACCACCACCGATGAGAACAATGAACTCCGGGAGCAGGAAAGTCCATCTGGAGGGATGCAGTGGAACTCGGCATCAACAAAAGCTCAATTCAGCAGATGCTTCGGAGACCCGTACTGACTTCAGGTTGCTCAAAAACTTCAGAAACGCTCAGAATATGATGTTCATGTGGAAATGTGTGAATCACTCCCTCACCATTACCAAAAAGACTCTCGGCTCCGATTTCCTGAACATCAAGTTCCTGACAGGTTGAAGGGGTCCCCTCAAATGGGCTGCGCGTTCCCCTGACCTTACACCTTGTGACTTTATTGCGGAGCTATATCCAAAGCAAGGTGTATGCCACTAAGCCATGTAACCTGTCACAGCTTGGAGAAAGAATCCGCACGGAGATGCTGCAAAACATCGGAGAGGCTTGCGTCTGAAGGTGGCTGAAAGTTGTGGAAAATGGAGGTGCTCATGTGGAGGTGTACAAGTAGTCATGTGGAGATAAAAACTAGTCATGTGGAGGTATAGATCATGCGGCGGTATACAACTAGTCATGCGGAGGTATACAACTAGTCATGTGGAGGTGTACAACTAGTCATGTGGAGGTATAGATCATGCGGCGGTATACAACTAATCATGTAGGGGTGTACAACTAGTCGTGTGGAGGTATACACTAATCATGTGGAGGTGTACAACTAGTCATGTGGAGGTAAAAAACTAGTCATGTGGAGGTATAGATCATGCGGAGGTATACAACTAGTCGTGTGGAGATATACAACTAGTCGTGTGGGGGTCTACACTAATCATGTGGAGGTGTACAACTAGTCATGCAGAGGTGTACAACTAGTCATGTGGAGGTATAGATCATGTGGAGGTGTATAACTAGTCTTCAAGGCGTTTGAACGTGATGGCAAGCCTAGCAAGTAAGACAGCAATGACTCCTTTGTTGAAACTAAAAATATGAACAAATTAAACAGAAAATGTAATTTTTAGTAATTCATTAAAAGATTACAGTGACTTTTGGGACACCCCGTATTATTGCACAAGTTCTAGATGAGAAGTCTGCTCACTGGTGACTTTCATATTTGCTCTTTGTCAGAGTTTTAGTATTACTTCTGTACTTTACCAGGTCAGCTTTTTCATATTTACTTCTCATTAATTGCACCAAAGGTTATAAAAGTATCAAAAAACCATGTTGTGTTCCCACATTTTACACAGCTGGGAATTTTATCGTTCAGACAACAAACCACAAATGTTTCCGTTTCCTGCTTTTCTTGTACACATAGAGCTCACTTTCATTGTCATGTGTGACTTCCATATACAATACATACATATATATCTCGTATTATTGTGATGAGAAGGAAGAACACATGAAATATTCCTGATCTGCACAAATCTTTCCCAACAATAAATGATAAAAAAGGACTTTGCACAATTTGGGGTAAAATATTGGCAAAGTATACAGCAAAAAAAAAAAAAGCTGAAAGGTCCTAAAAGTAATAAAATGAAGTTGTCTGCAAAGCTTTGACTTTTTTGGTTGTTGGTAATTATCAGCTCTGTCATAACACGGAGAATAGCGGGCACAGAAAGCGTGCCAGGCTCAGCTTACATTTGTGATATAAAATTTGACCTTTAGAAAAAAGTCCCTAAAACGCTTTAGAAGGTGAATGCCGACTGTGCCAGGAAATGGCCGGTATTGTCTCCAATTAAATAAATAGTCCAAATTATTGAATAATTGCAGATTACAAGTCCTGGCTTCATGTACCTAGGAATTAGAGAATGAAGGATCCAGGCACGGAGCCGGGAGCCCCATTGTGCGTCAGTAGCCGGCCTGGCATTGTGCGGCTGAAGTGTTTGTACTTATGTAGATTTGTGTTCTATAGCGAAGTCATTATGAGCTGCCTGAGACGACGGTATTTACCGGCCACAAGAAAGAAGGTCAACGCAAAGCAATTGCAGAATAAAGAAAGGCAGAAGTGGCGGATTAAATGACTGCCGGTTGCAGAGCCTGGCACCCACTTGGAACGTCGCTATTAGATCATTTACCAGGAACGCTGTGCATCTACGAAGATATTGGCTCTGGGAAAGACTGCTGGACTTTTCCAATGGCTTACGTAGCAAGGGAAGTCCAGTCTGGGACCCCCCCATAAACAGCAAAGCACAACCTCCAGGGGTGGCAGATAAGGGTGGTATTTTACCAGCTTCAGTTTGCCACCTGCCATACACGGCCTTTGTGGTCCCATTTTGCTCCGATTCCCAACAATGCACTCAGGACCCCA
>NC_092867.1:5458734-5460482 GCF_032062135.1 Pyxicephalus adspersus | reverse complement strand
AAGGGGAGGCTGGTGGGCAAAGTCTATCTGAGTGGGTAGGAGAAGCTGCCCCGCGCTCATTACCAGCAGCTCAGATCTTGGATTGTTGCTGTGCACATGGTTTTCCGCCAGAGGCCAAATAAAACGCGGGGATTTTACCACCCTGGAAGGGCTGTACTGGAAAGTTCCATATTTGCCGCATCTATTCCATTAGCAGCGAGTGAATAATTCTGCAATTCATCGTCTGTCGTGCTGGAGCGGGCGAGGCTCAGGACAATGGCAGCAGATGCGAGGACACGATTCCTGTGTACATGATAACCTCATTACGCTCCCCGCGGCCCTCTAACCCAATAAACCTTCGCCGGTTCCGTAGATTAACAGATGGGGGTCACCAGGTGCCAGGACATGATGGACACATCGGCGTATGATTCACCCAGATAAAGAGAGCTGCAAGCAATGATTCTGCTGTGTGAAAAAAAGGGGGAATAGAGAGATCACTTTACACCCCTGATGGCCAACCAGCGGCTCAGGTGACTACCATTAAAGCAGCTATACTGCTGGGGCCCGAGGGCCACAAAGGAAGTACCAAGAGGCAGCAAATGGCCCTCAGGGCCCCAGCAGCATTGATCTGTAAAGTTGGAGGATCGGGGGCAACAGGTAAGACCCCTGTATACGTATACCCCCTGTATCTGGTACGACTACCACCATTGCTCTACACTCTCCATCATTGGATGAACGGCACGGGAGGATAAGGGCACTTTTAAGGGGTACTTTTCCTTTACCCCCGGGGTCAAAAATACCCCACCCCCCTCCACAGCCCCCTACTAACCTCCACCCCATGCCCACAGCCTCCCACCATGCATACCTCCAAAAGACTCGCCATAGAAGTCTATGGTCAGAGCAGGAAAGAAGTTTAAACATCATTATACCCGCAAGCTCTGTTCTGCAAAGCCCTTCCCGCCCATCAGCCTGGACACGCCTCCTGCAAGCCTGATTTCAGTTTCAAGCTGCTGTGTAACCAATAAATATATATTTTAAGGAGTTACGCCGCCTGGATTGTACAAACGCATTGACGTCACTCTGCAGAACCCAAATGAAGATTTAATTTCTTTTTCCCATCATTTTGCAAACTTTTCATTGTTTTTCCTAAACTCGCAGAAAGGTTTTGTGCCGGCGGTGAAGCGTTCGCATTGTGCGCGGTATTCTGGTCGCTCTCCAGCGCTCATTACCATCAGACGTTATTGAATTTATTGTTTCTTTCCTTGTTTAGCCATAACGAGCATTAATTTATATTAACTGGCGGTTTCCTGTCAGGACAATCTGGATGCGGGGGATTTATGATGTGATTCTGGTAAGATGACAGGACGTTCCGCAGCCATGAACTTGTAATAACCCTGAGCTGCGGCCCCGGGGACTACATACAAAGAGAACCTGTCACTGCCGGATGGCTGCTGATATTAAAAGAATAAAGGAACCACTGCATGAAGTATGAAATGTCTCTTACCTGACTGCCCGGGCGGAGGAACCCCGCTGATCCCTCTAGGCAAACAGAGGAAGACGGTGAGGACGGCAGCTTTATTACCACAACACGGCTCTATGGCGATCGGTTTCGGCACCCCCTGGAGGAAAAGAGAAAGATTAGATCAAATCATAAAATAAAATCTATTCAATAAACGGCAAATACCAAACATTCCAAATCAGAGACAACTCTGTACTAAAGAATGACTCTGCTGCGTCCTCTATAACTCTCCTCTCCTGAAATACTCTGC
>NC_092867.1:5452033-5457924 GCF_032062135.1 Pyxicephalus adspersus | reverse complement strand
CTGGAGGACTCTGCTCCTTCCTCTATAACTCTCCTCTCCTGAAATACTCTGCTCTGCTGGAGGACTCTGCTCCTTCCTCTAAAACTCTCCTCTCCTGAAATACTCTGCGGGAGGACTCTGCTCCTTCCTCTATAACTCTCCTCTCCTGAAATACTCTGCGGGAGGACTCTGCTCCTTCCTTGATACCTCTCAGCAGATATTTGGTGTCAGAGTGGTTTTGCTGTGTGACATTGTTGCACGGTGTAATTACAGTCAGGGATCTCTGCATGCCGGAGGAAAGACGAATGAGGCCGCTGATCTGTTTATATGCTGACAATGTGAGTACAGAATCCCCCATCCTGCCAGCCTCCAACAGCAGCGACTCAGCTGGGATGTCAGGATCAGGGGAACTCCACCAAAAACACAATATTGGCTAATATGCAATATGGGGAATAGCAATATTCTCTGAGGACCCCCAACTTCCATGAGCCCCCCATAATCCCAAATATATCACTGCACCTACAGAACCTCCCCGACATGTCAGGAATGCGGTAATGCGGTTTAATAATAATTTCAGTTCATAGAAATGTTTGCTGATCCCTTCGGATAGACGATGGTGAATCATGTACCCCCAATGAGTAGCTGATCCAGAGGCCTCCTTTACATCTACAAATACCCCCCCCTTGATTATGCTGCATCCTTCACACGGACGCGTCTGGCGTGCAGACATAAGTGGTAAAAATGCAGCCGCTTTTATAATTATATTTTGTTGCTATAAAAAGCTCCGAAAAACAAATGAAAATCAGCAAAAGAGAATAAAAGCTAACAAAGCTTCTTATTAAGAAAGGACCCCGCAGTTCTAAATGTGTAACAAAGGCCGATCACAACCATAGGTCGGAGGGAGAGAGGAACGATGAGGAATTGGCAGGACACTGTGTGCTGATATACACCGACACAACACACAGATAAATATACACAGACAGACAAGTACGCAGGCACCAAGGAGTGCGCAGACACCGAGGAGCGCGCAGACACTGAGGAGCGCGCAGGCACCGAGGAATGTGCAGGCTTGTTGGCCCCAGTAGGGCATTCTGACATTTTGGGGGTCCCAGTGCACTAGGAGGAGACTGGAAGTATTGTTACAAAGACACACTGACACGTGGGGGTCCTAGTTCATCACGATGACTATTGGGGGGTCTGACACTTGGGGGTCTCAGGACAATGGCACAGTGATACTTAGGGGGCCCCAGAACAATAGCATGATGACACTTGTTGGCCCCTGTAGGCCACGCTGACATTTGCGGAGGGGTGTAGGTTGCAGTAGGGGTAGGTTGGGGAGGGGGGTTGCGGTTCTGCCCCCTGTTGGTCACATTTTGGAGCGCTCGGTACGAATGATGGGAGTCATGTGGTGTTGCTGCGGATTCTGTTTGCCATCCTCTGGGTGTCATGTGATGTTTGTCCTCTCCCGATGCAGTAATTGCGCTCTGGGTGTGTTTGCATTTTAATATTTCAGGCACATGGTGGATCCATATTTCCTGGGCGCTATAAAACTTTCCTCCTCTCTCCATAATTATTCCGACTGGCAGGAGGAACCCAGACCCATCAATCCTCAATTCCTCCATCCAATTTTCTAATTGCCTTCTTGGCATGCGGCGGGGCCCCGGCCTCACATGATGCATTTGTTGAGCGCGCAGTAATGGACTTCTTAAAATGAGATGCACTTTTTAAAATGACTCAAATAAAAGAGAAAATATGAAGCGGCCCAACGTTACTGGCTGGCGGGGAGCGATCAGTCCGCACGGAAGGACAATGCGCTGTGACGGCGGTCGGAGTTCTGCCAGGACCTTGCGAAAACCTAAAGTGGGATTTTACAATTTGCTGATTCAGGACTCCGAATTTATTATTTCTCTGCAGACTGACATGCTGGGGATTTATATCGGCCCCGTGTTCAGGAGGAATCTGGAGGTGAGAGTCACGGCGCAGGGGCCCCCCAAAATATAAGAACTTCTGCGTGATGCGGGCCTGATGTCATTGTGCAGGCTGCCTCCCAGCTACAGAGTGTGCATAACAGTGTAACACCACCGGGCATCTCCTAAATGAAACATTTCAGGGTACCAGAACGATGACACTGAAACTAGAGGGACAAGATGAGCTAATACTCAGGGGCCCCAGAATAATGACATTATGACAGTTGGCATCCCAGAAAACTGACACACTGACACTTGGGGGCCCCATAACAATGACACAATAACACTTGGGCCCTTAGAACAATAGCACACATGCTGGGGGGCCCCTAGAACAATGACATACTGATACTTAGGAAGATCCAGAGAACGGACAGTCGGGGCCCCTAGAATAATAGTGTGGATACTGGGGGGTCTCTGAGATAATGACACACTGATACTTGGGGACCCCAGAATAATGACACACTTATATATAGGGGTCCAGAACACTGTCACTGGGGGCCCCAGAAAAATGAAGCACTAATATGAGTCCAGAACACAGACACTTGGGGGCTCCTAGAACATTAATGCAGATACTGAGGGGGCCCTTAGAACAATATAACACATGCTTGTGAGCCCCTAGAACAATGACACACTGATACTTAAAACATTGACAGTCGGGGGCCCCTAGAACATTAACGCAGATACTGAGGGGGGCCCTGGAACAATTACACAAAAATACTTGGGGGCCACAGAATAATGACTTAGTGACGCTTGGGGGCCACAGAAGAATTACACACTGATACTTGGGGGCCCCAGAATAATGACATTTTGCCACAGGGGCCCCTAGGACAGTAGTGTGGATACTTGGGGGCCCAGGAAAATGACACACATATATAGGGGTCCAGAACACTGTCACTTGGGGCCCCAAGAAAAATAATGCGGATACTGGGGGGCCTCCTAGAACAATGACACACTGTTTTTTGGGGCCCCGGAAAAATTACGCACTAATATGAGTCCAGATCACTGACACATGGGGGCTCCTACAACAGTAACGCAGATACTGAGGGGGCCCTAGAACAATGACACACTGATACTTGGGGGTCCCTAAATATTGACTTATTGACACTTGGGGGTCCCGGAACAATGACACAATGATATGTGGGGGTCCAGAACACTGACATTTGGGGGCCCCTAGAACAATATTGTGGACACTGGGGGCCCCTAGAAGAATGACACACTGATACTTGGGGGCCCCTGAATAATAATACAGACCCTGCGGGCCCCCGGAATAGTGACAATGGTAATTGAATAGAAGGTTGCAGTTTATTTTCGGATGGAGTTGCAGATCTGCCGGATGACAGCGCAGATTGGTTGCGTTTCGCCGTCTCGTGGCATTCATTTTGTTTACTCGGAGCTCTTCTTGCTAAGCATGCAGAAAACAAGCTCCGGCTTCACAGCTCATCAAACCGCCGACACCAGAGGATCAGCGGAAGAATTTGTACAGCGAGCGGCAGACAGACGCTGCTGGCATTAGAGGGGAGCGGCGGGCGCACAGATTGCCGGCACAAAAGCGTGCAAGAAATCCTCATTATCTGCAGAGTTGCGGAATATTCACACTTCTCTAATCATTCACTTCACATTCTGCTCAGTTCAAAGATTTTTATACACAAACCGCGACTCCTAATGAATTGCTCTCCTGCCAAAGTGAACGCTCGCTGCAGCGCAATTCCCCGAAGGAAAGTGAATTAATGAGTGGCGGCCATATTTCATCATTTTAATGGCAAGTTACATTGCAGCAGCGCAGAGATGGATGGGAGAGCGCAACAGACAGCCGTCCATCCATCGTCTATTGATAACTCCGATATCGATCGGCCAGAAGCTTTCTGCTCAGCGCTCCCCTCTGTCATTCACACAAATATAAATGAAAAGGAATTTAAGAAGAAACAGACGCAGGGGAGGAATAAATGATTGGCGGCGCTGATTGAATGCAGGCGGCCCGGGAAAATCACCAGAAAAATACCATGCATGGAGGTAAGTAGTGCTGAATGGTGGCCGACCCGGGGTACAGGACAAGAGAAGTGGTACTGTGCAGAGTCCATACATACAGAGCAAGAACAGATACTGAGAATTCCCCCTGGGGTACAGGACCAGAGAAGTAGTACTGTGCAGAGTCTCTACATACAGAAAAATAACAGATACTGAGAATTGCTCCCGGGGTACAGGACAAGAGAAGTGGTACTGTACAGAGTCCATACATACAGATACCGAGAATTACACCCGAGGTACAGGACAAGAGAAGTGGTACTGTGCAGAGTCCATGCATACAGAGAACAGATACTGAGAATTACACCCGGGACAATGGCGGTGAATGGCGTCTCGGGGGTTGTATTTCGGGGGGCATGCGGTCATTTTTCTCGCCATGTTATAGACTTTGCGGCCTTTCTATGTTGCGCTCTGTGGCCGCTCATATTTGGGATATTTATAACATCCTCCATGCGATGCATTGTATTTCCCAGACCGGTAATCCCACAGACTTTATTCACACATCCAGCCGGCCGCAGCCGCAATATTACCGCCATTCATTTCCCAGCAATCCCGGCTGATGAAAATACATTTGTCTCCCCGCAGAAGTTCAGCGAGAGGCCGGAGATGTGAAAGGTTTGTAAGATGTCGCTGTGGGGGAAACGATTACCGGGAGACGGCTGCACCGCTCATATAACCCCATCATGCAACCCCATCCTCACCACCAGGGGCAGCACAGAGCTGCACGCAAAGTGGACCTGTCATGCTTCTCAGGTATTGCGTATTCCCTCTCACACAGTACTCCCCCCCGACAGTGCCTTCATCTTCATTTCTCTCCGCAAGGACGACGCCATCCTTGTTCAGGAAGAAATCCGTAGCGATCATTTATCCGATCTCCATAAATGGGCCCCAGAAACAGCAATTACACGTTTTATTACATTAAGGTGAGGCCGGGTATCGGATATCCACGCCGACGCTAACGAGAGCGACTCAGCCCGGCCCACGGAAAGTTCTATTAATGTTGTTCTGACTCCGCGCATTGTTCCAGCCGTGCCGTCCCCGGGGACCCCTTTAATTTGATTCAGGTAACATCCTCCTCCAAATTGCTGAGCAATACAAAGCTGTTAATTGGCTTTTCCTTATTACTATCAGCCGCTCAGCGAAGAATTTTAATCAGCCGTCAGGTTTCCGCTGGGAAGACGAGATTTCCTCCAGAAAAATTACACATCAAAGTTACCAAACAACTAGGTCACCCGTTAACCCCGTCCTGTGCGGCCGCAACCCCCCCCCCCCCCCACTGAAGCAAAGTGCTGCATACAACACAGCGCACTTGCATTTTGTGTGTCCCCCCCCCCCCCCCCCCCCAACTTCCCCAAACAGCGGGGTGCGGGACAAAAAGTTTTATAAAACTTTCTAAAGTTCATCTGCATGGAGTATGTATGTTTACCTTTAGTATTACCCTGCCTAACAACCCACAGAATAAAGAGAGAAATACAAGACGCAGTTTTATTAGAGGAAAAAAGTTGAGAATAACGCTCAAAGAGGGGGATATGGAATGGTGGGAAGTAGTGAGGGTTTAGGAGACAGAAGGAGACGGGTAGGTGAGGGTGAAGCGTTTGGTTTTGAGGGATCTTTTAAATGAGCAGAAAGTAGGAGCAAGCCGAATAGGACGAGGAGACCATTCCAGAGAGTCGGGGCAGCTCTAGAAGCTCTTGGAGCCGTGCGTGTGATGAGGTTATGAGTGAGGAAGTCATTAGTAGATCATTGGAGGAGCGAAGAGAGCGGCTAGGGGGTATTATTCTATCAGGGGAGAATGGTAAGTGGGGTAAGAACTGTGGAGGGATTTGAAGGCAAAGTACAGGAGATGAATTTGATTCAAAGGTGAAAAGGAAGCCAATGGAGAGAACTACAAAGAGAGGCAGCAGAAGAGGAGAGGTGGGAAGG
>NC_092867.1:5446524-5451248 GCF_032062135.1 Pyxicephalus adspersus | reverse complement strand
GGGGGGTAAGAGTGGTAATAAGAGTTATGATATTTCCGGGGGATTTATATACAATTGGGAATATTTCTTTGTATCTGATCACCCGGAATACTTTTCTTATTGAAGAATGAAGCCGATGGGATTTCCCCCTCTGATCAGTGACATTGCGTTTTCCTATCTCTGGGCAGCGCAGGGATCTCGGTATTCTGCGCACGCAGGGGAAGCGTTTCGGTGTAATTGCGATTGTTACAATATATCATCATTTTCGGATAAATGTAAACCTAACAGTTCATCAAATCCTCTGACAGCTGTGACAAATTGCACGTTGAACCCGGGCGCGCGACAAGAAGCGGGGACGCACGGCCGTAACAAAGGGATGTTTACGGATTGAAGGAACCTTTAATTAACTGAGGAAATTAAAAAGTGACTTTTACAAAGCGGCTCTAATAAGAAGTCGCAGCTTAACGCGCTCGCTAACATGTGTTAATCGAGTGCGCGCTCGTTAGGGGGGAATATTAATGAGGCGGAGGACGGTTCCGAGCCAGAGACCCCCTAATGACACAATCGCAGCAATCCCTGTAGGATGTAAATCAAAGAGTCCCCTCCCGCCATCGATATCGGTCAGCAGGCGGGTACAATGGGCGCCATATATAGGGGGTCACGGGCAATTGTCGCCAATGGGCTGCAACTAGAAATGCGCCTTATATTTCCTGGCATTCCAAGCAAGATTATCTTATGAAACTGAAAACATTTTAATGCACTGCTAATAAAAACAAAATTTACATTTATGGAACAAACAACTGATGGCACTTGGACGGCGTAGATCAGAAAGCAGCAAACCAATCGGAGAATCAGGAAAAGATTTTTGGGTGAGGTTCCGCACACAATGGGTCTGATTTATTAAAGCTCTCCAAGGCTGAGGATACATTTTCATCAGTGAACCTGGGTGATCCAGCAAACCTGGAATGGATCTGGCCCAGAATTCAAAACATTTGCTAACAAATTACTTTGAAGAAATCCATTCCAGGTTTGCTGGATCACCCAGCTTCACTAATGAAAAGGTATCCTCTCTGGGGGCAGGGAAGGCGTATAAACCGGGGTCATGGCATCAGGTGGAACTACAGCCTCCCATAGCTGCGGCACTTCAGTGGAAGTCCATTGGTGATCAGTGTCCAAGGACCTGAGCTGAAGTTAAGGAGGTGCAGTTTGGTCACCTCTCCGCCCCCTCCAGCCTGTGATTGGATAGCAAAGGAGAAGCAGCGGACTGATGAACTCCTCACTGTCCTATCACTGTGTTAGACTGACTGCACTGTGCAATGTATGATGCTCCTCCCACTCCCAGCATGCAGCGCAGGAAACTACAAGAGCCCAGTACTTATTGGATGCAGACAATATATTGAAATGTGCTGCAGGATATGCCGAGGAATAAGTTGGGATTTTTATATCAGTGCAAAGTTTTGTTTTAAACCTCCAGGTGGCAAAGAGAACAAATGTGCAGCAAACTGGCACCTGTGCATGGGATGAAGGTTCTGGTCCACTATTGGCAAAGGAGTAATCTTCTGACCTGAACCTCAGCCGCATGCTTTTCCTGCGTTGATGCATTACGGCCGTATCCAAGCAACAAGATGGGAACTTTGTGCGGATTGCTCAGATTCTGGCGCATTAACAGGATCGCTCCGCTCTGCAAGGTGACCCGCCATGCTGGAGAGTTAAGAAAATCTCATTTTCATATCCGCCTCGACCCCTGAAGTGCAAGATGTGGGGGGGGGGGTATTATCCAGCAGTGCCCTGCTGGTCCTTTTTGAAAGGTTTGGTAGAATGATAGCTGCTGGAGAAGAAAGGGAAGATTGGGCAAAATGGGGGGTTATAAACCCTTCACACTAGGACACCCTGCACCACAAGCGCACAAATCTATATATGTAAAATTGTATGTATGTTCCACCATCACTCAAAAACGCATGGAGACATCTCAACCAAACTTGCCATACATATGACACATGTCAGTGCACCACTGATCTTTGTACAGCGCTGTGCTATATGTCAGAGCTATATTTGGATATGCGTGTATGTCATCACTCGTAAACGTATAGAGACATTAAAACCCATCTTGCTGGACATATGACACCGCTTATCTTTGTACAGCGCTGCGGTATATGACAGGGCTATATAAATGTATAATAATAGTGTGTGACTGTGGGGGGACATTAGAGTGTCAGCTCCTTTGTACAGAGACTGATAGGACTGGCACAGTGTTCTCTGTACAGCAGTATGGTATATGTCAGAGTTATATAAATGTATAATAATAGTGTGTGACTGTGAGGGACATTAGAGAGTCAGCTCCTCTGTACAGAGACTGATGGGTCTAGCTCAGTGTTTCATTGTACAGCACTATGGTATATGTCAGAGCTATATAAAAAAAAATGTATGTATGTATGTATGTATGTCATCACTGTCGATACACATCGAGACATTTAAGCCAAACTTGCAAGACATATGACTCAGACACATGTGAGTGCACCGCTGATTTTTGTACAGCGTTGTGGTATATGTCAGAGGTATATTTGCATTTTGTGTGTATGTATTGCTCAGTGACAGTGTGCCTTTTGCTTATATTTTTACATACTTTTTTTGGACTATTTTACAAATTTCTGGCCCGTAATAATGATTTCCAGAAAACGTAGGGCAAATGGTTGAGTGCAATCAAAGGCAAAAAGAAAATGAAACAACACCGTAGATAAGAAAATCACTATAGCTTTATTTGATTCCTTTTCCTGTATAATATAAGATTGCAATAAATAAATACCCGGTATTTACCGGGCTGCTTTTATAAAATTGTGCGGTAAGGATGAGGAGGGAGATGAGGGGTCACACAGAACCCCAATAGGAGAATCCACCATTAGGATGATAGAATCTATTGCATTGCAGCAGTGCATCTTATAGTAATGGATTTATAGATTTTATCATTTGTATTTATACCAATTGGGGACGTGGGGGGATATCAGCCCCGGGGACGGATGATGGACAAGCTGGTCTAAACATCCATCACAAAGTAATCTATTCCACCATCTGTAGGAGCAACACCGTATTCTGATGTTGTAGCCATCTCTTACCCCTCTCTCAGCTTACTCTCTCTTCTGTTCCCTAATATCACGTTCTCTCTTTCCTTTTATCCCCAAATTGTCTCCCCCTCCTTTCCTTTTCTCTGTCTCACCCCCATTCCCCCCTCTATCACCCTTTCACCAATATTACAGGGAATGCTATAGATTCTATGATCCTGTTGGTAGATCCCTATCAAGCAGATTAAGCTAATTGGGGTTCAGTGTGACCCCCTATTTGTTCCTCTCTCCCACCTCCTCTTCGCCTCTCTATATCCTCTGGAAATAGGGGGTAGAGAAAGAGAAGGGGAAGAGAGAATGACGGGGAGTGGGGAAGAGAATGATAGTATGGAAAGGGATTAAGGTTAGGGGGAGGGATAAAGAAAGAAGGCGATATAGGGGGTTGAAGAGGAAAATGTCGGGGGGAACCCCAATGAGCCTAATCTGTTTGATAGGGGAATCCACCATTTTATAGATTTTATGTATTATTACCAACTGGGGGGGGAGATATCGGCCCCAGATGATGGACAAGTTGGTCTAGACATCCATCACAAAGTCATTTATTCCACTATCTAAAGGAGCAACACAGAGCTATCTCCATCAGACAGAGAATGGGGGGGAGAGGGAAGGGAGGGAAGCGAGAAGAAGAAGGGGGAAAGAATGACGGGGAATGGGGAAGGGAATGATAATGGGGAAAGGGGAGGTTAGGGGGAGCAATAAAGGGAGGGAGAGAGAAGGAAGTGGATATAGAGGAAGAATAGGAGGTGGGAGAGAAAAATGGGGGGTCACAGAGAACCCCAACAAGCCTAAGCTGCTAGCTAGAGGAATCCACCAACAGGATCATAGAATCCATTGCATTCCATTCCCTATGATGGCGGGAATAGAGATTAAAGTTAGGGAGAGATAGAGGGGGGAATGGGGGTGAGAAAATCGTGGGGAGACAATTGGGGGATGTAAGGAAATAGAGAATATGGGGGAACAGAATAAAGAAAACAAGCATCAGACAGACAGATATACAGACGGACGGACAGATCTATGATTTCGGTCTGAGCGTCAGCAGCTAACGATGATCACTCTGCTATTAACAATCTCCAACCACTCATCAGTGCATGAAGCCTTCTATCATTTCTATGCGGCTCTTGCTAGGAGCCAGGAGCGATATAACTGCAGCTCCATTACCAGAAGAGAGGCAGAAAGATAATTAAAAGCATTTGACAAGCGCAGGAAACGTGCACTAATGTTCCTCACTGAGAATTTTTATTATACCTGGAATTTAGATACATTTGTACATTTTAATAACGTTCACACAAATGCAGTGCGGGGCAGCAAAACAGCAATGAAATAACAGATGTTCACCAATAAAACAGAGCCGGGACTCCACGCCTGCGCCTAAAGTACACAACGAGCTGCAGAGAGCGAGGTATATGACACTACAGCTCATCTATGCAAAACTGAGGTTATTTACCCAAAAGCTTCATTTATCAGGAATCCTAATATGATGTTATTGTTGTATTTGTGTCTCTGCCCCTCCCACAATGGGGAGATTTTCCCTAATCCTTTGTGTCTCTGCCCCTCCCACAATGGGGAGATTTCCCCCAGTAGTTTGTGTCTCTGCCCCTCCCACAATGGGGAGATTTCCCCCAGTAGTCT
>NC_092867.1:5440442-5445393 GCF_032062135.1 Pyxicephalus adspersus | reverse complement strand
CAATGGGGAGATTTCCCCCAATAGTTTGTGTCTTTGCCCCTCCCACAATGGGGGGATTTCCCCCAATCGTTTGTGTCTCTGCCCCTCCCACAATGGGGAAATTCCCCCAGTAGTTTGTGTCCCTGCCCCTCCCACAATGGTGAATGCCCCCCATCACTCATTCACCTACACACCAGCCAATCTCTGCCAGTTCCAGCATGTCATGAAACCCCTATATGTAACGGGTGCTGACGGGGTTTGTTACTCTTCATTATGTAAATATGGCTCTTCACGGGAAGAAGTGTTAATTTATTTCAATACTTAATTATTTTGTATTTGAAAGATTAAAAAAAAACACATCTGGTGATTTATGGAAATATTTGATAATTTATGATAATTTCATTGGTGCGCACCGTTTTAATATCTCTTAATTCTGCTCGCTTTTATTAACACAGCTGTCAGTCGGGGGGATCTCTGCGCTCCCCGAAGGAACGACTTCCCGATTTACTTAGTGGCTAGACAGATATTACGCCTGAGAGCAGCGAGGAGCGAGGAGATATATATATATATATGTGTATGAGAGGGGATACAGAGGAAGAATAATATCACCCCGATTATATTACCCCGCCATGTGATAACAGAGCATTGTCCAAATGTCAGTTTGTATTTGGAGGAACGAGCATTGTAGATGAACGATGATCCCCGCACAATTCTGTCCACATAGAAATCATCCATTTGTTTGCCATCATCAGGCAGAGCCATGAACTGTTATCCCTACACACACCCACACAAACCAATCTGTCATGTTGGATCGTCCAAGCACCGAGAATCCTCATCATTGGCATCTTTGGGTCCACAATTATCAGATAATATAACTAATATTTTATTATTATTATTATTATTATTATTATTAATATTATAAGCCGTATTTATATAGCACCAGCACAGTGGCTCAGTGGTTAGCATTATGGATTTGCAGCGCTAGATCCCAGGTCCCACTATCTGCATGGAGTTTGCGGGTTCTCCCCGTGTTTGTGTGGCTTTCCTCCGGGTACTCCGGTTTCCTCCCAACATGCAGTTAGGTTCATTGGCTTCCCCCCAAAATTGACCTTAGACTGTAATGATGGCATATGGCTATGGTAGGGACATTAGATTGTGAGCTCCTTTGAGGGACAGCTAGTGACATGACTATGGACTTTGTACAGCGCTGTGTAATATGTTGGCGCTATAAGGGACATTAGATTGTGAGCTCCTTTGAGGGACAGCTAGTGACATGACTATGGACTTTGTACAGCGCTGTGTAATATGTTGGCGCTATATAAATACTGTAAAATAATATCAGCAGCCCTGTACATTAAATAAGGATTAGTTAGGTCACTGACATTTTCCAGGATCTTTCTTACTGAAATGTTTAAACAAGTGAACTGATAAATCTCTGCTATTAAATCAGCAAAACCTTGTTCTAATAGGGTCGACCAAAGCAGGGTTCTTCTCCCTGTATATAGGTAGATAGCACCATCGGTTTCTGTGGCGCTGTACAGAATACAATGTATCAGGTATCATTAACACATACAAAGCTCATAATCTGAACAATACGACTTGCCACCCACACGCTGAACTGAAACTCAATGACATTTACTTTTCTCTGTGCATTGATTATCTGAACTCCCAACACAACAACAAACTTCAATCTGTCTTCTGACCGCCAGACTCTGCAGAAACGGCTTCTAAAATGGTGGCCGATGACCTCCTCAGAGAAAAGTCACATGGAAACTTCTCTTTCCTTTTTTTCCTAAATCTTTTCTCTGCGTTTGAAATCCCCAATCCTCTATTCCAAACCCTGCACTATGTTGGTATCGGTGAGTTTTCTTGGTTCACTTTCTATTCATCCAACAGCTTGATCCAAATTTATTCCTATGATAACCCTTCCTCCCCTACTTCCTTCTCCATGGGTCATTCCCTGGAACCGTTGTCTCCTTTCTTGCCAAACTCAAATCCTTCCTTTTACTTACAATACCAACTGCACACAGCACACAATTCTATCTGCTCACCAATGAATTATCTCTCTTTGTCCTGGACATCTCATTGTGGATGGCTGACAGAGACCTAAATCTCAGCCTGGATAAACGTGAGCTCATCATCTCCCCCCTTCCCAAACTTTCAAAATCTCCCCCCAATTTATGTTATTCATCCCTCTCCTCAGGCACATTGTCTTCACCTGCACATCTCAAAAATTCACCTTACCTGTCCCCAGAGACCACCAAACTCCTTGTACACACTCTTATCATCTCTGGACTACTGTAACCTCCTCCTCTCTGGTATTCCACTGACCTCTCCTCTACAATCTATTATGAATGCTGCAGCCAGACTCATCCACCATTCCCACCTACCTACCCCACACACAGCCATCCCACTTACCTACCCCATACACAGCCTTCCCACCTACCTACCCCATACACAGCCTTCCCACCTACCTACCCCATACACAGCCTCCCCGATACACAGCCTTCCCACCTACCTACCCCATACACAGCCTTCCCTCCTACCTACCTCATACACAGCCTTCCCACCTACCTACCCCATACACAGCCTTCCCATCTACCTACCTCATACACAGCCTTCCCACCTACCTACCCCATACACAGCCTTCCCACCTACCTACCTGCCTCTCCTTGTAGTTGTCTTCATAGCCTTCCATTTCACCTTAGAATCAATTCATCCCCTGTGCTTTGCCTCCAAATCCCTCCACAGTTGTTGCCCCACTTACCTTTCTGACCTGATAGAAAAATACCCCTCTCGCCGCTCTCTCTACCCCTGCAATGACCGACTAATGACTTCCTCACTCATAACCTCATCACACGCACGGCTCCAAGACTTTTCCAGAGCTGCCCCGACTCTCTGGAATGGTATTACCTTGGTATTCAGCTTGATCCTACTTTCTGCTCAAAAGAGCCCTCAAACCCCAACGCTTCAACCTCACCTACCCGTCTTTTTCTGTCCCCTAAACCCCTCATTACTCACCCACCATTCCATATCTCCCTACTATAGTGTGAAACTTCCCCCACCTCCTAGATTGTAAGCTCTTCAGGGCAGGGTCCTCTCCTCTGAGAGTGGATCATGCCTGCATTCTCTGTTGGAAGATCATGCAACAGGATGACAACGCATAAGCACAATTGTCAGGTGGACAGAGAGTTGTCACTGTATAAAAGGAAGTGGCAACAACAGTACCTTTCATGGCAGAATCACCAGGAAATGTATTAAGAGATGCATATTTGAAAAATCTGAACATAATCTGTAAGACATTGATAAAAATGAGTGACTATGGAGGATTCCTGGTCTGTAGAGATGTACAAAGATTTCTGTTTGTAGTAAATGACTTATATTCTTCACAGGGCCCCGTATCATTGAATTGCCACCTTGGCATTGGAGGGCGTTTCTCGTTCTCTGCTGCGGCTGCAGAAAATGATCCCTCACCCATCGCATGGAAACCGCTAACATGAGGCAGAAGATAATTATGATACAAAATACCCCAGATCAGATCTCAGCGCTCTCCTCGTATTGTCTGAGATGATGAAACCCGGGGAAAAAAATCCATCAATACCCCCCGGGGGGGGAGACAATCAATTGTTAATGAGAGGAGCAGAAAAGAAATTTCTGGATGATATTACCTCCATTATATAGAAATATTAAAAATAGAAAATTCTATAAAATGTGCAGACCTCACTCCCCATCTACAGCCGGGACACTGCATGACGACTGCAAGGCTGCTGACAACAATAGCGTAATATTGGAACCTGAGGAATAACCCTTATAATGGGCACAACTGGAAAACAGACCCTGGAACCCAGCACAGGGATGGCAGAGAGCCCTCATAATGGGCACAACTAGGGTACAGACCCAGGATTTCAGCACAGGGATGGCAGTGATCCCTCATAATGGGCACAGCTGGGGTATAGACCCAGGAACTTAGCACAGGGATGGCAGAGATCCCTCATCATGGGCACAACTGGGGTACGGACCCAAGAACTCAGCACAGGGATGGCAGAGATCCCTTATGATGGGCACAACTGGGGTACCGAGCCAGGAACCCAGCACAGGGATGGCAGAGATCCCTCATAATGGGCATAGCTGTGGTACAGACCTAGGAACTGAATGTGTGATGGTGGGAACCCATCACAATGAGCACAAACCAGGAACTCAGCACAGGCATGGCGGAGATCTCTCATAATGGGCACACCTGAGGTACAGAGCCAGGAACTCAGCACAGGGATGGCAGAGATCCCTCATCATGGGCACAGCTGGGGTACAGAGCCAGGAACTCAGCACAGGGATGGTAGAGATCCCTCATAATGGGCACAGCTAGGGAATAGACCCAGGAACTCAGCACAGGGATGGCAGAGATCCCTCATCATGGGCACAACTGGGGTACGGACCCAAGAACTAAGCACAGGGATGGCAGAGTTTCCTCATAATGGGCATAGCTGGAGTACAGACCTGGGAACTGAATATGTGGAAGGTGGGAACCCATCACAATGGGCACAAACCAGGAACTCAGCACAGGCATGGCAGAGATCTCTCATAATGGGCACACCTGAGGTACAGAGCCAGGAACTTAGCACAGGGATGGCAGAGATCCCTCATAATGGGCACAGCTGGGGTACAGAGCCAGGAACTTAGCACAGAGATGGCAGAGATCCCTCATCATGGGCACAACTGGGGTACGGACCCAAGAACTAAGCACAGGGATGGCAGAGTTTCCTCATAATGGGCATAGCTGGGGAACAGACCTGGGAACTGAATGTGGGGATGGTGGGACCCCATCACAATGGGCACAAACCAGGAACTCAGCACAGGGATGGCAGAGATCCTTATAATGGGCACAGCTGGGGTATAGACCCAGGAACTCAGCACGGGGATGGCAGAGATCCCTCATAATTGGCACAGCTGGGGTACAGAGCCAGGAACTCAGCAC
>NC_092867.1:5432836-5440356 GCF_032062135.1 Pyxicephalus adspersus | reverse complement strand
AGAGATCCCTCATAATTGGCACAGCTGGGGTACAGAGCCAGGAACTCAGCACTGGGATGGTGGGAACTCCACATATTGGGCACTGCAGGTACATGCATGTACAGACCCAGGAACTCGATGTAGGAATGGTGGGAGCTCCTTATAATGGGCGCAACTGGGGTACAGACCCAGGAACTTAGCACAAGGATGGCAGAGACCCCTCATAATGGGCACAGTTGGGGTACAGACCTAGGAACTCGATTTTGGAATGGTGGGGACCAGTCGTAATGGGCACAAGAGGTGCACAGGCCCAGGAACCCAGCACATGCATGGTGGGAGCTCCATATAATGGGCACAGATGGGGTACAAACCTGGGTGAATGACTGACAGACCAACATACGGATTTCCCTAATATATATAGTTTGGCACAATATGGCGGCAGCGTTGGGGGGGTTGCAGGCGACTGGGAATCGCAGGATATGACAAATCTTCGATGTTTCCTGTAATTCTCTGTATTAACACAGCACGTGGCGGGCGACTCGGGTCACCGATCGGCCGCTGCGCCCCTTTACTAAACACAGGCCATCGTTTCCTCCGATTTGTTGGAGCCGCTGAGCTCGGCTGAGATATTTGGTGCCGACAGCTCAGAATGGAGTCAAAAAATAAACTCCGAGCTTCCATGTCAGCCACCCGGTAATAATTATGTGTCACAAACTGCAGAAGAGCCAGCGAGAGGTCAGCGAATACTAATGGGGACAAATGGAAAACAAAGGCGGAGATATTAATGGTGCTGGGACGGTGCAGGGTCCCGGGATCTCCCAGATTTCTATGGAAGAGAGAGATCCCTGCTTGTCATCGCTTAGCGATTGGTCATCTTTGCAGCGGCTCTCCATCAGGAACAGAAGAGGAAATCTTCACTACTTCCTGTTTAGTCTCTAGTACAGGAAATGAAGGCAAATTCACACTAAAAGCCCTGTGGTGGGGGGGGGGGGGGGGGTAAATAGCTTAATCATAAAGTGGACCTGTCTATGCTCATAGGAGGAGTAGGGTCACTCTGTGCTGTCACTTATGGATGTTCCAGGGTTTTTCGGTGTTCCATCAGATTTTGCTTCCTCCAGTGCTGCCTAATGTTACCCCCTACCCCCCTTCCTAATTACAAACCTACCCCCACCTGGAGCCTAAACGGAACCTCTGCTTTGTACTTACCCCCCACCCCATATCTGAACCCCCAGTCTTGTGCCGAATTTACCCCCTTCCTGCCTAATGCCCAACCTACCCAGACCCTAACCTCAAATTCTTCCAGTTTACATAACTTCCAGGCTCTAAATCTGAGGGAACATCTGCTGAGCTCCAATAACAGTTCTAGGGGCTCCCCCAATTAAGGCTGCCCCATATTTCTCAATGACAGGTCCTCTTTACCAGTTACACACTGACAATCTTACATTGTAAGCAAAGAATAATACTGTGCACCCCGAGTGATCACCTGATTCCAGCGTATCACAGACTATGACAGGTGCTCCCCAACAGCAAAAGTCCCTACAATATGGGACCCCGCAAAATGGGTGGAGGATGGGGGGGGGGGGTTAGCATTTACTAAAACCACCTCATTACCTGCAAGAATTATTTATTCTTGAATCTATTTCTCTATCATTCCATCTTCAAATTTTCCCCACCATTACCTCTTCGATCTCCTGCTGACAAAAATAAACAAAAAGCCCCCAAGTGTAAATCCCCAGCCGGGGTCCTATGGGGCCCATCCATCTCTTGGCGCCTGCACTGGCCCCTCACCTGCTCCTCCCCCCACCATGAGCTGAATGAAGACCTCCATGTGCAGTGTGAGGAGTCCTCGGTGCCGAATAATGGGGAGCCGGGGCCCGGCTCAGTTACAAAAATAAAAAGTCTCTAATCCCCATTCCACGGGGACCACCGACTCATCAATCCCCCTTAGAGGAAACCAGAAAAGGGCCCATCCCATGGCCGCCTGGGCACAGCTGTCCCGCATCTCTTTACACTGACGCCGGCTGATTGATGGTGGTGACCACACGTTACCTACCTGATGTATTAAAGCTCTTCGAGACTATCATGGGACAACCTGGGTGATCCAGAACACCTGGAATGGATTTCCTAAAAATTCATCACCACATCCATTCCAGGTTGCTGGAATACCCACAATATCCCATAATAAGTTGTATGTTTTCCAGCTTTAATAAATCAGGCTCAATGTATTGCTATAGGACATCATTGTATTGTTTTAAGGAGCCTCGGGTGTGTAGAATCAGCAAATGACTACAGAACATCACCCCAATCTGGTTTCTGTGTGACACCACTCTGTATAATATCTCTGACCTGGGGTCACCCCAATGCAATGGGAGCTTTCCCTGTATGTGGCAGAGTAACCATTCCTTCCACATTGTATCTCGCTGCAGCCTCTCACCTCTCACAATGTTAATATGTTGCAGTCTGATCACTGGAGGGGGGAGACTGGGGAAATGCTTCCTCCTGCCTGCAGCAAGCCGATGACATCATCTCAGCCTAGGCAAAGTCATTGACTGGAGCTCAGGGACGGCTTTTCTGAATAAGGATCCTTCTGCTGTACATTGGGACAGTCAGGCAGTTATCCAATAAAGTCACTGACAGGTTCTCTTACTTAATAAATCTGTACACTGCTTTCTCGTTAACACTTCCGCCAATAATAATGTCTTCCTATTGTGTGATACTTCCCCCACCTTCTAGATTGTAAGCTCTTCGGGGCAGGGTCCTCTCCTCCTGTCTGTCATTTGCAACCCCTATTTAATGTACAGCGCTGCATAATATGTTGGCGCTATAAATCCTGTTTAATAATAACATTACATTTCTTCTTGTAGATTTTACACAATATGGCGGAGACGTTCGGGTTTATCTGGCGGTTCAGGATTGAGGACGCTGGATGTGTCAAGGTTATTCTTCCAATTAGCGGGGTTTGTTAGCGAGACAATTATCTGTCCGCAGTGCTCGCTCCACCGCCTATTTATTATCCCCAAACAAACTAAATCAAGGAATTTCTTCCTTGTGACCAATGCGGAGTATCCGAGCTCCCCGCGCTGAGCAAACATCGCCGCATCAAGGCCGCCGTCAGTGTCAGTGTAGTGTCAGCAACAATTTAGTGGCTACAGAGCTCATTACTGCCCGCGCAACAATCAGAGGAGGGGCCACAGTGGCTCTGGGTGCCAGAGACACTGCAAATATTTACAGCCTGTGTGACTGTACCAAAGGAGCTGACACTCTAATGTCCCCCCACAGTCACACACTATTATTATTTATTTATATAGCTCTGACATATACCGCAGTGCTGTACAGAGAACATTGAGCCGGTCACATCAGTCTCTGTACAGAGGAGCTGACACTCTAATGTCCCCCACAGTCACACACTATTATTATACGTTTATATAGCTCTGACATATACTGCAATGCTGTACAGAGACCATTGAGCCAGTCACATCAGTCTCTGTACAGAGGAGCTGACACTCTAATGTCCCCCACAGTCACACACTATTAAAATTTATTTATATAGCTCTGACATATACCGCAGTGCTGTACAGAGAACATTGAGCCGGTCACATCAGTCTCTAGGTTGAGAAGCTGACACTCCAATCTTATTCTACTTGCAAACGCTATTATTATACATTCATATAGCTCTGACATATACTGCAGTGCCGTACAGAGAATGATGTGATATGTGACACCTGGAGGTAACTTAGAAGGTGAGAGATGGAGGACGGATAACAGAGACAAGGTGACAACCTCATCCTCCGCACCCTTCACATTTTATTACCCATGATCCCCTGGGCTGATCCTCCAGAGCTCTGATAAGACTTAAAGGGCAGATAATACTCTGATGTAAGAAGTAAAATATCACTCTCAGAACTTTCTCCTCCGGGGATTAGAGATCAGTCAATAGAATTCTCTGCCGCCCTTCCACCATGTTCCTATACAGAGAAGGGACGGATCAGTGGAGATCTATGGCACGTCCACCATTGCCAATGATGCAGTAATGTCACCGACACAAACCCATCTAAATGTAAACTGGCTGAAATGTTAAATCTTTCGGAATATGACCCCGGCTTCAGATTATGAGATCTGCTGAGGATGTTCAGTCTGAGCTGACCCAAAGCTGATTGACAATGTTCATTTTGGAGGAAGTTTGCAATAAATCCAAACACTTTTCACTTTTTATCACCTGAGCATAAATATATTGTGTAGGTTCCCTTGTCCTGCTAAGACCTCTGAAGGTGCCCTGTGGTATCCACCACCAAAACGCCAGAAAAACAACCTTTTAAATCACATCTATGCCCCAACGACCGCCCTTCTGCCCCCAAAATGCACCCTACTACCCCCACCGGTCCGCCTCCTTCCCATAGTGCACCCTACTGCCCCCACCGGTCCGCCTCCTTTCCATGGTGCACCCTACTGCCCCCACCGGTCCGCCTCCTTCCCATAGAGCACCCTACTGCCCCCACCGGTCCACCTCCTTCCCATAGTGCACCCTATTGCCCCCACCAGTCCGCCTCCTTCCCATAGTGCACCCTACTGCCCCCACCGGTCCGCCTCCTTCCCATAGTGCACCCTACTGCCCCCACCGGTCCGCCTCCTTCCCATAGTGCACCCTACTGCCCCCACCGGTCCGCCTCCATCCCATAGTGCTCCCTACTGCCCCCACCAGTCCAGTCCGCCTCCTTCCCATAATGCACCCTACTGCCCCCACCAGCCCGCCTTCTTTCCATAGTGCACCCTGCTCCCCCCACCAGCCTGCCTACTTCCCATAGTGCACGCTACTGCCATCTCTCCCCAAGGTAAATAACACACCTGGCCATCCACAGGATCTAAAACCTGATTCATTAGACCTGGCCACCATTGCTCCATGGCTCCGGATGTTACATGCCCATTGCATGGATTTTTTAGATCTCGGCATGGGTCGGCATGGTCACTCGGACTGGTCTGAAGCTATGCAGCCCCACATGACTCAGGCTGCAATGTGCTGCATGTGGTGATGACTTTTTCTGATGGTCGGCATTCTGTTTATCAAGAACTTGCACTATATTAGCTCTTCTGTGTAATCAGACCAGATGGACCCCCTCCATCACCACTGACTTGGCCACACATGGGGCCCCAGTTACTGGATTTTTTTGTCTATGTTTAGGGCACTTCTGATGTGGAATCTCTCCATGTTAGCAATATACAGGAGCTGGGTGCAATACAGGTTCTCTTTACTACAAACTAGAATTGCCATCTCGGGTTGAGCGTCCCTCATACATTGAGTGGATCAGACAGAGCTCTACACATCCAGCCAATTACTCAGTATAGGAGTTATGACAGTGCAGGCCGGCACAGGACGGGGTAATATACGGAAATGGACGAATATTCATGAGGAGGAAGACGTGAGCTGCAAATGTAAATCAGAGTGGATTATGTGTAGAGGATAATATACATCGGAAACCAATACAGCTTATCAATTTCCCAGAAGAGTCTTCCATCAATGAGGGATCATTTCTCACAATACAGAGTTTAATGTACTATTGTCTGTTCTGTAATCCACAGCAAACTAATGGCTGCCCACCAATTCCCCACCACACCAATCACCACTAATCCCACCATACCACCACCATACTAATGACCACCCACAGATCCCCACCACACCAATTACCATCTATTTATCCCCAGCATATTAATGACCACCCACTAATCCCCACCACACCAATCACCACTAATCCCACCATACCCCCACCACACCAATCACCACTAATCCCACCATACCACCACCATACTAATGACCACCCACTAATCCCCCACCACACCAATCACCATCTATTAATCCCCAGCATATTAATGACCACCCACTAATCCCCCACCACACCAATCACTACTAATCCCACCATACTAATGACCACCCACAGATCCCCACCACACCAATTACCATCTATTTATCGCCAGCATATTAATGACCACTCACTAATCCCCACCACACCAATCACCACTAATCCCAACATACTAATAACCACCCACAGATCCCCACCATACTAATACCCACCCACCAGCACACCATTTACCATCCATTAATCCCCAGCATACCAAGTACTATTAATCCCAACATACTAATGACCACCCACAGATCCCCACCACACCAATCACTATCTATTAATCTCTAGCATATTAATGACCCCTCACTAATCCCCACCATACTAATGACCACCCAACATATCCCCCACCACAGCAGTCACCACCTATTAATCCCACCATACTGATAACCTCCCCCTCCACACCAGTACATACCCACCAATTCCCAACACACCAATGTCTAGCCACTAATGCTTATCATACTAATGACTTCCCACCATTTTCCACCAATTCCCACCCAATAAATCACCAATGACTACCCATTAATCCCACCACACCAGTACATACCCAGTATTCCGCCAACACACCAATATCTACCCCCGTGTTTCTCAACCTGGGTTCCTCCAGAGGTTTCTGGGGGTTCCTTGATCCATGAGCAGTTTTTGACTCTCCAGTCAGTTTAACTGACCCCAATAATCTTTTTGGCTATTTGTAAGGGTGACATTCTTCCCAATGGCCAGCAATGTAAGAGAAATTATTTCCACTGCCCCCCCGTCCCTCAAAGGAGCTCACAATCTAATGTCCCTACCATGGTCATATGTCATTATCACTGTCTAAGGTCAATTTTGGGGGGAAGCCAATTAACCTAACTGCATGTTTTTGGGACGCAAACATGGGGAGCCTGCAAACTCCATGCAGATAGTATTCTGGCCAAGATTAAAACCTGGGACCCAGAAAAACCTTCTAAAATCAGTGCCCCCCCCCCTCCCTGCCAAATCACATTTAATATTTGTAATCATAAATTTTTCATCCCACAGTTTTATTCTTCGGCACCAATTCAATTACACAATAATTGTGTTTTTCTTCAAAAATCCATCACATAATATTGTCTACCAATTTATATTTCTGCGCAAGTTTTTAAAATCAGATATTTTAAAGAAACTCATCGCCCTCCCCCTAATAATATTTTATTATTTCAGATAAGCCGTCAGTTATATTTGCACTTCATCACATTTTGTAAATTTGGTAAAATCAGCAGAATATCATACAAAACAGCTGAAAGTCAAACCAGGAAAGTGAATGGGCTGAAGCATTGAACCACAGCGAGAAATAAACGATAATAAATAACGGCGGAATGAATAAAAGTCTGGAGGAGAAAGCAGCAAAGCAATCGCTCGGTCTCCTGATAAATAGGACTTTCCTTTCATAACAATACTTCTCCACTTTTTCAGACATTTTATATCATAAAAAATGAGATTACAAAGTATACATTAAATATTCAAAAGAGAACAAGTTCATGGAGAAAAGATACCATGTATATGTTAGTGGAGTACAAATTGTTACCGTGATCAAAGCCTTTTATCTGTAGAATGTGAATGGAGAAAAGAAATAATGCCGAAGAGAGAGGACTGGGAAGAGAGAACTCCAAAAAGAGGACTGGGGAGAGAACC
>NC_092867.1:5427503-5431993 GCF_032062135.1 Pyxicephalus adspersus | reverse complement strand
GAGTACATAGAAGAAAGAACTGGGAGGAGAAAACTGGGAAGAGAGAACTGAGAAGAAAGAACTGGGGAGAGAGAACCCAGAAGAGAGAACCAGTGTTTAGAGGTAAGAGGTTGATGAGGGGTACACAGGTTATTGGTGAATGAGGGGTAAGCGGTGGATGGGGGTGCAGTTTTGGGCAATATTATCACTTCTATTGTGTCATTGTTACATAGGTCCATCATTTTATCCCTTTGTCCTATAGGGCACAGCAATGACTTAGAGGGTCAGAGGATGATGGAGGAGGGCAGAGACTGCAGCACTGCAATGGAGGGGGTAAGAGACCCAGGCCACCCTTTTGGGGTAGGGAACAGCTTTCACTCGAGCTTTGATTAGTTTCAACAAATACCAAATTAATTCTTCATGGATCAAATCTGTTCTCTCCAGCTTCAGAGCCAGATATGCCCAGACTGGTATTTGGCACAGTTATGCACACTCGGGAGCTGGGGACAATCTTTAGGTCTGTAGCAGAATGTAGAAATCAATGTTCTGCCACCATTTGTGGAATATCAGCTCATTTATCCTGCAGGGTCTGATTTTCCTTCCTGTAAAACACAGAGATGTGAAGGCAATCAGCTGATAAATATCAGTGCAGCCAGAGGCCCGGCGAAGGTCAGGCGAGGAGGCCGCAGCGCCACACAGGACGCCGGCTGCTCGGACGGACCGGGGCCGCTGTGTTCTATGTTACGCCGTCGGCTCCCTTTCACTCTCAATCACTGTCAGGGAATATAATTTGCGCACATCAGACTCCGCCGCCTGCGTGCCAATGAGAGGAGAGGGCCGGCGCGGTCACATCCAGAGCAGCCGGGTGATCGCAAAAAAGTAATTTCCTCCTCAGAGAGAGAAAAACACAAAACACTTTCCACCCAAAGACAGCAAGTGACAATTGTTTTTCAGTTGTCAGAAAGGAGAAAAAAAAAACAACCGAGGTGAAAATAATATTAACAAAGAGACTCCGTCACCAATACGCCATGACGGTAAATGTGAACCAATCACAGAAGCTTTTACATTCTCGTGTCAATTTAAAAGTCATTTTCATGAAAATAATCTCTTGTGATCCCACTATAAAAATCTTGGTTCACTCACTTCCTGTTATGGGGTGACAACATTCTGTCCATGTCCTAATTGTGCTCAGGTGTTGTCACCCGGGCTTCACATTATGGATGCAGACAGGAAGTGGCT
Organism: Pyxicephalus adspersus; assembly: GCF_032062135.1. Classification (NCBI taxonomy): domain Eukaryota; kingdom Metazoa; phylum Chordata; class Amphibia; order Anura; family Pyxicephalidae; genus Pyxicephalus; species Pyxicephalus adspersus. The sequence goes on along the minus strand of NC_092867.1, from coordinate 5,430,775 downwards.
GCAGGAGAAGCAACGGTGAGCTGTAACAGAGGCTGAAACCAAAGAACAATGACGATGGAGAAAACAAACCTGAAATGATACCAAATGTAGAGGTGAGAAAGTTGGGAAAACAATCAGCATGGGGTGAATGGTCTGCCCACCTCTCTTTATGGCCCGGACCCGCAGCAGGTTTGGAAATGATCGCCCTATCCTATCATCATTCGCTCAGTCTGGCTGCGCTGTGCCACCTCCGCCGAGGTGCCAGTCTGAACACCAGACAATCAGAATGAATCTCCGCAGGGGGATGGATGGGGATGAATATTATCCGGAATGAAATATTCCCCGGATGATTCCAAAACACTTCTAAGGAGTCCTGGTGAATGCGTTCACCATACAATGGAGCCGAGGCGGCACAAAAGGCGACTTCCGATTCCCCATAAAATATAAAAATATCCCTATGGATCCGAAAATGTGACCCCGAATGTGAGACGCCCCCTACAGGACCAAGGAGGCTGGAGAAGAGGGGTGGGGGTCCAACACCTTGACATCAGACAGGTGAAACCTAACACGGATTACTTTACAAGACTATTGTGCTTACTCTGGAGCTGGAAGACAGAGGATAGATCTGGGGGGCACAGGACGGGTCTGGGGACAGGGGGTGAATCAGGAGGAGGGGGGAGATGTGTTGGGGGGCAGAACAGAGATTCGGAGGGCAGGGGATGTATCTGGGGGTAAAAGACGGGTCACTGAACAGCAGATAAATTGGAGAACAGAGAATGGATGATAAAGATGGATAAGGGGGCAGAAGACAGGTATGTATTGAAGGACAGATGGATCCAGGGGCAGGAGGGACCCGAACACAGTACAACTTCTCTTGTCCTGTACCCCGGGTGTTATTCTCAGTATCTGTTCCTATTATGTATGTATGAGCTCTGCACAGTACCACTTCTCTGGTCCTGTACCCCGGGTGTAATTCTCAGTATCTGTTCTTATTCTGTATGTATGGACTCTGCACAGTACCACTTCTCTTGTCCTTTACCCCGGGTGTAATTCTCGGTATCTGTTCTTATTCTGTATGTATGAGGTCTGCATAGTACCACTTCTCTGGTCCTATACCCCAGGTGTAATTCTCAGTATCTGTATGAATGGATTCTGCACAGTACCACTTCTCTTGTCCCGTAATTCTTCAGAACAAAAAATGGACCTGGGGGCAGAACCCGGATCAGGGCAGAAAAGGGAGATGGAGACAGAAAAGAATTTGGGGAACAGAATGCAGATTTGGGGATTCCGGGGAGGAGGAGGAGGAGGAGGAAGGGGGGGTACTGAGATTTCCTGCCCCCAATAGGCAATCATAGCACTTAGCGCTCTCAGGAAACGGCTCACAGGTGTCTCTGCCTCCCGCCGTCCTCTGAGCTTTCCTGAGATTTCTCCAGCACATCATAAAAGTTTACACAATATAATTTCTGCGTGACCTGCGACGATATGGACGCATTACACTAACGTGATCGCAGGATATCGTTATATGAGATTTACTGCCCCCCCCCATATAACATCCATTATGGAATGAAATATTAATACAGAGAGCAGAGACATCACAACCATCACTTCTCACATCTCCAGAGCAGCATGGAGGGGATACCGAGAATTACACCCAGGGTGCAAGGGAAGTGGTACTGTGCAGAGTCCATACATACAGAATAGGAACAGATACCGAGAATTACACCCGGGGTATGGGACAAGAGAAGTTGTACTGTGCAGAGTCCATAACACAGTGGCCCATTCACAATTATGAATTGTCACTGTAATCTATTCCTTCATCTCACTGGGTGAATTGCTTGTGAATGTGTAAATCACATTCACTCTGACCACAATTAATGTCATGACTTTCTGTAGATTGACTTCTCATTTTGGCGATCAATCTGCTGGCTGTAATTACGGGAATGGCGGCAGCGATGGTTTGATATTGACGCAGCGATTAAGGGATCCATGAAACAACAACAATAAAACTAATTACACGATGAAGATTTTCTGGTATTTGCAGCAAACTCTCGAGCTGCAGAAATTTGATGATTGTGAAATGTGCAGACCCACAGAGAACCAATCAGGGTTGGGTTCAGTGTGAATCATAGCAATCTTCTTAGATTCATGTTAAATATCCCAGTGAAAGTGTTCTACCTGTTCTACACCCCTTGATCCTGCCAGAAATCTTGTAAGCTGGTAACATTCTGTGCTGCATTCTTATCAGTAAAGTGGCACTCCCCATCCATGGGGCCAATCTGTTCAATTAATCCAGGTAAGTGTGTGTGGGGGGTTCTTATTCTGTATGTATGGACTCTGCACAGTACCACTTCTCTTGTCCTGTACCCCAGGTGTAATTCTCAGTATCTGTTCTTATTCTGTATGTATGGACTCTGCACAGTACCACTTCTCTTGTCCTGTACCCCAGGTGTAATTCTCAGTATCTGTTCTTATTCTGTATGTATGGACTCTGCACAGTACTACTTCTCTTGTTCTCTACCCCGGTAGTGACTCTCAGTATCTGTTCCTATTCTGTATGTATGGACTCTGCAGAGTACCACTTCTCTGGTCCTGTACCCCAGGTGTAATTCTCGGTATCTGTTCTCTGTGTGTATGGATTCTGCACAGTACCACTTCTCTTATTCTATACCCCGGGTGTAATTCTCAGTATCTGTTCTCTGTATGTTTGGACTCTGCACAGTACCACTTCTCCCCCCTCCCCCTATCACAGCTCATATAAACATCTTTGCTCTGTTTACTGACGCGTTTCACTGTGTGACAGCACCGACTTGAACAAATAAACCTAAAAGATGGAAAAAGCTGAAGAATGTCAAATTCAATTAGGTAACGGCTAGCGGGTGACCCCTCCCCCCAACATTTTCATCAGGCCCCCCAAAACCTTTACTCTAAGACCCCTGGAACACATCTGTTAAGCACAAAGAAGAATATATAAATCTGGAAAATATAAAAAGATAAAAATCTCATGAAATCTGCTAATTCCTAAACTCTCGATAATCCTGCAATGTTCAGGCACTTCCTGTTTTTGGGTGACAACGCTGTGCCTGTCTTCTTTTCATACCCTGGAGTTGTCACACAGCCTCTACATACTGACTGATGTAATCTAAGGAAATCATTTTATTACTATTGAAAGATTGTAACCGATGCAGCACACAGGAGGCGCCCCCGGAGGAGGAGAGGGGTACAGCATCCCGATTATCGGCGCTGCAAATATTTATTTTTAACCATAAAAAGGACAAACGCAATACGACCGCCGC
>NC_092867.1:5424060-5426676 GCF_032062135.1 Pyxicephalus adspersus | reverse complement strand
AGTGCTGTACAGAGAACACTGAGCCAGTCCCATCAGACTCTGTACAGAGGAGCTGACACTCTAATGTTCCCTCACAGTCACATGCTATTATTATACGTTTATATGGCTCTGACATATACCACAGCGCTGTATAGAGAACACTGGGCCAGTCTCATCAGTCTCTGTACAGAGGAGCTGACACTCTAATGTCACCCCACAGTCACACGCTATTATTATACATTTATATAGCTCTGACATATACCGCAGTGCTGTACAGATGAGGCAGTCCCATCAGTCTCTGAACCGAAAAGCTGACACTCTAAATTGAGTCTATAAATCGGAGCTTCCTGATTGGACGGATGTGTCTCTCTGTGTTTTGATAGCTCTCTTTCTATAATTTAATTATAACCAGAACTGGCTGCTAATTAAATGTCTTCTAATTAGGAGCCTCTAATAATGGATAATGGATGTGTAAAATGTCTAATTCACGACAAGAGGGAAATCAGCCATCACTAATTGTGCGCTCGTTAGGGGCGCCTCCGCCGAACGGGTTAAACGAGGGGATGAAGAATTGTTTGGAGACACAAGAGTGCAACACCCGCGGTGCCAGCTATGTTCATTATCATGTATTTATAGCACCAACATATACTGCAGCGCTGTACAGAGTCCATGTCACTATCTGTTAGAGGAGCTCACAATCCATTATACCAAATTATAACAAATTTAGCTGCCGCTATGGAAAACATCATTTATACGCAGGGATTGCATGCAAACTCCATGCAGATATGGAGCCACCCAGCCTGGAAGACAGAAAGGTGGAGAAATCGGATTCATTTTTGGAAATATTTTGCCCCATGGTAAATATTTCCTCCTCCACATCTCACTTTTCATCCGATAAATTGGATGGTATTTGTAACAATGAGCAGGGTTGATGGCAAATCACAGCACACAGAATCGCATTTGCTGCAAATTAAAGGCAATTAAGCACATGGCCTGGTCCATGCAGGAGAATGAGCGCAGCAGGCATTCTGTCACTGTGGCTGCACTCTTCCTGCAGGATTTATTGCCCATTACAGCAGCTGGCCTCATCAGCACCATCTTTGTTCAGGCATCATCCAGGGAACGGAGATAGCAGCTGAGAGGTGACACAATTTTGTAAACCCCGGTGATCAGCCCTCTATTAGTATTAAATAGGTCCTCTCCTCCTGTGTCACTGTCTGTATCTGTCTGTCATTTGCAATTATATTTAATGTACAGCTCTGCGTAATATGTTGGCGCTATAAAAATCCTGTTTATTAATATATCTATTTGTAGGTCAGCCTCTAGAGGGCGCTCCCTATGGTTCACTGAAATGATTTCTGCCCTCAGCTTTTATCAGCCACACAGGGTGGGCAATAATTTTAATTTGTCAATTTTTTTTTAACAATCAGCGGGACAGAGATAGCGAATATACCTAACAGGGACACAGCGACAGAAATAAGTAGAGTAAGGTAGGCGCACAACACCTGTAGATGTAACCGACACATTGCGGGAGCCAAGACTCCCCTCCTCCCTTCATCAAGGTAAAAAGTAATTTTATGTATAGTGGGGAATTGCTCAGGGCCCCAGATTGGCAGGAAGCTGGAATGCTGTGCATTTGGGGCCCCATTATTACCCCAGGACCCTGAATACCCCAGGTATAAGATCGCTGCTCCGTGCACAAACACCGCCGGTTCTTTTCTCAGGTTCCCTCCGGCACTGGCCTCTCTCAGCCGGCATAACCTGGCGGAGGCGGAGCAGGTGACGGAGCAATTTGCAGGATATCCATAATGCAGATGAGAGCGGCGCAGTTCAATGTGCTAATAGCAGAGTATTCGCATCCCACAGCAATTTTACATTTCAAAGCCATCCGATAATGGCGGCACTCAGGTCATTTGTGCCATTACCGAGAGCCGTTTGCCGAGCGCCGCCAGTTGTTGTACAGAGTCATTAAAGAGCTTCGCAGGCCCGCAATGTCTTCTTTTTAAAGCCGCAGCGTCCGCCGTCTGCCCGGCCGTTTATTGAATGTGTGTTTTATGATCTGACCGTGGTCAGCCACAGGTTTTATATCTCATATAAACCATTTCGAGGATTCAGAATGCATAAAGAGCCGCAGCATAAACAGGTGATACCCTGCAGCAAACGTGCAGTCGTGTGAATCTCACAATTACTGCACAGGACTGCAAACACTGGTCACATGATTCATCATATTACATTTATTATTAAGGTCTGTTTGAAGAAGGAGAAATTCCTGCATATTATTACGATGGTGCCCGAAAGTAAAATTTATCGGCAAATTCATCCATTTCTGCTGTGGAGCGCCATCGCTAGAGCAGACTTTCTCAACAAGTTTTTCTTCAGTTTGCTGGGGGTCCAATGAGCAACTTCTGACCACCAACGCCAACCAATGAGCTTCTTTCCTGCCCGTTAGGGGCACACCCTTCCCAATGACCACCACCATCTCACTGAAAAATGGTATATTCGAGTCCATGTCCACTGACCATCAGTGTAATGGGGTCCATGTCTCACCGACCACCGGTGTAATGGGGTCCATCTTAAACGACCACCAGTGCAACCATTGTAATGGGGTCCATGTCTCACTAACCACCAGTGTAATGG
>NC_092867.1:5411171-5423579 GCF_032062135.1 Pyxicephalus adspersus | reverse complement strand
GTAATGGGGTCCATGTCTCACTAACCACCAGTGTAATGGAGTCCATGTCTCACCGACCACCAGTGTAACCATTGTAATGGGGTCCATGTCTCACTGAAAGTCCGTGTAAAACGTCACTTCCGCCAAAAAAAAAAAACAGACCAAAGAGACCACCAACATAAGAGGACCCCTCTCTACTGGCCACCAATCTGTTAGGGCCCTTCACTATTGACCACCAAATAGAGATAGTCCTTCTCATCTGACCACCAACCTAAGGGGGCCCTTTCCTTTTGACTTGCAATCTAAGAGAGACCCTTCTTTACTGAACAGTCCACCAGTGTAATAGGACCCGTCTGTGCTGTCCACCAATCAAATAAGGCCATTCTTTATTAACCACCAATTTAGGACAGCTGTCCTTTACTGACCACCAATTAAAGAAGACCCTTCATTATTGACCACCAATCTAGGAGGGACCTTTACTACTTTCCACCTATCAAATAAGGCCACTCTCTACTCACCACCAAAGACAGCTGTCCTTTACCAACCACCAATCAAAAAAGCACCCTTCATTACTGATCAGCAATCAAACAGAGTCATCCTCTATTAAATGCCAGCCAAGCGGTCCATTCTTTCCCAGGTTGCCCATAAATCTATAAAAGTCACTCTATTCACCACCAGCCAGAGGTCTTCCCTTGGCATATACAATGCAGAATGTCGGTGAATGCCGATGGCAACAAATGACAAACTTTGTGTCAGATTTGTATTTTAGTTTCACAACAAAAAGATGAACGACCTTATCTGGTGGTGCGGCACACGGACGCACCATAACCGGTAATTAAGGCCAATGAGAACTAGCTTTTGGTTGCTATGGGTTACCCCTGTTACTCTTTACCGTCAGAATTAATATAAGGAAAGGCGCAGTAGATTATAATCCGGCTGACACGAGCCATACATAATTGTCATCAAATCTGGAATATTCATTACTTTAACACGGGACGTCTAATCTACAACAGATGATCCCACTGTTAACGGCGTTCGAGTATTAAATTCCCGGCGAGCGTTTACAGGCAACGGCGCCCATTAATCACGGCGCGGAGATAGTTGAATTATTTTCCTGCAGCTTTATTTCACTGACGCTGCTGATAAATAGAGAGGAGATTGGAGCTGTGCGCAGCAAAATGAATTGTGACCGCCGAACAAAATCCAGACATCTTCCTGGACAAAGATCTGTGGTTTGGTGGAGTCAGAGGCTCCTAACGTTATAATACGAATACAGAACGAGGAGAATCGTATTATCTGCACACAATCGCTACATACAAAGCCAAAGAGTGACAGAATTGTTATTCTGTAGTCACTAAACAGTGTTCATATAGCACCAACATATAACGCAGCGCTGTACATTATATAGGGGTTGCAAACGACAGACAGATACAGGCAGTGACACAGGAGGAGGAGAGGGCCCTGCCCAGAAGAGCTTACAATCTAGGAGGTGGGGGAAGTATCACAAAATAGGAGGGGGATATGGAATGGTGGGAAGTAAGGAGAGTTTAAGAGACTGACGGGTAGGTGAAGTTGAAGCGTTGGGTTTTCAGTGATCTTTTAAATGTGCAGAGAGTAGGAGCAAGACGAATAGGACAAGGAGACCATTCCAGAGAGTCGGGGCAGCTCTAGAAAAGTCTTGGAGCCGTGTATGTGAGGAGGTTATGAGTGAGGAAGTCATTAGAAGCAGTGATCTCTGGCGGTCCTGCCATAAAAAGGTGACAACACTCTGTCTCTATGTCCCAGCTGTGCTCCTGCGTTGTCACGGAAAAAGCAGCATCTCCAGGTTTATGATAAAAAGTGCCTGGAGCCATTGTGAGGCTATCCAATCAGGGTTTAAATTTACTTAACTGGGAAAGTCTGGACGCTAAGCCTTTATTGCATCACATGACCAATGCCTAGGCTTTTGAATACATTGGCACTGTTTTGCGATAACCATGAAGCTCATATAGGTGCGATGGTCAGTAGTCCAAACTTCGCTTCATTAACAAACCCTGAATACAAAATCAAGGCCTCGATGAATCTGTGCACCTCAACCCCCCCCAGGGCCGCTTGGACATGCCAATGTACACCTCCCATCATCCCAGTGGCTTCAGCTGCCCACTTCTTATTCATTACCAAAAGCCACGAATTCCAGAGATGCCACGATCAATCCTTCACAATATTTTTGTTCCCCCGAGAATTAATTTGCTGCAAGGGTTTTTTTTTTTCGTTCTTTTTTGGCGCTTGAAGAATCAATAATAAGCCTGAGATTGAATTGTGAAGAGCCGGGCGCAGACTCCTCACTTTAGAAGCTCTCAATGAGGTTTAATCCTGTTATCTTTTTCACTTAACGCTCCGTCCCTCCAATCCTCGTCCTGCGTTTGAGCGGCCACCGACAATTATCATTCCAATCCTCCTCTGGAGAGCCACTTAAGTCTTCCTACCGGCAGAACTGACCCGACTCCCCCGCGCCTCTCTGCCTAATCAACTGCCTTTGAAAAATTAGATTTGCCCAGCAAATGTCATTATTTTGCTGTTAGCGCTGTCAGTAATTCGCCGCTTAATAGTTAACGGGATAAATACGTTTCCTTCTAAAGTCTCTCGACCGGACCGGATTAAAAGGTCCATGAAAATTTGATCAAATAAAAAAGCTTTCATTTTAAATGGCGGGTTACCGAGAGTTTAAGAAGCATGGAAAAAAAAAAAAGGCTTCTGCTCATTAAATAGATTCAGCGTAAGGTGGCGACGAAATGATCTGAACGGGAATTTTAATGTGAATTGGTTGTGACTACTTGGAGAATTTTTTTCTAAAATTGGAGCAGAAGTGTTCACGCTGCGCCGGCGGCTGCTGTTAGCGGTGAGCGAAAACCCCGAGAAAAAAAAATCACACAGGAAAACGGCTGGCAGAGATTTTTATGGAAAAACAGGTTTCTAAGAAAAGTACAGCGCAGATCTTCCGCTCCGCGACGTAAAACGCTGAAACTTCCGCCAGACACCAACGGCGGCCAAACGATCTAAAGACGACTTTGCAATAGCGTTTTATGGTGGGGAGATGTAGAGAAAAATGGATTGCGGGAGAGTCTGAGGGGGGCGCTCTGCTAATCACAGATGTATCAAAATATTTGGGGTGCTGCAGCCCATTAAAGTGGACCTGTCAGTAACTGTACAAATATTACAGCAACAGGATCCATGTGCAGGAACATTCCACCCAGAGTGTCAGCTCTTCTGTACAGAGACTGATGAGTCCGACTCTGTACAGCATCATGGTATATGCCAGCTACACACCCCCTGCGGGTTTCATGCTGCAGTCACAGGTTTTCACCTTTCTGCCCCGGTAGGATATGGGCCGATGAGGATTTCTTGCCTTTTATGACATTTTCTGATCCACTGTCACTATTTCACACTGACAGTTTTCATTTATATGTGATGGGGAGAGCGCCGGGGAGTGAGAAATAAATCCGGGATATTTATTGGAGATGTAACCGATATCGAGGGGTTTATTGGTCACATATTGGAGGGTTCTGTGCACTGCCGATTATCAAATTTTCATCCTTTTCCCATCACAGCTGCTGATTTAGGTTCATCCAGCCATTGTTTCTGGGACTGAATGCAGCATTGGCTGCTCATCATTGCACTGCACCGTCTTCCTGATAAGACTTGAATCATTGGTGCTATGGATTTCAGATGAATTTAATTTAAATTATCATTTAAATATTATTATTATGAGGTCATGGTATTTCTATAATATTATATAATATATAATTTATATATTAATTTCTAGTCTCTGAGCAATGATCAGAAAGGCTCCACCTTACATATCCAGGCTGCAATGGGTGACTTTGTCTAGGCTGTGATGTCATTATTCAGCTGCAGACAGGAGGAAGCATTTCCTCAGTCTCAGAGTGCAACATTGTAACTCTGTATTCATTGACAAAGTGAAGAAACAATGGTCCTGGATGATAACTCAACGAAGGTGGCGACATTTATCTGGAAAGAAGAGTGGCGGGGCAGTGTCAGGGGGAGTTATGTGATTTGTCTAGGGGGTAATAAATATCTGGGGGTGTTACATGGACACATTACTGCAGATACATAAATCTGATGACAGGTCCACTTTAGGTAAACTGTAGTTTCGATTCATGATAATTCGTATAATAAATACGACAATAAATACGACAATTCTGACAACGCAAAGTTTTCATTGGCTGTCCCTGGAAATCTATTTTACGATTGGTGGAGCCTGGCTGGCCCAAAGCAGAATTCTGATCCATGGGCGATTTGCACAAATCTAGCAACGTGCAGAGCGATCTCCTCGCCGCACCTTTTCCATGTGGGCCCCGGTGGCATCTCGTCTACAATCATCAGATCGCCGCTTTCCTCGCCGCACTTTCGCCTGAGCGTCTGCCTATCACATTGATATTCTCGGTGCGGCCGGCACTTTAAAGATGAGATTTTATTCATGAATTATTTTCATAATAACATAATAACTATTATAACATAATAACTTTCAAAATAAGCCGCTCACTGCCGGGCTCCCACCGCTCTGTGTACACCGACCGCCACGTTCAGGAGAGAAGTGCTGTTATGTCTCTGCTATCTTGAAGATCTCCGGTCATTCCTCAGAGACTTCCACAGCAATGACCTACAAGAGCCTGAAAATTAAGGGGCAACTCTACCCAAAACCTAAATTCCTGTGCAGATGCTGGAGGGGTAAAATCCATAACACCATCTGTGCCCATTATGAGGAGCTCCACTATCCCTGTGCTCAGTTCCTGAGTTTGTACCCTCTGCTGTGCCCAATATGAGGGGCTCCCCCTACCTCTGCTGTGCCCAATATGAGGGGCTCCCCCATCCCTCTGCTGGGTTCTGGTCTCTGTACCCCTGCTGTGCCCATTATAAGGGGCTCCCCCCATCCCGGTGCTGAATTTCTGGCTCTGTACCTCTGCTGTGCCCATTATAAGGGGCTCCCCCCATCCCCAATATAAGGGGTTCCCCCCATCCCTGCCATTTGTTATATATTGATAAAAGCGATCCTCCTGCAATTCACACATAAACCTTTCCTATGAGCACACTCCATGCACTGAGCCGCAGCAACGCAATCACAAGAACAAACTATTAGGAGGAACTTCCAACATTCCTGCAAAATGCTGAGAAAGGAAAACATCCACCGCCCTACATTTAGAGGAATTATTTGCCCCATGCAGGGGGTGTTTGGAGAATAAAAAGCCCCCCCATAGAACACAAAGAAATCCTTGTTTTGTGGACTCAGTGACCCAGAACAGCACCGGAACCTGCTGTGTCTGCCGCCATTCCTTGATGTCATTACCCCTCTTCATCCTCCCTGTATGCGGCCTTTGGGTCTGAAGGGTTCGTCTTTGGTGGTCTCGGCCCCCCAGGAAAAGTTTGTTGTTCAGTGACTTCATCTTGTTAGCACCAGTGGGGGGTTTATAGGAGGGGCTCAGCAGCGCCAACAACGCAGAACTAATCTGATTGTCTAATAGGATTCCAATGACTGCAAATCTGATCAAAGGGGGCCGATTTGGGGAGGGGGGGGGGAAATAATCCGGCTGTCACGGTCCAAGTGCTCCTCTATAATCCTAAAGGAACACTCCAGTCAGATGTGACGGTTTGTATTGATATTTGGAATCCAATGTCCTCATCTATTGATTGTTCCTGATTCCAGGGGGTGAAAATGGGGCTGGGGGGTGGAAGATAAAGATGGGGGGGTGTAGTAAGGTCACCAAAGGATTTCTATTCATGTACTGCGTCACCCCAAATCGGTTTCAATATTTCAATGCACTAAAATACCCAGCAATACCTGGAAGAATCGGAGCTGTGTAAATCTCAGGGCCGAATGAACACATTCACCATTTGCCAGGTAAACATCTCTTGTATTTCTGCATTCAGAATTCAGATTTCCAAGCAGAATAAATTTCCCATTTTGGGTGAATTAAATTATTACCCAGAAAGACCCAGAAATGGGCGGAGTCTTCTTGATGAATATGATTTTCATCTCACAATTACAAATGGATGGAAACAACAGATTGATTTTTATAAATGAGGCCGAAATCACCCCATAAAAAATAAATAATATTGTTCTGTACATATTGCGCTGCTCATTCCTCTAATAACACTTTATTGATTGCAGGCGGCAGCGATCAATTCCAGGCCATCTCTGCTTGTCGCGGTGCACTGCAGCATCTGGGCGGAGTCACCCCGAGGAGATGATTACAGATATCGCCGTATTTGGGGTTTATGATCTGTGATTGGACGCACGGTGGTGAGGCGGGAACCGCATGGCACGACCCGCTGACATCCTGTGGGTTTTATTCTGCACAGATTTATTGAGCAAATTTCTATTTTTATTTCTTTGTTCCAAATAACATTCAGCAAAATAAAAGATTTAAAGGGAAAAAACGACACGAAAGTTTGTAAATGAATGAGCAGGGATGACCGCTGTCATTTCCTATGGAGGAGGACACGGGGGGGCTTCATGCTCATCCTCTCTAGAGAACTGCACAGTGCTGTGTGTGCAACAATCATTTATCTCTCTGTCAATGGAATCGATAAGGAAAGATCACAAGACATAAATCTGATGCGTGTTTCAATCCTGAACCAGATCCATTCCAGGTTTGCTGGATCACTTAGGTTCACCTATGGTCTAGCTTCTCCAGTCTTAAAAAAGCTTAAAAAATTCAGACCCTTTGTGTCATGTTCACGATGAATTGGATGGGAAAGGTAGAATATTGCAGAGTATTGATTGATTGGGTGTGACATTGGCTCATGTGTGCCCAGCCTGAAAGATTTGGCATTGGGTACAGAAATTAGGCAGCCCAAATCTTCCCCAGTATTTGGGGAAGGGGGCTCTAGCGGCCTCCTAAACACCCGATTTGTAGGTCGGTGTTACCCCCGGTTCCCCTGCTGGTGATCTGTGACGTGTCGGCAGATTTGGCGGCGTAGCGGTGCTGCATGTTTGCTCCCTGCCAGCTCCAGATGCTCCGACTCCTTCCCTTCCCCAGCTCGCTGCTCCGATTCCCCAACAATAAAGCTTTATTTAGGACAACAAACGCTAACAAGACTCCGAGGAGTTCTGCCAGGACCAACGCAGCACCGTCCAACCATTGTGACAATTACAAATCTTCTAAATCTCTAGGAGGCTCCACCGGGCCCACAGCTGCTGGGTACCACCTATGACCTGGGGCCCATTCACACCCAGACATGCGGCAATCATGGCACACGTGAATGAGGCCGAATAATTTCCCTTTACTAGAAGATCAAATCCGCCGCATGGAGAGGAATGCAAATCCAGACTGAAATGCAAATTCATGCAGAAAAATTTCTGTTGTTAATGCAGGTTAGTAAAGTGTTATTAGGCAAGAATGCAGGTATCATGTAACCCGCAGAGGAGGCGCCAAACTGCAGAGACTGGTAAGTGTATATTTCCTGGCTGAGCATCCACACTGGGGGGGAGGAGACTGAGGAAATGTCCCTCCTGTCTGCAGCTGAATGATTACTGGGGGGATGGAAACTATGGAAATGTCCCTCCTGTCTGCAGCTGAATAATCACTTGGAGGAGGAGACTGAGGAAATACTCCCTCTTGTTTCAACTGACTGATTACTGGGGGGGGGGATTAAGGAAATGCTCCCTCCTTTTGCAAATGAATGATCACTGCAGGGAGTAGACTGAGGAAATGCTCCCTTTTGTCTGCAACTGACTGATCACCGGGGGTAGGAGACTGAGGTAATGCCCCCTTTGTAAAGTCATCATCCAGGGTCACCATTACCTGGCTGTCTTTACATATCTCTAACACAGATCAGCCCCTGCAGCCTCAGCATGTTACTGGATACAAAGTTACAATGCTGCAGTCGGATCACTGTGGGGAAGGAGACTGAGGAAATGCTCTCTCCTTTCTGCAACTGACTGATCACTAAAGGAGGAACTGAGAAAATGCTTCTTTATATCTGTAGCAGACAAAGTCACCGGTCAGAGGTCGAGTGTGACTTTTTGGGATAGGTTTTATTTTATAGAACATTGGGAGTTGTCAGAGAAGTATGCATGCAGACAGAAGTTTCTGACAGGTCCTCTTTAGCCCGCGGCTTCTTCCTGCTTTCCGCACTCGGATTACCATATGGCCTTCTGGATGGGGGCCCAGGGCCGGACTATTCTGGAGAACATTATGACCATGGGGGATCAGACGTCACTTTCCTGCTGTCATGATCCCGGTCCACCTGCTGCACTCCTCCACCTGACATATGTGCAGGACACTGCGCGGGGCCCGGGGCCCGCAGCCAAATCACTGAGGTCATACAGCTAAGTGTGATATATGAGGGAGAGGATGGGGGCCGACATATGGGGCCTGTGGGGTCCAATAAATCCCATCCCCCATGGACGGTAAGGAGGCCGGGCAGAGGATTATGGCGGTGATGACAGATTCGGCCACGGCTTGTTATTCCAATATTTAAACCCCGCAATAGGGAGCGCAACAACACTAATGCATGATGGGGTGTTAAAGGGGAACCCCAGACTGACAACATTGTTGGAAAAAACCCCACTTTCCCCCCTTGTATTTCATAAAGTGGGCCTGTACATAAATGTATGTATAAATTACTTTCTATGCCTAGGCACCCCTGTTCTGTACCCTGATAGCTGTATAGCAGGTGACTTTCTATGCCTAGACACCCCTGTCCTATATCCTCATAGCTGTATATCAGGTGACTTCCTGTGCCTAGGCGCTCTTGTCCTATATCCTCCTGGTTGTATATCAGGTGACTTGCTGTGCCTAGGCACTCCTGTTCTGTACCCCCATAGCTTTAGATCTGAAGTGGGGCCATCTATAGCTCTGCTGCCTTGGTTGGTGTCCCCAGATTTAGTATATTTGGTGTTGTCAGTGCAGTACTTCTCACTGTTCTCCTTGCTGGAGGGGAAGCTGCACCTGAGGACCTGCAGTGCACGGATCTCCCTGCTTTTGCTTCATTCATTCTGTGATCTGAGCTTCCTCCTCCTCTATTATTACTCCACCAGTCATCAGGGGGGCAGCTCTGACATGAGGGGGCAAATTTCTTGCCTCATTAGGATGGCTGGCTCCATACGTAGATATAGTAAATCAGTAATAGGGAAAAAAAAACAGCTGCAGTAAAGCTCCACTTTTATCTTTATAAAGCCGTCCTTGAGCTCCACTAACTAACTTTCCCTAGACTGTGATGATGCCATCAGTCTGCTGCAGGCAATAAGAGCGCCCCCTGTGGCAAAGGCTTTATCTGCTTTTCTCTCTCGAATAGGGGTCGGCCAGATACGGCCAAGCCAGTAGTCCGTTCCGGCCTAACGCCCCCCTGATCGATCCGGCCTAATCCCAGCCAGCAGGGGCCGGCATACCCGTGGCTCTGGAGCCGCATGCGGGGGTAAGGGGACATTCCCTCTCCTCCGTATGAATTGCGAGAGAGTCTGGCCTAGTGCGCCTTCTTGACCTCCTAAAATGGCCTAGTAGCCCAAAAAGTTTGCTGGCCCCCTGCTCTAGAAGAACGGAGCCATCTTTGTCCAGACAATCCAGGTGATCAGCCTGTGGCCAGGAATTAGTGAACCCGTATGATGCCTGGACTAATATGGTGCCGTACTTCTAGAGAAAACAAATGAAGGCATTGAGGGAATACGGTGATGTCTGCGAGAGATAATAAATCATGGAAATGTTACACATAACATATGATGACAGGCCCACTTTAGGTGAACTCCAGGGGTGTAAGTGCGCGCCTCAGCTCCACATTAAACAGAAGTGATTTTTAGGGAAGCGGCAGAACTCTGGCTGTGACTCCGGAATGATTTCTGTAATTTTCTCCCAGCGGGGATCACCAGACGCAGCTCCTAATAGCATTCAATATGGGCTAATAAAGCGCATTGTAATGTGTACAAAACAAGCCGTTAACACCTGACGCAGGAAATGCATCTATCAGCGCGTCGATTGGATAATTAGCAATTCGCAGATTGGCACAAAGCGCCTGTCAGCCAGCGGAGCAGACGGATCCTCGCAGCCGGGGATTATCAGCGCCACGAGCTAATACCAGGATGGCGGAAGGTTGTGCAAGCGTTTAATTAATACCGCGCTGCCATTTATCACGGGACACGATGTGATGAGGTTAGCAGGCGCTCTGTGTGTTTATGAGTCATTCCCACAGATTAAAGCGTGGGGGATAGGCGGGGGCGGGTCACATGGACGGGCATCCGTGGACAGAATTAATGGGGATATAAAATTGGAGAAAAATAAAAGTTGGTGCTTCGGAAAGTGCAGGGACTGAAACGAGGTAACGATGGTTTGCGGCGACAATGACTGCGACAATGTGCGATGATGGGAATCATTAGACCCAGGGCACCCAGTAATAGCCAGACTGGCCCCTCGGAGGTGTGACTGACGAGGGGCGTGGCACTGATGAGGAGGTGTGGCTGTGATGAGGGGAGTGATTGTCAGGGGTGTAACTGTAAAAAGGGGCATGTCTGTAATGAAAGGTGTGGTTAAAAGGAGGGGTGTGACCATGATTGGGAAGGGGGGTATAAGAGGTGTGACTGTGATAAGCAGTATGATGTAAGCAGGGGTGTGGCCATGATTAGGGATGTGGCTATGATGAGTAGTGTGGCAGTGATGAGCAGTGCAATGGTAATCAGGGATGTGGTGGTAAGTAGGGGTGTGGCTGTGATGAGGGGTGTGGCTGTGATAAGCAGTTTGATGGTAAGCAGGGGTGTGGTTGTGATAAGGGGTGTGGCTGTGATGAGCAGTGTGATGGTAAGTGGAGGGGGTGTCTGTGATGAGGGGTTGGTTGTGATAAGGGGTGTGGCTGTGATGAGCAGTGTGATGGTAAGTGAGATGTGGCTATGATGAGTAGTGATGAGCAGTGTGATGTAAGCGGGGGAGGAAGCATTTCCTTAGTCTCCTCTCCCCCAGTGATCAGACTGCAACATTGTATCATGCCCTGCCAAGGCATATCTATATATCCTACTACTTCTAGTTTGGTGAAATGTTGTCACCAGCACAGGAAGTCAGGGGAAATCTCTCTATTGGAGCCTCTGACAGGAGTAGGAGCTCATTTCATCACATAAGAGAGCCTCACATGAGAGGCTGGATTGATTGTAGGGATTCGGGTCCCGGTTTAGGGTATTTAAAACCAGAAAAAGAGCCCCGTGGGGTCTCGGAATTCTTTCTAGATCTTTAAATCCAGTGTGACACTCTGTGCAGGAACTTCCTGTAATACGGACTGGTCTCTTCTGCTCTCTCTCCTTGTGCAGGGTGACTGGTCTTGTCTCCGCCCCCTCCTGTATTTCTCTGCAGGCAGCCTGTAGTGGGTGGAGCTACACAGATTACAGTACAGGTTCTCTTTAAACCATTTATACAGTAAGTGCAACTGCTCACAATGTGGTACAGAGGCGGCATGAAGGGGCCATTACAGCTCATTTTTGTCCAACTGCTGCAGATTGGCAGTTAATAGTGGAAGCTGAAATAAAGAAAAGTATCCCAATATATATACCATTGATTTACTGAATAAAGAGCCGGATGCATTAGGTGGGTACACTGTGCATTCCCCAGTAGCTCCTGCGCCGCTGCAGATGGGGTGACATTAATATTCAGAACGTGGCTGGCTTTGGGAATCATTTCAATATCTGCATCAGTTCAGCTCTGGTGGCGTCTCTGCTAATTGAACGACCCCATAAATACAGAGCATGGCGTGGCCCCATCGTGATCTATTATGCAATGTGGCCCCGAGTGCTGCCGGATGGACCCGCTCCAAACACAAATAGCTGGGTCAGCGGCCCGGACAGCCATAATTAACCCGAAAAGGGGGCCGCAGTACTTCTGCTCATCTCCTCTCGCCTGACGCTTCCTGTAATCAAAGTTTTATATCCAAGCAGAAAACTCCTCCAACTGGATGAAAGTGGACCTGTCATTACAACTATGTGTGATGGGGCCCCAGAGCAAAGACAGTCAGGGGCCCTTTGTCCCTCCAATCTCCTCTCGTGATACAGAATATCAATCAATCTTCTGCTGAACACACAAACCACATGACAGCTGAGGGCCCCATAGTGGTCACATGGTCTGCCGTGCCTGTAGTTACATTCCTGATCTTCAAAAAGGAAACAAAGGTCATGCTGGGACTTCTATGCCATCCATAAGAGGCTGGGATCTGAGTCTATGGCCACTTTTTGGGATGGCTGGGAAATCTCTGGGCCGGGATTTTTAGATTTTAAGTCCAAATATCTCCATTTCCCAGATTTCTTTGCTGCCCCCAAAAATTTGGGGTCTTTTGCCCGCCATTGGGGAATTTGCTGGTCAGTGGAATCTGTGTTTTGCTCTTCAACACTTTTGAAGGGTGCTGATATCTCCCCGCTGGTTGTTGGAATTAACTGCCAGTCATGTGTGTTATCTGCCCGGC
>NC_092867.1:5344611-5411142 GCF_032062135.1 Pyxicephalus adspersus | reverse complement strand
TTATCTGCCCGGCGTTGGTATTATCTGCCCGGCGTTGGTGTTATGTGCCCAGTGTTGGTGTTATCTGCCCGGCGTTGGTATTATCTGCCCGGCGTTGGTGTTATCTGCCTGGTGTTGGTATGATCTTCCTCTTGTACATAATATTTGCCCATCCTTGGTATTATCTGCTGGTCCTTCGTAATATCTGCTCGCAGTTGGTAATATTATCATGTCGTATAAGCCTGTTGTTGGTAATATATGCCCAACGTTGATGTTTTCTGCCCGCCATACGTATTACCTGCATAGCGCTGGAACGATCTGCCTGTCATAGCTAATATCTGCCTGTATTAGGTAATATCCAGCTGACATTGGTATTATTTTTATGTCCTTGATATTATCTGTCCATTGTTGGCAAAATCTGCTAGGAGGTAATTTTTTTATGCCATATTTGCCCTTCAATATAGTAGGTAGTATATGTCCAGTGTTGGTATCTGGCAGTTGTTACTAAAATCTGCTAGGCAGTATTCTTATGTTATGTCATATTTGCCCTTCTTAGTAGTATTTCTCCAGTGTTGGTATTATCTGCCCGTTAGTAATATACGACTGGTATTATTGTCATATCTGCCATTCGTTGGTAATATATGCCTGGAGTTGGTATTATCTGCACGTCATTGGTATTGACTAACAGTTGTTAGTATCATCAGCCCGTCATTGATAAAATTTGCCTGGCATTGGTATTATCTGCTTCTATATAATATTTGCCTGTTGGTGGTTGGTGTTGGTACTATCTGCCTGGTATTTGCTTGGCAATAGTCTGATCTGCCCGGCTTTTCTATTATCTGACCATCATTGTTAATATCTGCTGGGAATTATTATATCATATTTGCCCATCGTTGGTATTATCTGCCTGGCGTTTTTACTGTCTGCTTGGTGTTGGTAATATCTTTATGTCATTGATTTTTGCCTGTTGTTGGTGTTGCATTCTTCCTGGACACCCCCCCACATCATGACCCCCACAATTTTGGTAAAGCACAGCATATAATTGGGTAATATAGCTATAAAGTAAAGATAACAGAGACTGCTGATCCAAGGAACATGCGATTGCCTCATGGGATCAGGAAGGAATATTTTCCCATTGGAGTAAATTGTACCAGGGGTTTATTTGCCTTCCTCTGGATTAGCTATGTCCATAGAGTTTTATATCTGGGATATGTTTATTTCCCTAGCGGTTGAATTTGATGTCTTTTTCAACCTAACTTACTATGTACCTGTGTATGTGAAGGCATCGATGCTGCAAACCTTTCCTAGAACTTCTCATTCTGCACCTCCTGCATTGTTCCCGGCACAGAGTCGACATTCTGGAACTGTCGCAAACCTCAATCGACAACACACTGAGGCGGACGGCGGCCCCGGTCACCGAGAGAGAAAATTCTTTTCTTTTACAATTAAAACTCAGTGATTAGGAAAAGAAAGCGCTGCACGGAGATTTTATGTCCCCCATTTGTATTCGTCTGCTTATTTAACAAGCCAATCTCACGGGCAATTAAACAATGCGCAGAGAGGTGTGCGGATGTCCGACCCCATCTGTTCCGCCCTATTAGGTTTCTCTTTGTTGGGAGACGCGGCCTCCTCCGCGCCCGTCCTGTACGTTTCTGAGCCGGGCGGCGAGCGCATGAAGAGGAGCAGATTGAGCTTATCTGGGGTGTGTTGCAGAACTTCTGCTGCTGCTTGGAAATTGGACACATGCTGAACAATTTCTGTTTATCCCGCAATGCTAGGCCTTACTGGCTAATGCGCGCATGCCTGCAATATAAACAGTGATCGGTATTCGCTTACTAAAAATCGGTTCGGACATTTCCATACTTTTGTGAGTCAGATTGGGTGCACAGGTGCTAGGTGCATGGATAACCATCGGACTGCATGGGTACCCACGAATGGGGGGAATAGAGGGGAAATGCTTCCTCCTGCCTGCATGGGTGATCCAATGATTTCCCCATCAACATGAACCCAGCATTCATTCCTAGAGCTGTAAACCAAATGACTGCTATCCGCCGCCATTAATATGGCCACTTATAGAAATGATTGTGGCCTACGGCTATGCTCCTCAAGGGTTGGGTTTAGCTTTGAAAAGTGATTACACCAAGAAAGTGCATGCCGTCTTGTTTTAATGACTCCGCCGGCCTATTGGCGAGACACGCGGCGGCGCACATGAGCACTCGAGTCGCCCATCAGGAGCTGCTGGGAATCCAATTCAAAGGCGAATGAAATGTTTCACATTTGCTTATTGTTGTGAAAAGTACAATAACTGCAGGCCAAGAGACGATTACAAAGGAGGAAAACGTGAGAGACGCCGCGCTGAAAAATCGCAAGTTACTGAAGCAGAAATCAGCTGGAGCGTGAAGAGCGCAAAAGGGGGGAGAAACCAGAGCGGGGGTAAAGTACAAACACCAGGGGAGTTACCGCAGACTTTAATTACACGTTGGCGGGACACAACATGGGACACTTTTGTGTGCGTAGGTGATTGGTTGTTAGAATAAAGAAAATTCAGGCAGTGTGATCATTAAATCAGTGACCTAATAATGAGGTTCAACAAACTCTGCAGCTGTGTGCAAGTCGGAACGTTCAGCACATTCACTGACATCTCCATTGCAGCTGCATTGATGTCAGCTGGGTGGGTCTTCTTTCTCTCCATCACCAATCAGATCCAACCGCTACATGCAGGTTCAATGTGATTGGCTGCTGTGAGTAACTAATTAGCATAAGACTCTGGATATGAGTAGTAAGGAGCCTGTAGGGGGCGTGTCTGGGAACATCTGATCCGAACCACAAACCGAGGGTTCCCAGATCCTTAGACAAGACTACAGCAACGTCTGGGCAAAGCAGGGGACCCCTCAGATTGCCATTGCTGCTGTGATTGTGCATTATGGGGGAGCTCCATGGTGCCCCCTAATGTTGCTCCCATGATGCCATCCACAAGGGAATAAAAGGCAAACATTGGGGGTAAATCAGCGGTGGAGGGTAAAGGCTCATACCCCTGTATTTCCCCATATAAGCCAGACCGGGCACAATGAGAGATCTCATCATAATCAGAGCAAAGTATCTGCTGCTAAACCCCTAGAAATGAACAATCTGTGCGGGGAAGGGGTGATATCATGACAACCTGAATCTGTTTCCTTTTTCCCAAGAAGATGAAACTCCTCCATGAACACAACGGTCCATGATCTGATCTCGGAATATAACACACACGTCAAAGAAGAAGATTCGGTCTGCAGAAATGTAATTCAGCGTCTCTCGGACGGAAGGAATTATTCTGATTAGCTTTGCATAATAACGTCTTTAACTGGAAGTTATTTTCATCGCGGCGGCGGCCTGCATGCCAACGGATTAATGTGTGTGGCTGTCACTGCCACCAGCGCTCTTCTGCCTGTCTGCTCTCATCAGCCGCGCTCTGCGCTCTCATCACTCCGCGATGTGTGTCAGGGCCGGTCAGTGACCCCGCAGGAAGAGGACTCAATTGCGGGGACTCACGAGGCTGTACACCCCCCCATGCCTGACTCACAATGATCATATACACCAACCTGTGACACCAATGAGAATTCTTCTTTATTTAAATGGCCATCAATATGGACAAATCTCCCAGAATGCCCAGCTCATGGCACGGCATCTCCAGCAATGTCCAGGCGTTTACTGCACAGGGGGTTGCATGGCTGCGGAGATGCTAGGGGTGCACAGCTCCTTCATACAGCCCCGGCACCGACTGTCATTATGGCAAAAGTCGTCTCTGATCTAGAATCGGGGTAGTGCACTAGGCTATGCATTTCAGAATAGGAGCAGGGGACCCAAAATGGAATGTTCAGCAAGTGTTAGATCCCCTGTCAGGTGTCTGTTTGTAGGAAGCGATGAGAAGCCAACATTTTGAGAATGGTGGGGAGATCTTCTAATGCAGGGCGCCACGTAAGGAGTGAAAACCTGTAACTTATCGGTGTGGGGAAGGTGCACTGTAGACAGGTGGGTGAGGGGCTAACAAGGCGGTGGCGGGGGGCCCCCAAGGCGTGTATAGAGATGTCAGGGACATAAAAGGTGCCAGCAGATGGCGGGGTGGCGATATAACGGCTTGTTAAGTTTGAGGTGGCGGCATAAATGTTTTCTCCTTGAATTACCTGATTGGATCGAAGAGACAACGTTTTATGATTCACCGGATGGAAGTTTTCTGTCTCACTGGAGATGCCGATGGAACGCGGCTGTAAACTTTATGGGAGATCCAGAAAGTGATTTCAGCTTCATTAATCAGAACGAAGGAGGAGAACTTCCCAGATTTCATGAATTCCTCCGACTTACCTGCGGGGAACGGGGACCACCGATCCTATGCCCAGCCTGGAGATGGATGGAAGGAAGGAAGGAAGGAAAGGAAGAAAGGAGGAAAGAAGGAGAGAAGGAAGGAAGAGGAAAGGAAGGAAGGAAGAGGAAAGGAAGGAAGGAAGAGGAAAGGAAGGAAGGAAAGAAGGAAGGAAGGGAAGGAAAGGGAAGTAAGGAAGGAAGGAAAGGAAATAAGGATGGAAGGAAGGAGGAGGAAAGGAAGGAAGGAAGGAAGAGGAAAGGATGGAAGGAAGGAGGAGGAAAGGAAGGAAGGAAGGAAGAGGAAAGGAAGGAAGGAAGGAAGAGGAAAGGAAGGAAGGAAGGAAGAGGAAAGGAAGGAAGGAAGGAAGGAAGAGGAAGGAAGGAAGGAAGGAAGGAAGGAAGGAAGGAAAGGAAGGAAGGAAGGAAAGAAAGGAAGAGGAAAGGAAGGAAAGGAAGGAAGGGAAGGAAAGAAAGTAATGAAGGAAAGAAAGGAAGGAAGGAACAGAAGGAACGAAAGGAAGGAAAGGAAAGAAGGAATGAAGGAAGAAAGGAAGGCAGGTAGGGAAGGAATGAAGGATGAAAGGATGAAAATAAGAAGAATGGATTGACGAACAGATGTATGGTTGAACAGATTGACGGACTGATGGGCTGACTGAAGGAAAGATGGATGAATGGATAGATAGATGGATGAATGGATGGATGAATGAATGAAAGGAAGGATCGATGGAAGGATGTATAAAATCATGTTGCATCCCAGCACAGAGCCATCGTTGAACAGCTGGTACCGTGATGTGGACGCCGGGGAGCACCACCATCAATCCATCTCGTTAACTGGCAGCATAGCAGCAGCCATGTAAAAGCGAAGCGGAAAGCGGTAATGGAAGAAGGATCGGGGGAGCCGTAGCACAGATATTTATCATTATTTCCTGTGTTGCTGGACGCATTTGTGACCCCGCCGGGAGCCGCGCATTGTTCTCTGTACGATATGAATATAATACTGACCGGCTGCTGCCCAGAATGTCAATGACAGCCAATACACAGAAATGTTCATGGCAGCCAACATACGGTACAATATGCGGGGGTTTGGTCACATGACACCACAGGCCTGACTTATTAAAACTGGAGGAGATAGACTATCATAGGAGAACCTGGGTGATCCAGCAAACTGCTCAACAGATCAGCCCCTGCTGCAGCCTGTAATCATGTGACTAGATACAAAGTTACAATGTTGCAGTCTGATCACTGAGGGAGAGGAGATTGAAGAAATGCTTCCTCCTGCCTGCAGCAGACTGATGACACCATCTCAACCTAGACAAAGTTACAATGTTGCATAATGCACCAACCTAAATGAGCCAAAAGTGCTTCTATGGTCATGCCAGTACGGATTTTATTGGCAATGATCACAAAGGGAGGAAGAGAAGGAAAATGTATTATTTCTTCCATAAGTGTCACCATCCTCTGACAGGAAAGGAAGGAAGGAAGGAAGGAAGAGGAAAGGAAGGAAGAGGAAAGGAAGGAAGGAAGGAAGGAAGAGGAAAGGAAGGAAGGAAGGAAGGAAGGAAGGAAAGGAAGAGGAAAGGAAGGAAGGAAGAGGAAAGAAAGTAATGAAGGAAAGAAAGTAATGAAGGAAAGAAAGGAAGGAAGAGGAAAGGAAGGAAGGAAGAGGAAAGGAAGGAAGGAAGGGAAGGGAAGGAAGGAAGGAAAGGAAGGAAGCGGAAAGGAAGGAAGCGGAAAGGAAGGAAAGGAAGGAAGGGAAGGAAAGAAAGTAATGAAGGAAAGAAAGGAAGGAAGGAACAGAAGGAACGGAAGGAAGGAAAGGAAAGAAGGAATGAAGGAAGAAAGGAAGGCAGGTAGGGAAGGAATGAAGGATGAAAGGATGAAAATAAGAAGAATGGATTGACGAACAGATGTATGGATAGACAGATGGACGGACGGATGGGCTGACTGAAGGAAAGATGGATGAATGGATAGACGGATGAATGGATGGATGAATGAAAGGAAGGATCGATGGAAGGATGTATAAAATCACGTTGCATCCCAGCACAGAGCCATCGTTGAACAGCTGGTACCGTGATGTGGACGCCGGGGAGCACCACCATCAATCCATCTCGTTAACTGGCAGCATAGCAGCAGCCATGTAAAAGCGAAGCGGAAAGCGGTAATGGAAGAAGGATCGGGGGAGCCGTAGCACAGATATTTATCATTATTTCCTGTGTTGCTGGACGCATTTGTGACCCCGCCGGGAGCCGCGCATTGTTCTCTGTACGATATGAATATAATACTGACCGGCTGCTGCCCAGAATGTCAATGACAGCCAATACACAGAAATGTTCATGGCAGCCAACATACGGTACAATATGCGGGGGTTTGGTCACATGACACCACAGGCCTGACTGATTAAAACTGGAGGAGATAGACTATCATAGGAGAACCTGGGTGATCCAGCAAACTGCTCAACAGATCAGCCCCTGCTGCAGCCTGTAATCATGTGACTAGATACAAAGTTACAATGTTGCAGTCTGATCACTGAGGGAGAGGAGATTGAAGAAATGCTTCCTCCTGCCTGCAGCAGACTGATGACACCATCTCAACCTAGACAAAGTTACAATGTTGCATAATGCACCAACCTAAATGAGCCAAAAGTGCTTCTATGGTCATGCCAGTACGGATTTTATTGGCAATGATCACAAAGGGAGGAAGAGAAGGAAAATGTATTATTTCTTCCATAAGTGTCACCATCCTCTGACAGTCCTCTGTAGCTTGATATTTGATGTGTGGACCCTGGAGATGTTGGGGGCCACAATAGGGCCCCTGTATATTGATCACAATTGGTATACCCAGCCGTTGTCACCTAACCTCTCAATCGCCCTGGTTATTTAGCAACATTTTAACGCAGCAACTCTTCCCATCTGACGGCCAGGACAGCTGCAGCGGACGAATCAGGCGGCGGCGTGTCCCGAATCCAGGCAATGGGCGAAGTTATTAAGTTTGGGCTGATTAAGGGAAGGTTTTGAAGCAGCCGGCAGACGCAAGTCAATTGTGTTTGTGGCAGATTCATTTTGGTTAATTGCACGTTGCGATTGATTGGAGGAAGAGTCGCAGCTAATTTGCAGCGGTTATAATTTACTTCTCCTGGCTGTCAAAGTAAATGCATGAAAATAACACGCCCGGCCCAAATCTCGCCATTTCCCCGGCCCGACGCACGTATTAATTAAAAACAGCTGATTAAAATAATGGCACGTTCAAATATTCATCATCCTCCCCATAGCGGCTCCGACGCTCCCCGAAAACACCGCGCCGTGAATTTTAATGCCATTTTGCATTTCAAAGCTTCGTCGTTTTTTTTTTACACACAACTTTTTAATTCACGCCGACTTCTATCAATACTTCAAGATAAAAGACGAGCCAAAGGTTTGATGTAAATTATTAATTACGCAAAGAAAGGCAAAATGAAAGCCGGCGTCGGGGACGATCGCTTTTGTCAAACAGCTGGGTGACGCGGACGGGGCCAGCGCGGGGTGTCAGACACTTCAGGATAAATGGGCTCCAAAGAATAATTTTTAATCTGATTTCTGGTTAGGGTGGTATAGATTGGGTTAAGATTTTGGATGTAATAAGGTTTGTTTTTTTAGAACATTGATGGCGTTGAGCATAGCCAAAGGTCGGACAATGTGGCCAGAGATCAGGGGGTCCGGAGATTGGGGGGGGGGCACCAGGAGATCGGGGGTGGTGTCCGGAGATCAAGGAGAGCGTCGGGAGATCGGGGAAAGCGTCGGGGGATCGGGGAAAGCGTTGAGAGATCAGGGAAAATGTCCACATGTCAAAGGGTATGCCTGGAGATCAGAGAGGGTGTCAAGAGATCTGGGAGGGCGTCTGGAAATCGGGGAGGGCATCTGGAAATCGAGGAGAGTGTCTGGAAATCAGGGAGGGCTTCTGGAAATCAGGGAGGGCGTCTGGAAATTGGGGAGGGTGTCTGGAAATCGGGCAGAGCGTCCGGAAATCAGGGAGAGCCTCGGGAGATAGGGGAGAGCGTCCGGAGATCGAGGAGAGAGTCGGGAGATCAGGAAGGGCTCCCGGAGATTGAGAAGGGCGCCCGGAGATCAGGGAGGGCGTCCAGACATCGGAGAGGGCATCCAGAATTTAGGAAGGTCGTCCGGAGTTCAAGGAGGGCTTCTGGAGTTCAGGGAGGGCATCCTGGGATTGGGGGGATGTCTGGGGATATAAGGAAGGGCATATGGGGATCAGGGAGGGTGTCCATAAATTGAGAAGGGCGCCCGGGGATTGTACAAAATGTTGGGAGATTGAGGAGAGCGTTGGGAGATCGAGGAGAGGGTTGGGAGATCGAGGAGAGCGTCGGGAGATCACGGAAAGTGTCGGGAGATCAGGGAAAACATCCAGAAGTCAGAGAGCATGCTTGGAGATCAGAGAGGGCGTCCAGAGATTGGGGAGGGCATCCTGAGTTCAGGGAGTGTCTCAGGAGATCAGGGAGCTCGTTGGGAAATCAGGGATGGCGTCCAGAGATCGGGGAGGGCATCCAGAGGCCAAGAAAAGCGTCGGGAGATCGAGGAGAGAGTCGGGAGATCGAGGAGAGAGTCGGGAGATCAAGGAGAGAGTGCCCTAAAATGTAGGAGGGCACCCAGAGTTCGAGGAGGGTGCCTAGAATTCAAGGAGGGCATCCAGACATCGGAGAGGGCATCCAGAATTCTGGAAGGTCGTCCGGAGTACGGGGAGGGCTTCTGAAGTTCAGGGAGGGCATCCTGGGATCGAGGAGATGTCTTGGGATATAAGAAAGGGGATCAGGGAGGGTGTTCCTAAATTGGGGAGGGCGCCCGGGGATTGTGCAAAACGTTGGGAGATCGAGGAGAGCGTTGTGAGTTTGGGGAAAGTGCCGGGAGATCAGGGAAAGTGCCCAGATGTCAGAGAGTATGCCTAGAGAACAGAGAGGGCGTCCAGAGATTGGGGAGGGCACCCGAAGATCGAGGAGGGTGCCTGGAATTCGAAGAGGGCATCTGGAGTTCGGGGAGGGCGTCCTGAGATCGTGGGGATGTCTAGGTACAAGGAAGGGCATCTGGGGATCAGGGAGGGTGTCCATAAATTGGGGAGGGCGTCCAGGGATTGTTCAAAACCATGGGAGATCGAGGAGAGCGTCAGGAGATCGGGGAGCGTATCTGAAAATCGAAGAGGGCGCCCAGAAATCGTTGGGGGAGCAAAGATCAGGGGGCGCATCCAAGGAATGTTAATCACTATTCCAGGCAGCTTGGGACAATGCAATACAATGGTGAGCCATTTGTACAAATATGGTTTGTGGTAAATAAGTCCCACCCCATCTGCCGCCTTTATCAGAAAGGAAGGCAGAGTAATTTTATAGGGTACTTGGGGGTAAATGTCTACAACAGTAACAACCTACATGTGAAGATGCAGATAAAAGGCTCCTGGTGAGTAAATCTCCGTGGTATGAGCTCTGTGGTAAATCTCGGATCTTTTCCCAGCCTGCAGAAAGTGAGAATATAAATGATGGCAAAACATTATGTAAAGTTTATTATGGTTTCTGTGCCCGGGTACATCCCCAGGGTCCATCCCCTAGAGCTCCGGTGATGCCCTGGAATCCTGGTGCTGACTGAAAGCTTTTATTAATTTTGCCGGAGTAAACTCGGCATCCTTAATGGGGTTATGGCAGCGCTCGGCGCCCGGCTGCACATCCTGCTGATGAGGACATTAATTTCCCTGTAATTTGTGTATTTTAAGGATCTTCTGCAGGCAAGTGTCTCATTAATAAAAATGTGATTAAGAAAAGCGGGGCGGCTGTCTTCATTAGCACCAGAAATGAGGTCTGACGAGTTCTCCAGGAGGAAGCATCTTCCGCATCACATTGGGAAGAATGCTCCTACGGGCGCTACGATGCGGGGAGGGGCACAAAGTGGATTTAAGGGGGATTCCATGGGGTGTTACAATGTTACCAAAGGACAATGACCCTCCCCAATGGGACAACAAGGCTATGCAGCCTGTTATGCCCCCTCTTGTCCTGTTCAGACTGGCAGTGAGGTTGTGTTGCGGTTACCGATTCCTCATACACCGGACCTCATGCTATGTGAAATGTGCCCTCTACTGGGAGCAGCAAGGAGTACAGTACCCCTTAATATATAGGGGAGGGCCCTGCGCTCCCCCCCCCCCCATGGAGATCCCAAATCAGTTTTGCAGGACGCTCTCTGTTGGCTTAAGTCACTGCCACACGATGTTAAATCTACAGATGCCGGTTCTTTTAAAACCAGAGAAGCAGTGGTGCCAGCAACAAGGACCCGTGCAGGATCAGCCTCCTGCAGGTTTAAACCTGCCATTACAGTCCAGATACAGAGCAGGGAAAATGGTTCAGCGAGTTTTCTTTTCACCTGGCTTATGACTGCTTATTGCAGAATTAGCAGATGCATTTTGCATGCTAAATGAAATTATTCTAAATTTGAACCCCACTGACATTATGAACAGATACCTGACAAGGCCTTCATCCTCTTTTTTTTTTATTTTAAAGGACAGAACCATCTTTTTTTCAGGCATCAACTGGGGACACCATCTACTTCTTGGACTGACTCAGAGGTGACACAATCATGGAAATCCCGGGGTCCGACACAAATCAGACCCTGCTGCAGCCTTTAGAGCAATCACTTTGTGATTGCTATAAAGTTACAATATTGCAGTCTTATCATTGGGGCAGAGGAGACAGAGGAAATGCTCCTGCTGCCTGCAGCAGACTAGACCCTTATCTCTTGAGAGGAGCAAAGATGATGTTTTTTTGCTAGTGACTTATAAAGCATCATAAAAGTCCATTTGGTATTTATCGGGGACGCTCAATCTGAGCGGATCCAGACAGCACTTTGTAAAGTTCTACAAAATTATTTTCAAGGGGGGAACGGTATCAGATGCACAGAAGAGTCTAATAATTAGCGAAGATCCCACCAGTAATGAATTCTCCATGGCAGGTGTGTAAGGGGAATCTACGGGTGTAAACAATGTTGTTTCATCGAAGTGACCCCCCGCTCAGAGCTCCTCCATTAATTATAACGACCGCACGCAGACGTTGCTGATAATTACCTGAAACGTGACAATGGTTTTGTCTCATCTGCATGGCGAGTCACCGCAAGAGGGAAAATACACAATTAGTGACACGAGAACTCCACGCCGGCACAAACACAGCGCAAAACTTACTTGAAAGTTCAATCCTGAGGGACCCTGGAGATGAGAATTTTAATCAGATACCCCCTTGTGGGAGGGGCAGAGACACAAACTACTGGGGGAAATCTCCCCATTGTGGGAGGGGCAGAGACACAAACTACTGGGGGAAATCTCCCGCAGAGACACAAACTACTGGGGGAAATCTCCACATTGTGGGAGGAGCAGAGACACAAACTACCGGAGGAAATCTCCCCATTGTGGGAGGGGCAGAGACACAAAGTACTGGAGGAAATCTCCCAATTGTGGGAGGGGCAGGGACCTTTTCATTGGTTCACCTACAAGTCCCTGATTAGGAAGAAGGATGCAGTTAGGTGTCCTGAGACTTATGTGTATCCATGTTCCAGGTCACTGACCCTCTAACACCAGAGGAAAATGAAAGCACTGGCAGCTCCCACTTGTCCATCCTATTCTTTATGTAAGATGCATGTGCAGAATTTGGCACACATGCGCAGCATTTTGTGATTGTTCATTATGGTCGCATCCCTGAAAATATTTTCGTCACGCATTCTTCGGTACCTGCGCGGGAGATGAGGGGTTAATGTTTGGGCAGCCATTTATTTTTATCCTGAACCATCACAGACGGATAATGCGATTAGAGCGGCGCTGACAGCTGCCATCGCAGTGCTGTGGCATTATCCAGGCGCGCTCGGCCTGATTTGGATACAATTAAGTAGCGAGATATTGATACGAGGACGGCAGCGAGATAATCAGGTAGAGACATGAAAAGTTTGTTTTTCTAGGTAAAGATCAGGAAATGTGAAGAAAGGACGCCATTTACAGGAATTTCTCTGATAGCATCTCCTGTCGGAACCGATAAGTGCGAGCGCCCTGGCGAAGGACAGACGACGTGCGGCAGAGAAAAGGACAGGGAGGGGGAAGGAACAGATTTGTATCTATTGATATAAGAAAGTAACGGAGGGGAGAAAAAAATGGAGATTTTATAATAAAGTTTACCTGTCAGCCAGGCAGATCTACGGAATAGATCGAACCTCGCCGGATCAGTCATACACATGCATGCAGAGATCCTGTATACATTGCAGCAGATTACCCCCCTCCGATTGTTATGGGGGATGCTGGATGGTCTGCAATTTTATTAAAAAGCCCGACAAAGGTGAAGCCTAACAGCATCTGGGCCCCTTCACAGGTGACCCTAGGGCTAATTAATCCAATGCCCCCCCCCCCTTTCTTTTTTCCTAATCCAGCAATCGACCGTCTCGGTACCGCCAGCCCCCCACAGTACATTTTGCCCCTGGCCGCTCAATGCATTTTCTGATGTCGGTGCGCCAGGCAGGTTGGAGGCTTCTGATCTAATTCTGTATAACACGGGCAGCCTGAAGCAGCATAATCTGCAGCAGAGATCCCATAATCACTATACACTGTGGGTAATGCCCCACTGGTAATGCCCCATTTTTATCGAGAGGATCGGCCAGCATTGGACCAATAGGTTAATGTCACCAAAGGGGGAAATTCCCATTCGTTCTTCAGTTGCGGATTCACAATGCATTATAAAGGTTAACACAAACATCGTCCGCCGCAGATGCTTACGAGGGGACTTTTGCACTAACATCGATATGACATACTCGGGTTACCTGTTTACCGCATGGCACTGCGCCCCTCGTCCCCTCCTGGGGGTTGTTGGGCACAGTGGCGGGCAGCTTGTCTGCATGTCGTAGACGATCCCTTGGCGTGCACACACCTGTCAGTACATCTGGCATATGTAGCAGCTCACAGATCAAACGTCTGTTTTCCATTTCAGAGACAAGCGCTGTCCGTAATTACGGCGGAGAATATGCAGGTGCCCAGTAACGCAGCGAACAAAAACTCCAGAATGCAGTGACAATTGTGTCCTGGATGACCGGCGTGCCCCCAGCCCGGGCGACACTATGGACTTATTTATTACTAAATGATGCAAATGTGATTGTACATTTCATTTACTTATAGAGTCATCTGCTTATATTTGTATGCAAACGTGCATGTTGCCAGAATTTATTACCAAGGGAGCTACAACATATGCCATGCGACATGTGAAACAATGCAACAATTCTGCCTATAGATACTGGGTTGGTCCAAGTGCTGTGAGGCTCAGTTTGTGGCCAATCCCTGCGCATGCTTCAATTGCCATTCATAACACTGCATCCTGACGCACCCATAGAATACGCACGGGTTGCATTCTGTTAATGCATTCCAACGCATGTCAAGAGTTTGGTTCATTGCTGCTTCAAGGTTGTGGGGGCCAAGTCTTAGCTATTTATGCTGCTTCAATGAATGACCACACTGCACACTGGAGAAAATGTTTGGCATGCACATTCTTTGGTGCAGCTTCTAATATTTGGGGGATAAAAAACACTTTTTTACAGCACTGCATGGATTCAGCATCAGTTTTCTAAATTACCACTGTGAGCAGTTATAGCTACATGATACAATCCTACGCCCAATCTGTATCCAATCACACCTTTACCTTTTATCTAATCATCCCCGAAACTTCATCCAATTACATGCCCCTGCTTCCAATCATATCCTCTACCTTCCAATCACATACTCGACCCTTCAATCACCTCCTCAGCCTTCCAATCACTTCCCCTGCCTTCCAATAATATCCCCGCCAGTCCAATCACATTCTCGCCTGTCCAATCACATCCTCCCCCCTCCAATAATATCCTCACCCATCCATCTACATCCTCGCCCATGCCTTCCAATCACATCCACCCCTGTCCAATCACATCCTGGCCCGTCCAATCACATCCTGGCCCGTCCAATCACACCCTCCCCCCTCCAATAATATCCTTGAACATCCAATAATATCCTCGCCCGTCCATTAGCTAAGTTAGTGACTGAGGATGAAACCTGGCTCCACATCTATGATCCTGAAACCAAGGAACAGTCAAAGGAATGGCGCCACAGCGGGTCCCCACGGCCACAGAAGTTCCGAACCTAGAAATCGGCAAAAAATGTCATGGTGTCCGTATTCTGTTGGTGGACTACCTACCTCAGGGCTCTATTATCACCGGACAGTATTATGCTAACCTCCTGGACCAGCTGAAGAGGCAACGAAGACGAAACGCCGTGGAATGTTGACCAAAGGGATCCTTTTTTTGCAGGACAATGCACCTGCCCACACGTCCACTGTTGTGGCTGCCAAATTGAACACCCTGGGTTTCCAATTGGTCCACCATCCCCCCTTCTCACCTGACCTGGCCCCTTTGGACTATTATCTGTTCCCGAATTTAAAGAAACACCTGAAGGGGCAACATTTTGAGGACATTTCTGATGTCAAAGATGCAGCTGAGAGCTGGTCTGCGGCCCAACCAAAGGACTTTTATTTGAACGGTCTAGAAAAGCTGCAACTACAAAAAATAATAAATGAAAAATCTTATTGTTCGATGGATCAGCCACCTGTATCCAAACCCAAGAGCAAAATGGTCATATATAAAAGCTTACCCATCAAGAGACGGCTGCATTTGTTTTCTTTTCCTATATATTCACCTGGTAACACACTTCCTATCCTAGGGTAACAAGGCTCATCATATTGTATCCAGGAGGAGCAGCATTGTCACCCTAGGACAGAACTACAAAACCTTCTCCTGCCCGCACTTTAATAACAAACTTACAGCAAAGGGCAGAGACCACAGGGTTTTATCAGCTCACTAGATTTCTGGCAGAATTACCGGGTATATATTTTGTACACAGATATAACAAAACCCTTTCATTTGGATATTTAACAGACCAAACAGACCCAAGGAGAGACAAATATTCTTTCATTTTTCCCTTAAGGCTCTAAATTTAAAGCAGTGAATCTAACATTCCCTCAAACTTTCCCTGTTGGGAATCAGTGTCAGATTCCCTGTTTTATAAATAGAGCCCATTGTGATCTTTATGTTACAGAATGAGGGGAATAAAACAAAATCCTCTTTTTCCGACGTCCTTCGTTCGTCTTTGCGTTCCTCGGCGGGGGAGGTTGCGTTTCGGTCACCCTCTCGGAGCTGACCATATGTTCTGAAGGACAGCCGGAGCCCCTCCACCTGATGGCGAGGTCATCAGCCGCACCGACCGCAAATCACCTCCAAGCACACAGCCAAAACACGAGTCCCTCATGGAAATTACACGACGCATGCGGCGAGCCAATTCCGCAACGGAGCCAAGAATGGAACGCCAGCGCCCTGGAGCTAAATGTGCCGAATGACATTCAGCTCCGGAGAAATTTTAGGTGTAGGATAAAAACATCATTAGGAAAATATACGCCAAACACGGGATGGTATTAGATATGATATCGTAATAAACAGACGCAGTGTCACTGAAAAACTTTAAACAGAAGCTTTTCTCCAATTTTTAAATGCAGAGGGGCCGAAATGGTGATAAAAAACGGTGATTTTGTCCAAACATAAGGAGGCAGGGCCATAAATATTCATAGTTACATAGTAAGTCAGGTTGAAGAAAGACATAAATCCATCAGGTTCACCCAATAAAGAAGTAAACATATCCCAAATTTAAAACGCTATGGACATAGTTGGTCCAGAGGAAGGCAAAAAACCCCGGGTACAATTTGCTCCAACAGGGGAAAAAATTCCTTCCTGATTCCATGAGGCAACTGGATGTTCCCTGGATCAGCAGTCTCTGTTTTTTTACTTTAAAGCCTCAATCCTCGGTTATATTCTGTGCTTCTAGAAATCATCCAGCTTTTTCTTAAAGCAATCTAAAGAACTTGCTGAAACTTCTTCCTGTGGGAGCCAATTCCACATTTTACTGTAAAGAATCCCTTCCTTATCCGGAGATTAAACTTCTTTTCCTCCAGATTTAAAGAGTGCCCTCTTGTTCTTTGTAATGATCGAGAGAGTTCTCTATATGGACTATTTATATATTTATACAGGGTGATCATATCCCCCTTATACGTCTCTTCTCAAGGGAGAACTCCCCCTTGACAAAATTCTGCTTTTGTCAAAATTGCCTCCTGGATCTGATGACAGGTGCACTTTCCAAAGGTAATTTGTAGACTTCACATTTTCTGTGACTCCTTTAAGTCGCGTTTTAGCTTTCGTTGTCTCGTTACAGGCAGCCAATCAGGTCACTCGGCTACGCTGGGAATATCCTGGCGAATGCAGCCAATTTAGCGAGTTCTACAAACAATCTGCAGACCTTTCCGCGCGGCCCCCTCAGGTCAGCGGAGCCCCCGGTGTATTCTCCATGTTCTCCGCACACAGAACAGCCGGGGTGACATTTCAGACACAAATTCATTTCTCAGATTCGTGTTGTTTGTTTGGTTTGTTTGCGGCGGCGTTAGAAATGCCACTTTATGAAATGTTAATGTCTGACTGTGGTGGGAATTATCAGCGGGGTAATGATACAATAACCCTGCGACACCGCCAGCTCCCGACATGCCCGGCGCTCTGCAATGTGATTATTCTCTATCACTGGGGACAGAGATTGGCCACATACTTGGCACAGAGTTACAAATTGGACGCGGTTATTATTGGGGGCTAAAAACAGGGGGGGGGGCAAATCTGCAGAGGGGAGAAATACACGACAGACATAAAATACCGGTCATAATGCTTTTTTCAGGGACAGAATAAAAAAATCATCTTAGAGGAGAGAATCTGAAGAGAAATGAGCGAAGAGCGAGGGCTGCAAAAAGCGGACGGAACTTTTCAATGTTTCATCCAATCACCGGATCAGAAAACAACGAGATCAGAGAAGACTTCCAACCTTCTCTCCTTCATAATATGGTTACAATGTATTCTGTTACCCAGAGACCATGTGATCTGAACCAAAGGAGCTTGCAGTCTAATGTCCCCAAAGTCACACATTATCATTCATTTACATACTCTGATATAAACTGCAACGTTGTAATATCTGCTGGCATTGAACCGGGTGAAAGCTTTTGATCGGGTGAATCATGAATATCTAAGGTTGCTGCTTGGCAGATATGGCTTACAATCTAAATTTATTGATTGGCTGAAAGTCCTCTATGAGGGGGCAGAAAGCTTCCACTTGTGAATGACTGGATTGGTAGATCGAGGGTGCAGCAGGGATGCCCACCGAGTCCCCTGCTTTATGTGTTCCCAACTGACCACGTTATTGGAAGACTGGAGAGCGGAGCATTGTGCGGGGTTCTTTGGTCATTGCCCCCTTAGAGTACTCGCCTATGCCGATGATGTATCTGTGATATCTCTGGGATAGATGAAGTGCGGTGGAAATCTCAGAGATTGAACAGTATGCAGAGTCCTCAGGTTCTAAGATAAATAATGACAAGTGTGACATTTTCTGGATGGGTAGGGAAGGAGTTTTGAACTCCAGGATATCTTCCCAGATTGGATTTGGGCCGGGTGATTATAATCGGCTAAATTAGGAAAGTAAGCTGGAGATTGCAAATGACAAGATAGTGAAGTGGAAGATTTGGAGAATGTCCTACAAAGAAAGGGTTAATCTGATTAATACTTACCTGGATCCAATATCGTTGTATGTCAGCTTTGTCTTTTGCCGACCTCCATGTACACCAAGACATACAGCTGCTTCTTCCAGATGGGGAAACCGGATGAACCTGGTGAATGTGACCTACCTATCCAGAAGGGAGGGTGGCCTAGGTATGGTCGGTGGTAATCTTTTCTCTGCTGGTTAAAAGTTTCATTTTAGTAACATGTTTGCATAGAATCCTCCTGGATGGGGGAATCTTCCAGTCCTAGTTTATTAGGATACTGGGGGAAATGTGAAGAAGCCAAGAATCTAGCGGGCTGGCTTATCTTACCCGGAGTGTGCAAAATACTGAAATAATGGCAGATGACAGGAGGACATTAAAACTTCTCTAGGAAAATTCTGGAGAGACAGATTCTGTCCTAATTTTTTGAAGTCCAAGTCAAGTTATGGGATGAATTATTATGGAAAGGATTCCAATGAAGTTTAGAGACCGGCTCACTTTTCAAGGTAAACTTTACTTGAGGATTGATTACTCTGCGTGTTCTGAGACCGTAATGTAGAGAATCCATGGAACACTTTCTGCCCCTTCAATGTAGAAGAAAAGGGTGGAGGAGCTCATGGTATTCTCAGTCACATGAGTTTTGCGGAGGGGGAATATGGAGAATTCAAGACTCCCAGGGATTGTGATTTTGATACTTTTATAGTTAGTCCGGGGGTCGAAAATTGCACTTGGAATGCGTGGAAAAAAAATTCTTCCTGCCCAGGTGATGAATGATATTCTGCACCCCATGGTGAAAATTTGGGGTCAGGAGATGGAGAGGATGTCAGACGGGCCTAGATGACAGAAAGCGGGAACATCAGATCTTCCTTCTGTGTTCTTCCCTTCTCAGGGTGAGCAGATTTCTGTCTGTCCTCTATACACTATTATTACATGGATTCAATTTTGAAAAACAGGCGACATGCATAGTAAGGGGTTTGTGCTTCTTGGCCTCACTTAGTATATGTTAGGAATTTATGTCAAAATATATTTCATATTGTTGCATGTAATTAAGAAATTTATATTTGAGTTTGTCATAATGTCCTTTATTTCCATTAATGTATATATTATGTGATTGCAAGATCTTTCAAAAAAACAAAATTTACACTTCAAA
Organism: Pyxicephalus adspersus; assembly: GCF_032062135.1. Classification (NCBI taxonomy): domain Eukaryota; kingdom Metazoa; phylum Chordata; class Amphibia; order Anura; family Pyxicephalidae; genus Pyxicephalus; species Pyxicephalus adspersus. Next base: position 5,392,045 of record NC_092867.1, on the reverse strand, counting down.
GCCCCCTTCTCCAAAGTCACACACTATTGTTATACATTTATATAGCTCTGACATATACCGCAGTGCTGCATACAGAGACCACTGACAAAACACATAAAAATAGTAATGGAAGTTGAACCAAGGACCCCGGATCTGCAGAAGAACGTAACATCCATCTGAACATATTCATGGCACTTTAGCGTAGGAGGTCACCTTTGATCTCCGGTTGGTTATGGAGTCCATGAATCTCTCCGCTAAGCAGTGATATTCACTTGAGCAGCCATTAGATAAGCTGGCATTACAAGTGAGACCGTTTTGGCTTTGTGAATTTAGCACATAAACAGAAAGTTGAAATGGAGGCAGATTGATGGAAATTATTATTCATTCATCAGGCACTTTGAGGATTCAGGGATCACCGGAGAGCGCCATGCCTAAAAACCTGTAAACGCTCCCAATGCCAATCCATTCCCTCAACACTTCATCTCGGCTCATTATGAGCGGCTCGGGTAAAACGTAGGGGAGGCAAATGGTGCACCTATTAGCAGGGGCACAGGAAATGGAGAGTGGGGTAGAAATAGAGAGATATAGGTGGTGGTACTGGGGAGGGGGGTTCTTCATTTAAAGTGCTAAACCCACAGGCCTGGAAATATCTTCATCTATTATAGCAGCAGGTGGCATTCTGGGTCTCCCTATGAAGTGGGGAATATCAAGAGGACAAAACGCTTCAACACTATAATGATTGCGTGAAAGCCGCCACCTTTACAGCGGCAAATTACAGTCAATTGGGAGAGTAAAAAGGGCAATCAGAAAAAAGAAATGTTATTTTATGGTGCCCTGCAATAAACAGTAACTGGAGCGCTGATAATGAGAAGTGCAGGATTATTGCAGCATGGGGTCCTCAGGAGAGGTCAGTGCCTGGGCTGGAGCAAAGTGGAGTGAATTGTGGGGGTGGTATTTGCTGAACATGCACTTGTGAATCATAGATTCATCCTCATCATAGATTTATTACAGATTCAACCACTCTGCCTTTCTAAGAGACACTTAAAGACTAATTATGAAATAAACTAACACCACGTGTAGTGGGACCCCTTACTAGAGGAGAAGAAGGGTGGTGGGAGGAAAGGGGGTCTGTTATTTATAATTCTACACTGATTGGACATCATCTTATCCTATCTCCATCCAGACCTGGACGATCCAAGACGTCTTCATTTTATGTAGCAGCGAGTGGCGTGGCTTGTGCGCCATAAAAATAAGTTTTCTGGGGAGGAATAGAAAACTTCTGACGTTGTTAAAGCCGGACACTAAACTTTTTCTAATGGTTGCACATTCTTCAATCACACAAGGACTCATATTAACATAGGAACACTAAAGATTCAGTAATATTTCAGAGAATTGTAGTTTATAAATGAAGACGAATTATTACCAAAAGAAGAATTTGACCAACAGACTAATTTCCTCCCCATTCTTGTCACTTCCAAGAGTTCCCCACTGATCTTCAGATTGGGTTCTTCACCCAATCACAGACAGCAGTGCTACAATTTGTGTTCTACCAAGAAAAGACCTCAAGATGAAAGATTCACCAGTGACCAATAATGTTCTGCAGTTATTGGTGGATTCCTCAGCCACACGGTGAATGAGCCAAGGGTGACACTACAGTAGGCTCTTGCCACCACAGAACAATGACCTTTACCCGAAGGAGGAACTGGAAGACAAAAGGTCCCAAGAAACCTCTGCATGATAAGTAAACACTAGAAATGGCAAATATTAACCATAAAGCATTGGACGGGGACCCCAAAGTTCTAGTCACCTCAATAGCTACGTCGCATACGGGTCTTGTCTAACTTGTGTCATTGGATCCGGCATGGCATCCATCTCAGTTCCACCAGCAGTTACCAGCTCCTCCAGTTACATTTCATAACTTCAGAAGGTGCGGACATTAGCATTAACTTGTTATGGTTGGCAGTCCAGATCCGAATGCACCTAAAAAATGGAGCAGTCTCTCATCTGAACCCAGAATCCTTCAGGGTGTCTGTCATGTCTTCCCATGCAAAAGTTCAGCACTATGTTTATAAAGGAGACCCTAACTACTGGGTATGACCAACCTAGGAGCATCTTGGTATCAGTTGGTTCAGGGTTTTAGTGGGATCGATATCCTTACCTTAAGCGGGGATTCGGGAAAGCTTCTTTTAAAGGATAGACAATGATAACCCTGGCTAAACAGTTAATGCCACCAACCATGACATGGTTACCAAAACATTAAGGATGTTGGTTCTTCTGTTTTCTTTTTTTTGGACTGGGACAATCATGACAACACACCTCTTACCAAACACCATGGATATGTTATCCTTTGGTTCTCTAGGTGGAGCTGGTCATAGCTGGTCACCGTGAACACTTTATCATTTGGTTCCTTGGACTTGGACAATTATGACACACTCATTTCCAAGGACTATGGATGCTTTATCATTTGGTTCTCTGGATTGGACCAGTGGTCTTTGGTTCTTTAGGTGGAACTGATCATAGCACACCCCAATACTAGGAGACCATGAAGACTTTATTGTTTGATTCTCTGGATTAGACCAGTCATGGCACAACTCATTACTAGGACACCATGGATGCTTTATCATTTGGTTTTCTGGATTGGACCAGTTATGAAACATCTCATTATTAGGACAGCACAGATGCTTTACTATTTGGTTTTCTAGACTTGGACAGTTATGGCACAACTCATTACCAAAGACCATGGATGCTTTATCACTTGGTGCTCTGGATTGGACCAGTCATGAGACATCTTATTACCAAACACTAAGGATGAAGTCCAAAACATTTATTGTGTACCTGGACTCTCAGTCAGCAAAAAAATGCACCAATCCTGACTCCAAGTCCACAGTCACTGGCTCCATCCTCTGCTTCCTTGGATTGGGCTAGCTATGGCACACTTCACTACCAGTCCACAGGCATTGGCTCCATCCTCTGCTTCCTTGGATACGGCAAGCTATGGCACACTTCATTACCAGGACACCATGGGTGCTCTGCCATCTGGTTCTGTAGATTGGGCCAGCTATGGCACAATTCATTGCCAGGAAACCATGGATGCTCTGCCATCCGGTTGTGTAGATTGGGCCAGCTATGGCACAATTATTTACCAGGACACCATGGATACTCTTCCATCTGGTTCTGTAGATTGGGTTCTATTATTTTTTAGATCAAACCAGGTATGACGCAACTCTTAATTAGACATCATTGGTGCTCCATCATCTTTGGATTTGGCTAATCATAGCACACCTCATTACCAGGACATCACATTGGTTCTGGTTGTCTGGCCTGCACCAATCCCATTGCCAAGTGTTTCCCTAACTAGGATTATGAGCTCCATTCAGAACGGTCCCCCTAGACTGAACAAGATCATATTAAACCCATCATCCACCCCAAACTTTAACCAAATTCTGCAACCTGCAGGGTTTTATCCAAATCACAACTTGGTAAAATGTGCTAAAAAGCCAAACGAAAAAATCCTGGCGAGTCTGAATCCGCCAGTACTGAATGTTCTCTTGAAACAGTTTGGAACAGCTTATAAAATTTAAGGATCTTCTGTACAGTAAAGTTCACCTTGCTTCCACCCCCCTTCCCCCACAGTGCATAAATCAAGCACAGAAGACAAAATGGCCTCCACTTGTTCGTGCAGAACTTCCCAGGTGGGATAAATGATCCTTCGCGGTCATATCTGATTATCTGACTCTACAAGATTGACTTGTCTCTCGTGATATTGACTTTAAGGTGAAATATCAGCAGGTGATAGCACTTGACAAGGCACAGAGATGACAGAGGTGATGCTTCGTGGCACACGGCAAATCGTTTACCTTTGTTAAGCCAGCATTACCTTCCCGTAATGACTGCGTGAGAGACGCGGCCTTTACAGCGACAAATTACAGTTATCTGTGAGCCCGAGGCCGATTAGAAAAAAGAAGTGTAATTTTCATGGTGACCTGCAAAAAGCAGAAACATAAAAGTTTATGGCAAGAAGTGCAGAATTATCCCAGCATGGGATCCTCAGGGGAGGTCAGCACCTGGGTTGGGGCAGGGCAGAGTGAACCGCAGGGGTGGTGTTTAGTGAATAATCATTCATGAATTAACATGATGACTATAGTATAGACTATATAGTAATACCTATTATTTTTAAGAATATAAAAGTTCCCAAACATAATTTTTATCACTTATACCTGCCCCGAATTTAGCTTTAACCCTTTGTGCCCCTACGACCTTCGGTATGAAAAATCAGATTTTTCTGCAAACTCCGTCCGAAGGGATTTCTCACCGGTAAACAAACACAACCGACAACACGATACATCCAGATACACGGACATCAGGGGGATCGGGTGTCCAATGCATGTAACAGAGGATGCTAATTAGAGGACAAGCAGCCATGTTTGCAGCGCGCGGATAATTAACACCAAAGAAGGTGCAGGTGTTACGTTTCTGTAATCATTAGTGACCGCAAACCCAGAGCACCATTTCCCGGATCCCAGATATGTACAGGAGGATGTATGTGGGGAAATCTGATGCATGACATCCATCTGCTTCTTGTCTGCTATAAAAAGCACTTTTTATGAAGGTTAACATGAAGGAGAAAGGGGACCTGTCACTGAGAAATAGAACAATAATTTCACTGTCCGTTCCTGCACACCTCAAAGTTTTGGGGTTTTTGTTGGGTCCTGTGCTGAACACAGACACTGAACCAGTCCCATCAATCACTGTACAGAGGAGCTGACACTTTAATGTCCCCCCACAGTCACACATTACTATTATACATTTATATAGCTCTGACATATACCGCAGTGCTGTATATAGAACACTGAGCCAGTCCCATTAGTCTCTGTAAAGAGGAGCTGACACTCTAATGTCCCCCCACAGTCACACACTATTATTATACATTTATACAGCTCTGACATATACCGCAGTGCTGTACAAAGAACACTGAGCCAGTCCCATTAGTCTCCGTACAGAGGAGCTGACACTCTAATGACTAGAAAACACTTAAAGACTTTATGTTCCTGTTTGGTACAAAATCAATCAATCACTGAAATGTAAAATGTTTTCTGTATTTCAAACAAAATTCTGCAAAACTAAAATAACCGATCGTGAACGTGGACTAAATTACCGAGCACTCTGAATTCTTCTTTTAGCGTCACCTTTAAAAATATGTTTATTGTTTTTATCAAACGTCATTATTTTTCACCTAACGTCCCAAAAAACCCCATTATATGGAAAATGGAGTTATTATAAAACACAACTTTGTGCAATTTCCCTGCAAAGTTTCTATGTAACAATCAGAACTTCTGGAGAGGCTGTAAAAGAGCTGCAAATTTCCAATCGGTGGCTTGCAGACAGTGAAACGCGTCGCTCAACGTCTTATTATTTCCTGGCCCGCGAGGCCGCTAATAGCTGGTATTTAAAACTTGATTCAGCGGCTCTATAATTTTGTGACTCCACTTTTTTCACCACATTACCGGCCAGGAAAAGGTAAAAGCTTCTTACCGTCCTCCCTGCTGTTAGTGAAAGGGCAGTTTTCGGGAAAACAAACACCCCACAGCTCCTAGAAATGTACTTTATTTTAATATCTGATCATTGGCAGCACTTCAGAGACCGACAGCAACTCTGCTGAGGGGCATGTGAGACACTGCGCGGTTAAAGGGACAGACACAGCATTTTAATTATCCCCCTGTGTTTGAAATATTAAAATAGAATTAAGGAATAAGAAGTTTTTAAAGCTCTTACATATACTACAGTGCTGTACAGAGAACACTGAACCAGTCCCATCAGTCTCTGTACAGAAGAGCTGACATTCTAATGTCCCCCCATAGTCACACACTATTATTATGCATTTATATAGCTCTGACATATACCACAGTGCCGTACAGAAAACACTGAGCCAGTCCCATCAGTCTCTGTATAGAGGAGCTGACACTCAAATGTCACCCTGAGTCACACACTATTAATATACATTTATATAGCTCTGACATATACCGCAGTGTCATACAGAGAACACTGAGCCAGTCCCATCAGTCTCTGGGCTGAGGAGCTGACACTCCAATGTCCCCCCACAGTCACACACTATTGTTATACATTTATATAGCTCTGACATATACCTCAGTGCTGTACAGAGGAGCTGACACTCTAATGCCCCCCCACAGTCACACATAATATATGGCTCTGACATATACCAGAGTGATGTATAGATACTGACAAGAAGAAAGCTTTAGTTTTCTGTCCTCCTTGACTGTCCAATCACAAGTTGGGGGCGGGGAGGTGACCAGACCTTACTGCTTAGCTGTAATAGAGAAAAGTGAGGTCACCAAGATCTCAGTTTTGGATGGAGAGAAATACAAACCCTTTGACAGATAAATCTCTGCCATTTTCATCCTTGTGTTTATTGCTTTGCTTGGAGCTCATCCACCATCTGACATGGGACAATGGAGCCATTTTGGGTTGGTTTATTTACAATGAATCCTGGGAGATCCCAACACATTTTCCCAGCACCCCCTTCATGACCCGGAAAGGCGATACGTCAAGATTTATTGCTCATTTCCTGATGGGATCATCATACCGGTCCCCGGGCCTCACACACCATCGCACCCCCTCCCAGTGTGAATGTTGTCAGTGAATCTAAAGCCGGGCACCCTGCGATGTGAGTAGGAAATCTCGGCCATTCTCCAACAACAATCTATTCATCCTCCGACAAACATGGAGGCCGTCCAACTATCCCATAACGAGAAATCTCAGGATTAGCTTCTTCAGAAACAGGCCAAGACGTTAAAGACTCCGCCAGGACCCCGCAGAGAGCGCGAATCAGGCGTGACGATGGCACAAAGGAAAAATTAATTTTGCTAATGAATTACAGTGGGATCAATGTCATGACAAATTTGTTTTTTTCAGCAAATATGGAGGCCCTGACAAGAGGAAAGCTGTAAAGTATTGAATGTCAGCCAAGCCAAACCATACCAGGAATGTGATGGGTTAGAAATGAAGGTGATTGGCTGTAACCTTCACCCCATCACCCATCTTCTACATCTGACCCCTCTGCCACCCTTTACCCCACACCTTCTAGTTTTGAGCTCCTCGGATTTTGAGCCCATGGATATGCAGCTGCTGTGTTCCCAAGTTCTAGAGATCTCAGAGTAAGAGACAGCTCAATATAGAATCCTGGACCAGATCCATTGGAGGTTTGCTGGATCACACAGGTTCACTAAGTAAAGTGTATCCTTTCCAGCCTTGGAGAGCTTTAATAAATTAGGGCCTGTGTGTTTAAGTGCAGCCTTGTGATGCCCATAGGTGAACGCAGCTCACTCAGTAGGTCAGTTCTCCTTTGTCAAATTTCTCTTTTTACAACAAATCTTCTCAGTCCCTGCAGGGTAAACCCGGGTTGTGAAGCAGAAGAGGAATTCTCCATCAGTGATCTGTATACATATAGATCGGCATTGTAGCCACCAACTGCAGTAATTCAGCATCGGGTCGCAAATCACAAGAAACCATGAGCCGGGGATCTGTAGCTGCTAAAAAGTTGCTGGGGGTGGCACAGCCCCGAGCGTTCTAAGGTGCCATAGTACAACAGCTCACAAAGCAATGGCAGCATTCCAGGGCAGATATAAGGTGATAAACACAATGAAGAACATAGTTTGATGTTCTCCAGGTAACTTGTTTCTTTTTTTTTTTGGACCATAACCTTTGTATATCATTGTGAAGAAGAGAGAATCCCAAAGTGTTTTCCTGAGAATTTAACTGTGTGTAAATAGGTATCACTGGCAGTATAATATATATATATATATTTATATATATTTTTTTATATTTATGTAAAGTATAACTGGTAGTATAATATATTATATATATTTATGTAAAGTATCACTGGAAGTATAATATATATGAAGTATCACTGGAAGTATAATATATAAATATATATATATATTTATGTAAAGTATCACTGGCAGTATATTATATATATTTATGTAAAGTATCACTGGAAGAATAATATATATATATATATATTTATAGTATCACTGGCATTATCCAATCTTGTGAACTGTTACAAGTAAACTAATTGGCATAAACATAAAAAAAGAACAAATAACCCCAGACCATGGGGATACTTGAGGAAAGGCCAATGCATTTTAGGAGTTAAAGAGAAATCTCTTCAATGTTTCTAATGTTTATGTGATCAGATTTGGTGTGTGAAAAACTTATTGGCATATGTTTGGATTCGCTCCAGCAGGTGATAAACCGACCAGCCCTGAGCTGTCCTGCTTCTACCTCCTACCAAGCAGATTAAAAGGTTCAATAACCTTTCGGGGAGTTTAGGGGGGAGTCCACCAAGTTTAAGCACTAGGGACATAAACATATTCCAGATAAAACCCTATAGACATAGCTGATCCAGAGCAAGGCAAAAAAACCCCTTATAAACCCTGTTTCAATTTATTCCAACAGGGGAAAGAAATTCCTTCCTGATCCCATGGGGCAATCAGATGTTCCCTGGATCAGCAGTCTTTGTTATCTCTACCTTAAACACATCTAAGTGCTCTATAGAGGATCCTCCTTCATCGGGGATTTAAACTTTCATGGAGAGACACACTCAGATTTCTTGCACATCCAACCCAATGGCTTACAAATGTCCTGTAACTATCCAGCTTTTTATGAGTTTATAGAAGATCCTTCATCAGGAATTTTACCTTTTAAGGATCAGTTTGGATTAGTTTTCATTTTAGTGATTTATAAGAGAATCTGCTTCGTAAGGGATTTAAATTCTAGGAATAAATACCCGCATAGGCATTCTGTCTTCTTCTGCTTCCCATGCAAAGGCTTACACAGAAGCCACTCCCAATAAAAGCCTGATTTCAGCAGATTTGCTGGTTTGAAAAGAAGATCGGACCTGATAGTCATGTGAAATAAAATAATTTTCTATATTGGTTTTGAGTTCTTTGAATTAACTCACAAAACCAGCAAATTCATCTCTGAACCCTGAATATTTCTGCCTGAATTGATGTGACTGACAGCCCAGAGCCGTTTAAGCGCAGGCACCGTTCTGCCCAGGGCGACGCAGCGGGACGGCGATGCCTTTCTAGGTACTATTTGCCTTATCCCCCACCCGAGCCGCTAATATCTCTATTTGTGCAGCGGGAGCAGTCCTCCAGCTCTGGCTGTGTAAGTACATTATTAAGACGCATGGCGGATCATTCCCGCTAATGATGTCGAAGCTCTTGGTATATAACGAGTCGCTTAACCGAGCGTACAATTACTGGCCACCAGCTGAGTCCGAGAGCAGCTCCTTCACTTTATGAAAATTCATTTTATCAGCTTGATTAACTCAGGGAGACAGAAAAAGAAATAAAAAGGGAGAAAATGTAAACCGGAGATTTTCGCCGTGAGTTTTGACAAAGGCCGCCATACAAAGCCGAGACGGCGGCGGGACAGACAAAGGAAAATTGTGTTCGCTGCATCTTAATTCACAGAGTATGCAATACTAAATTAATTTTAAGTGTGCTGACTGTGGCGGCCATCCGAAAGAGCTGGCGATGTACGGTTGCAAAAAGAAGAATAGAAGCATTGCACTCCGATGACCAGCAAAACAGAAGAAATACATTATAGCAGGGGCGGAAAAATCCTGAGGAACAAATGTACCCAATAATAAGGAAGTGTTTGGGGATTGGAATAACATTTACTTGCTTTTCTATATTTCTTTCAAGCTTTTAAACACTTTCTGGGTTACTTAGCTGTAAAATTATAGCATCAAGGACACCCCACCTATAGTAAATAATTTTGGGCTTGTTAGCCCCCAGTTTAGAGAAGTTACACACAACAGCTTTCAGATTACTTTCCTGGTGACCATGTGAGTTATTCTCTAGATTCTGAATATAAAACCATATATTATTATGATAATTATTACACAGATGTATATAGCGCCGACATATTACGCAGCACTGTACAAAGTCCATAGTCATAGTCACTAGTTGTCCCTCAAAGGAGCTCACAATCTAATGACCCCCCCATAGTCATATGTCATTATTACAGTCTAAGGTCAATTTTGGGGGGAATCAAATTAACCTAACTGCATGTTTTTGGAATGTGGGAGGAAACCGGAGGTAACCCACACAAACATGGGGAGAACCTGCAAACTCCATGCAGATAGTGTCCTGGGCAAGATTTGAACCTGGGAACCAGCGCTGCAAAGGCCAGAGTGATAACCACTGAGCCATTGTGCTGCCCAAATCCTTCAGTCTATGCAGCCTCGAGTAGCTCAGGGCACACAAACTACCTCTGCCCATTCTGTTCTATGGAGGGGGGGGGGGAACAGGGTGCTCCTCTATATTCATTTGTATAGCAGCCCCCATCGGTCGTTCATGATAGGCGTCGGGGGACTGCTATTATTATTAAAAAACAGGATTTATATAGCGCCAACATATTACACAGCGCCGTACATTAAATAGGGGTTGCAAATTACAGACAGAAGAATGAGTGACACATGAAGGAGAGGACCCTGCCCTGAAGAGCTTACAATCTAGGAAGTGGGAGTAACACACAAAAGGAGGGTTCACATGAGATTCTCACCCAAGAGCAGCACGACTGTTCATATCGGGTAAGAATCATCTGATGTGTATATAGTGTGAATGTTATTGGTGATATACAGCAGCAGAGAGTGAGATAAGCTGCCAGTGAATAGGTGAGGAAGGCCCGTGAATCCGGCTGCAGGGAGCAAAACGGAATTTGCTGGATGAAACAGAGCTGAAGTTTTTGCAGGAGAGAATAGGCAGCTCATGGCTTCCCTGAAGATGCTCTTTAAATTGCAGGCTGACATATAAATGTTTGCACATTCAGTCATTATGGTAAGATTGGTGCAGAGAACGGGCAAAATTTTCCCAGCAAGAGGCTAGAAATGAATAGCATGAAGAGCGAGCCTACAATCACCTCCAACATAACGAGGAGATGGAGAAACATCGATGACCCAAAGATGAATCTACAGAGCGGCCATTCACGTATCTGAGAACGCTAATAACAGCGGATAACGACATGAGGATTATGAGCCGGAATATTCACAGCACATCAGTCATTTCCCCCCAGGTGATAGAATACGACCAAAATCTGCATCCGGAAAATCGAAGTTGACTAAATATAGAACGGCCATAAAACCAGCCGTAACAACTCGGCAGAAACTCAGATTTCACAAAAATGAGAGAAGTGTTTAGGAAAAAAAGAACATTTCAACGATAATCTGCGTTCCATGTAAGAAGAGGAAGAAAGAGAACTGAGAACTAATCAGGAACTCAGAGTCAAAGTATTCAACATGGGAGTCAAGGGGAAGAGGGGATAGTGAAGGGGGCAAGGAGGAATGAAACAAAAGCATGAAGGTGAAAGATGAAACAGGGAGAGGAAAAAAGAAAAGGGGTGAAGGGGAGGCCGAGGGATGTAGAGAGAGAAGGGGACGGAGAAAGGATGGTTAGTATAGAAGGCAAATCCAGGGATGTTATAAGGAGTAAGGCGTAGTATGAAGAGGAACGTTTGGGAGTCTTGGGCATTATCAGGGGTAAGGGCAGATATAAAGAGGGGAGGAGGGTGGGCCATTGGTATTATCAGGGGTAAGGGATGATACAAGGAGGATAAGAGTGGGGTCTGGGGACATTATCAAGGGTAAGATATGATATAAAGAGGAGACTAGGGGAGTCCAGGGGCATTATCAGGGGTAAGGGATGGTATAATGGGGAATGAAGGGGAGTCTGGGGGCATTATCATGGGTGAGAGATGATATAAAGGGGGTAGACGAGGAATCCAGGGGCATAATTAGGACTAAGGGATGATATAAATAACAAAGAAGGGAAGTCAGGGGCATTGTCAGGGGTAAGAGATGATTTAAAGGGGATAGCAGAAAAGTCCAGAGGTATTATCAGGGGTAAGGGGCAACATAATTGAGACGAAATAAAACTGTCACTAGTAAAATTCCAAGACATTGCTCATTTATACTGAGCCATATCTGCTCAATCTAACTAGAGAACCTGCAAGTCACTGCTCCAATTTGCTCGGAAGTTCACTACTAGAATAAATTAGTTGGGACTCCGCTGTCGCTTTAAATTAAGTTCCATTTAAAGGAAGACTTAGCGGGACCCGGCGAGGCATGCTGGGTAATATAAGTCATGCCCTGACAGTAATGTAGCCGGCTAGGCGAGGCTATGCAAGTCAATCAGACCTGGAAGTGCAGCACCGAGCGGCTGAGGCCGGGCGCAATGGCTGAACTCCGCTATGATTTACAGGACCATTATGAAGCTCATAAAGAAAGCAGCAAAGAGCGGACGCTGTCTGCAGGCCTGCAAGATTTATCTCAGCGCTGTGGCCATCTTCAGCGAATGAGAGAAAAGCCTCCTCAGAAAACTCAAAAGAATATTGAAATGATTTGGATAACTTTACGCCCCCAATGAAAAGGCGAGGCCGGGCCAATAAGACGGTGTCGTTGATTTACGCCGCTCTCGATAAACTGTAAACCGCTGCAAGGGAGCCGAATAAAGTGGACGTGGGCCTAATGCGGACTACACTACTAGAATCTCAGTGGGAAGGAAGAGATGGTGGAGGTGACTTATTATCACCTGAAACAGTTGCCCAATCTGTCACCCCCATAAAGTACGAATGAGCTTGAAGACTTTCTGACTTTTCTCACCGCCGGGTGTCAATGCCTGCCAGCGAGGTGAGGAAGAGAGCCATAAAACAGCAAAACCCGACCACCAACAACTCATATGGCTGCCACTTCTAAAGAAGAATCGCTTTCTGAGAATTCATAGAGGGCCACAGATAAAATTGTAACAAAATATTAAACTGTGGGTGAATTCATCACTTTTTGATTTGAGTGTGGAAAAGTAAATCACTTGTGAAAATTTTTTTGTGGATTCACCCTCTCTATATGTCCTGGAGTCACCAAGACTAAAAGTGATGAGAAATCGAGAATTGTCAGCAGAATACAACGAATAGTCCTGCCATGGGCACACCTGTTCAGGTAACTGCAAAGAGGGATATTGTGTCCACTTACATTCTCCAGGCTCCTCCCCAAATTGCCTACTCCTAGTATCATACTTACCTTTCACCCATCTCCTCTCAGATTGTAAGCTCTTCGGGGCAGAGTCCTCTCCTCCTGTGTCACTGTCTGAATCTGTCTGTCATTTGTAACCCTGTACAGCGCTGTGTAATATGTTGGCGCTATATAAATACTATTATAACAGATTGGATTCCATATGAGTAGATCTCCACTTTTGGCACATGGAGCCAAACTACACAACAAGCTGAGCTTCTTAAAGCAATATCTCATTTAAAAGAGTCCAGCAAGTCACTATCCAGCAGTCTGAAGGTGACCTCGGAGTCAGATGGAGCTGAGGGAGCGGAGGACTGAATGCTGTGGTCAGCATGTTCTGAATGAGGTTGGGTGATTTACTGCCGGCTTTTAGTGTGATGAACGGGAGTCCATCAATGCTAAATGTGATGAGAGCCGGATCATATGAATCGTAACCTGTGGTGTATCCCAGTCCCTACCTGTATCATGCATTTTGTATTTCGGTGGTCATTCTATTCATAATAACAATAGGCTGCCTGATCCCGCCACATGGCAATGGTGCAATGCACATCTAGGCGTGAGATTGTGAACACAGCCTAAGGGACTGCCTGACTAGCTAAAAGCAGCTGGGGGTAACTAACAGGGATTGTACAGAGATTGTACCCTCGGCCCACCATATTCCACCTAAAACTCAGTCACTCCGGGTAAACTGGCCACCTAGGGCTGCATCCAACGGAAAGATCACTAGGAAAGGAAGAATGTCGAATGTATTTTAATGTCGATTGTTTTTAACAGATAGTTGCAGTTTGCGCTTACACTGCCAGTATGAGGAATCCAACAGACTGACAATGTATAGGACCATTCTAAAGAGGCACTCCGGCTAAGAATGCTGGTTTAGCCATTGGTAGAACTAGACTGACCCCCTTCCCAAGACTGACTGACCCATACACATAGTGACCAACAGCGAACAGATCAGGTGACCAACGCAGGACAAGAAGAGTTTTCGTCTACAAGCGAGGGTTAAGTCGCCATTTTTACTAATCATGCATCCATATTACATCAGTTTATTCCCGATAATTCCGGGAAGTCTTTTCAGTGTCAGATTCGGAAGATTTGGTAAGCAATGATGTGCCTGGACGGGATCCATCTCCCCGTGCTCTGGCAGCCGTCCCGCGCTCTCCCCTCCCTTCCTCCTTAACTATACATTAAAGCCGTCATAAATAGTCTTTAGGATTCTGGAGAAGTGGCGGATCGCGCCAGCCGCACACATAAAACCCGTCGTCTTCCTGGAAGTAGAGGAGCGCCGGTGCCGCATCTGCCTGTACGTCGCAATTCACCGCCGCTTATCCATTGCTTGCATCATGCAAAATGTGCCAAACGGCAATTAGTAATTTGTGGAGATCAATGCGTCGTATCTGTCCACAGTAAATCAGATTTAAGAGCTGCCGGGATGAAGGAGGGGAGAGCGGGCCGAGTAGTGGGGCCTAACAGGCAGGACCATGCACGCTGATCTATCCAATCAGATCCTTAAATTGTGGCTCAGCGCTCCTCTCTTGTACCCCAACTGCAATGTAAAGGGTTTACAGTGCTCCTGGATTTTTTTGACAAACATGCTGATTGATGAGTCAATGAAACACTTCTAGGGATTTATTACCCCAGTGCCTTTATCCGCTTTTCTCTCCATCTTTGTTCAGCCATCAGAGTCACCATATACTTCTTGGACTGGGTGCATGCAGATGCCGGCTCAGAGGTGACCCAATTACGTTGCTGGTTCCCGGTGCCTGTACAGTTTTTGGCTCCTGCTGCAGCCTCATACCTTGCAAAGTTACACTCTAATGAAGAGACTGAGGCAAGGCCTGAAGCAGAATGATGACATCTCATTCTAGGCAGTAACTGGGGCTCATGTCTTATTCAGTGTTGGACTGTGATAATAAACACAACGTGCATTGATGCAATGTGCTGCCGTTGATTCTCAATGACACCCCAATGGGATTCTCAATGCACATCCATTGCAGCGTAGCACAAGGTGCAGTCGTGTGTCACTATGCGCTGCTGAAAATGCTGCATGTATCTTTTTTTCAATGCAGTACCCTCCTGAACACGATACACATGAGCTCAAGAATAGCTATTCATTGTAAAAGTTGATGAAATTGCACCGGGGCATTTTGTCATTTCTTAGCAAGAATCTCAGTAGATGGAGATCCTTGGTGATGTCTGAACA
Organism: Pyxicephalus adspersus; assembly: GCF_032062135.1. NCBI lineage: Eukaryota > Metazoa > Chordata > Amphibia > Anura > Pyxicephalidae > Pyxicephalus > Pyxicephalus adspersus. The sequence continues at coordinate 5,376,776 of NC_092867.1, read as the reverse complement.
AACTTAGTGCCGTCCCTTTCGAGAGACATAAGACAGAAAAAGTCCAAATGGTCCATTGGTTCTGCCCTTTCTTTGAGGAGTGGGGGCATTATTTTTGTATCCTGTGCCAAGCATTTTGTATTCACTTACATTTCTTATCATTTTCTGTATAAACATTTGGAAATGAAAAGTAATAAACCCTCAGAAATTCCATTTATTCTCATTTTCCTCCTCCTGACGATCTCGTCTCTCAGAGACCCGCTAACGATCCAACACTTAATAATCCTCCGCCAGGATAAAACCTTTGCCTGCACGTCAGGGGATTCGAGAAAGACAACGAAAAATCAGTGAGGCGGAACCGCAAACCAGGACGGCGGCCAAGGAAGACTCCCAGCTCGACTGACGAGGAACTGATGGACTGGCCACTGAGGAGGCCTTGGCGCACTGGGTTTGTATTGGAGCTCGTCCAGCCAATGGCGGGGCATGGCTGATTGATATTCTTCTCAGAGGATTCACACCGAGGATTCAATAAATTAAAGGAAATGAATTCATAGATTGCATAGGTGACACAGCAACGAGAGATAATTAAAGGGCAGAAAGGAAGGATTCCAATACAAATGAAACAAAAGCTGACCGATCAATGCACGAAAGCATGTAAATTAATTACCCCTCTGCCGACCCAACCAAATTATTCCATTACAGACTGAAGCCGGTGAATTAAGTGACCCAGGCAAAAGTGACAGGTTCTCTTCATAGTTCATCCTCTTACCCTCAAACTGATACTCACCATATAACCCCAATATAACTCACTTCCCTACCAACCGGGTCTGCCGCAAAGTAGGTTCTATGCCAGTCTGCCAGTCTATAGTGGAACTTAACCAGGGTTAGCCACCTTCCTCCCCACCCCACCATCTGACATTGTTTGGCCCTAGCAAATGGCTGCTGAGTCCAGGTGCACTGCATATTATTAGAGAGGGCGTAGAAGGTCACATGCCACCCAATTCCTGGATATAGGGGGTACTTCCAAGGGTTCCAGATTGTGTCTGGACAGGAAGTGACAGAAGGAACCAATGGACAGGAAAGAGAAACCAAGGAAACCTGTCACCTATATGGTAATGTTTGCCGAGTTAGGGTTGGAAAAGGTTTGGGTTAGAGTTAAGGTAAGGTTAGGGTTAGAGTTGGGGCAGAGAACTGGAGCTAGAGGATCATCTTAGGGTACAAGTATGGTTAGAGGGTTAGTTTTAAGGTAAGAGAGGGGTTAAAGGGTTACAGTTGGAGTAAGGGTTGGGTTAGCTAGTTAGCGTAAAAGATGGGTTAGTGTTGGTTAGCCATTGAAAAGAATTAGAAGACAAGGTAGGTACAGGTTTTATTAGCCAGATTAGGGTTAAAAAAAGTTTGGGTTAGAGTAAGGTAAAATTTGGGTTAGTTAGATTAGGGTTGGGGTGGATGGTTGGGTTACAGAGTTAGAGCTGAAGAATCAGGGTAGGGTTATTGAAGAGATAGGGTACAGGTATGATTAGAGGGTTAGTTTTAGGGTAAGAGAAGGGTTAAAGGGTTAGGGTATCAGTTGGGGTAAGGGTTGGGTTAGGTAGGGTAAAAGATGGGCTGGTGTTGGTTAGCCATAGAGATACATTATAGGACAAGGTAGGTACAGGTTTTCCTATACAGTAATGCTTGCCAGATTAGGGTTGGAAAAGGTTTGGGTTAGAATTAAGGTAAGATTAGGTTAAGTTAACTAGGTTAGGGGTAGATGGTTGTCTCGAGAGTTAGAGCTAGAGAATCAGGGTAGGGTTATTGAAGAGTTAGGGTACGGGTATCTTATTCTCTTTGCTTCGAAAAATTGTTTCTGATAGTCATAGAATTGCTTGAGCAATCTGTACTTTGATTTGTATTTTATTGTTCAAGAACGGTAACACTAACAGCCCATAACCCCAAGCCAACTCTCACATTACAGGTTGATGTTTTCCCAGGGATAGTAAAAGTGCAACAATCTGAATGTACAGCACAGCATGGTAGAGACAGCCCATTGGATGTCACTGTGATAAGACCCTCCCACCACAGAATTTTATAGGGTCCATAAAGAAGAACATGTGACTGACCTGGATTTTGATTGGCCAGGAGAAGTTACTGACGTAGACATAGAAAGTGATGTTGGGATTACTCCGGAAATTAAACTTCTCACATGAGAAACTGTCCCGATATTCTTTGATGTTGGACCGGGCCACCAGCGGGACCTCTTCACCGGATATCGTGCCAGCTGCAAACAAGGAAGCAACACAAGTTATAGCCATGATACTGTACAAGATTAATAAATAATAAGAAGCCACAATCATCAAATATCAATATAAATTATATATATGCAGCTCTACTACTGGAGCTAAACAATGTAAGATATTCATATTGTATGATGTTTTATAAGTAGTTCTCATTGTTCAATATATAGGAAAGAAATATCAGCCGCCATTCTCCCTCTGCTCCTCCCACCAGTCATATTCTTCCTGCACCGCATACTAAAATACAAAAATCAGACTGTAGAAAGCCGAGGGAGGGAAAGGTCCAGAACAAATGTTGGTGATGAAATTATGCAGATTGCATGCTGGTGGTAAATGGCTTCTTCCTTTGAAGGTTGCAGCATCTCCGTAACCTAATCAGCAGCAGCACCCCGCCGCCGTGCCCGATGCCAGGCTCCGCCAGTAGGGTAGCAATCATGGCGGGTCAACCACATCACTTCTAATGGCTGGGGGGCGATGTATAAATATGGATGAAACATTTCATTACAGAGACGCAGAAGGAGACGTCAACAGAGAATATCTTCAGGACCAAAATACAGCCCAATGGACGCTGCGCCGAGGGGTCAGACATTGAGGGATGAGAAGGATTTAAGATAATGCGGCACTTCTTGTCCAGCAGAGAACAAACTGCAATCCTCAGCCATATCAGGGATTTAACATTCATTCAAACTTGGGGTGAATCGTCAACTTAAAACGTAAAAATCTGCGAGTGTGCGATAATTTTATAGCAGAAGAGAGAAACGGATTAGTTTGGGATGGCGAGACATGCTGCCTATGTACGAGAGCGCAAAAACTATTGTTGTATTTGGTGTCTGTGTATGGGATAAGGAGATTCATCTTCAATACCTCTATGTAACAATTATTAATAGAAAGGAAGTAATGAGAAATCCAAGATTGCAGAGCAGGCACCGTAATGGAGGGGAAATCTTCCAACTGTCCAAGAAGGGAATTCCTTTATTTTACAGCAAGTTCCTCCTTGTTCCTATCATGTTTTTGAGAAAGTAATAGAAAGGAATGGATACATTTTAATTTGTAACTAATGTATCTAAACACACAGGTTGTATATAGTACATTCTGGGCCCGTTCTTGAACTTGCTGGCTATTTCTATCTGTCACAATGACAGCTGGAAGTTGTTGAGCACAAAACCAGCTGTAAAAGCTTCTGCTGTCAAAAATGAAGAAAAATGATGTTACCGTAGATAAGTTTACATTTAATTCTATAATTTGTCTGTTCAAAATGACCCCAAAATTCTGATTCTGGCACAATGACCTGCAACGTTACAAATTTCAACATTTAAATTTTACTAGAGGCAGTTAAAAAAAAGGGGTAACTGGCAAGAAAACAACATTTAATTGTTATCTGCTGCACAGACACATCCACAGCAGAAAATGAGAGGATATAAAGATGACTTTATCATCTGGTACTTTGTATCTCTCTGTGTATAAACATTGTGCCTTGCACAGCAGCATCTTCTACAGCTTCTGTATTTACACAACAAATCCTGGCTGTCATTTTGGCAGTTGGGAGTGCAGAAGGGGAGAGAATGCTGTGGCAGAGGAGGCAAAGTGTTCTATACACATCCTGTGCATTTCACTTATGTTTTTCTAAGTGTCCATGAAATGCCACAACCAGTTAATCTGGGGTCTGGGGGACAACCCATTATGAATAAGCAATCATTCCCCCACCCCTCCTTTATAGGGAATGTAACAGGAGAATTGAGAACACCCCAAGCTAAGTAAATAACTGAATGATCACATTTGGATGAATTGACTCGGCCATGTGTAAGTACAATATCCAGTTGTAGCATTCAGCATCCTATGATGGCTTCATTTCTCTAACAATGTTTTAGGCTGCCATTGGTATTTCAGCCGGCGCTGTTTTACTGCAGAAGCCCCGTGGTGTCGTATGTGGTATCACCACACAATGCACGGCTCAGATTTGCTTTTTCAATCAATATAATATTCTTCTTTCTTAGGGTTGTGACAAACTGCGACAGCTGAAAATATCTTAATTTTATGGGTGGAAAAATTTAAGCAGATGCTGCGTTATATGGCCCTGCCAGTAAAAAAAAAAACCTCCTGGTGTCTAGGAAAATGAATGAACTAATATATTAGGAGATAAATTTCCCGATAAACAAGTCCTGTTTAGTACCCTCTCCAGCGCCGACCCGCCGAAAATTTACTCCGCGTGTCAATAAAAATTCACGGCTTGGTAAGCCGGAGAGGGAACGTGTGCGGGCCGGGGGACGGTCCGGGGAAGGAACACATTACATACCGATACATTGTGACATTTACGAGCCGCATTTAACAGCCCGGCAGTTCTGTTTGATCAGAGAGATGGATTGGTAATTACGGCTGAGATCGCACCGCAAGGTCTTCGCCTCTTCTAAGGTGGAATAATTGTATTCATTTGCTAAGCCGCTGAGCACACTGGTAATTGTTTTTTATTTGTACACAAAAGAACGCTCCAACCAACGTGAACATTTCTTCTGGCTGCAGGAGCGGAACCGGCCCGCCGTATGACTCTGACCATGATATTGGCCTTCAGGTTCTGGAGGAGATTCAGATTCTACAGATTCCCTAAATCCTAATGTACCTCACTTACCCCACACCATTGCCCCCCCTATCCTTATATTATGGACGATGCTAAATCTGAGGTTGTGGAAGCCAAAGTGTTTCCTGGTTCAAGCTCTGCCCTCTGCAATTTTTGAATAGAGGAAGCCAGGATTGGGGGGTCTGATAAAGTCTGGCAAAGACCAATCACCCAACTAGACCTATCCTTCACCCTTCCCCTTAATTAAATCTGCCCTGTGGCCTCCCCTCCATTAAAACTGCCCTGCAGCCTTCCCTCAGTTGACTCTGTACTGAAGCCTGTCCTCCAATGAAATCTGCCCGGCAGCATCCCCCCTCCTTTAATCTGCTCTGCAGCCTCCCCCCTCCCATAAATCTGCCCTGCAGCCTCCCCCCTCCCTTAAATCTGCCCTGCAGCCTCCCCCCTCTCTTAAATCTTCCCCGCAGCCTCCCCCTCCCTTAAACCTGCCCTGCAGCCTCCACTCCCTTAAATTTGACCTCCAGACTTCCCTTTCAGTCCTTGCACAGTTGTACCGACTCCTCTGCAAACTGAATTTACTGAATCTGATTTCAGATTAAGATTCTCACAGTGTACTTTAGAAGCTGCAGCAAGTCACATAGGGCTGGTCTTATTTTACTGGCTGGAGAATGGCCAGCCTCATCTAGTCCCTACCAGCCTGACTGTTATTGGCCACGTCTCTTTCATTAAATAGATTTCAATCATGGAGGCTTAATTGTGGATATGGACATTACCTAAAAGTTCATTGTGCATATACAGCCTGCTAAGGAACAATCACTTTTGGCATTTGGAAGGGCAGCAACTTTTAGCCCCCAAGTATTATGTCACCCTCGACTCTCAATGTAATGATTCAGACTTAGTGTAAGTAAAGTTAAATAAAGGATAAATCATTCATATGAGAACAATGTAAAACCTGAATTGTGACCGGTTCTCTTTAAAAGCAAACTAAAACTTCTCCAGCAACTCTTCCCGCAATGTGACATCCAGAAAATAGTTTTTTCCTTTCCCAGATCTCATCAGGGTCCCCAATGGAAGCCACTTTATCTTTGAAAATTCAACTTTTATCCTACTTCATTAATATATGTAAATATATTTGTAAAGTCGCAAGCTCTCGGCTTTCCTGCCGGCAGATGGAAAAACAATGGCGAGATTTTGCTTGCTCTGATTTACAATGCATCCCACCGGCTCTGAGCCCCCTTCATGACGTCTCCTTGTATGGCCTCCGATGCAGAACGGAAAAATAAAGTAACGCTCCAGATAAAGACCCCTCTGTCCCCCGAGACCGAGGCGCTATAAAGGGGACCTCACACACCCCAGAGAAGTCAGGCATGAAAAGCCTCTATCTCCCCCCGGCAGGACGACTCCTATTGTCTGCCATCAATGTTAAGGTTAATAATTAAAAGTGAATTGGAAATCTTTGTCTCTGGCTGGTGAGAAGCAATTTATCTTAATTAAATCACAACATTTCATAACGCGCCATTTTCTCTTCTCTTTTGAATATGACAAAGCCATTTGCCACCAAAGTCATTTTAATTGAATAAGAAGGAAACTTACTATGTTAATGAAGCTTTATTCGGAGAGTAAATTATCTCCCCTATAAATAATATTGTTAATGCCCTAGGAATAGTAACACAGCAACAATGCAAAGTTTGGAAGAAGAATCGGATTTCCCGGCATCTGGCACTAAGTTGGTGACAAGTGGAACTTTGATCAATAAAAGGGTAACGTGTCAGTCCAGCCAATGCTCAGCCCATAAGGGGTAGATGATGGAAAGTGAAACCAGCTCTGTACATCTCATGTGGATTCCAACATGGGAGTGCCCAGATGTGCACACCCTAAAGGAAGAGCATCACATGACCCATAATACAAATCTGTATACAGGTAGTCCCCGGGTTACATACGAGGTAAGGACTGTAGGTTTGTTCTTAAGTTGAATTCGTATGTAAGTCGGAACTCGATCAGCAGGCTGTCTGCAGAGAAAGATCAAAGATCCAAAATTAGAAGGCAAGAGAGAAAACAATCCCCCAATATACATCCAATCACATTGCTATCATGGGAGAACCCAAGCAAACCTGGAACACATGTGGTCGAGGATTAAAAAGATTTGCTAACCAATAGCAAATGATTTTTATGAAACCATTCCAGGGTGGCTGGATCCTCCTGGTTCTCCTATGATTGTCTATCTTCTCCAGCCTTAGAGAGCTTTAATAAATCAGACCCAATTATTTGCACTGGTTACCCTTTTTACTGCCTCTTGGATAATCTCAACTTTAAATTGCTGTAAAACAGAGTAGCTCCCTTCATTATAAGGAGAGAACAACCAGCCAGGTGACACCTGACAACCCTGCTGTGTGCTGTGCCCAGTTTTTCCCCTACTTCCTTTCGGTTGACCACACAGTTCAGGGACCACAGAGTCGGTTGGTGACACGTGAGATTATTTTTTCCCTGGTTTAGACCAATTTAGCTATAGAAGATGACCATGATGTTAGCTCCTCCTGGGCGGTCTTTATTTTGTACCCAATGATAAGGATGATAGATGGGATGACAGTATAGTGTGTGGGATTGACATGACTGTGGGTTGGTTATCAGAGATCTGCTGGTTGTTAATATTATTGATATTATTATTATTATTATTATTATTATTAATATTAAACGTGATTTATATAGCGCCAACATAGCAGCTCTGTACATTAAATAGGGGTTGCAAATGACAGACTAATACAGACGGTGATACAGGAGGAGAGGGACCCTGCCCCGAAGAGCTTACAATTGTTCTGATATAACATGGAGATTGCAATGGCTGAATACTTCGAATGTAATGCTGGAGCAAAGAATACTCCGTGTACAATCCAAATCTGACCCCCACCCCACCAGAAGAGAATGAGTGGCCCCCATCCTGCAGATTCCCAGGTAGAAGCTGTATCGGTGTTAATGTGAGTCCAGAAAGGACAATGCTGCCCCCTACTGGCTGACTTCAGATGTACTCAAGTATAATCATTTCTGCAACATTGTATCACAGCAATCTCCAATCAGCCTGCTGGGAATAGACAGAATGGGCAGCGGATTGGCTAGGGGTCCCACAGAATGAAGGGGCATGTAGGGGTGAGCCAGCCTAATGGAGATGTCATTGGGTCCCACTCTAGCTATAAACATTCAAATGAATTCACAGAGGAAAAACATACATGAGAGCACATGGTTGTATTTCTGTCCATCCAGTACTAAAATGTGCTCAGCTCTGGCACACAGCACAATCCGGGCTGACAGGGAAAGAGACCTGATTTTTATTTGCTACAGTTACCCAACTCCAACAGGTCTTGTCCCTCCCCTAGCCTGTGGTTGGACAGTAGAGAAGATACATTGTCCAACCACAGGCTGGGTGAGGGACTGTCACTTACTCTGCTCTGTCCTCATATCCGTGTATTCAGGTGCTTGTATTTAAATTGACATTTATTTTATATTAATGATTACAGATGGAAGGTTTTTCTGAAATATGATACTGTCACTGTACACTGTGACATGTCAGGGATTTATTCCTTACTGACAGGTCCTCTTTACAGCCATCAATGGTTCTCACATTCGGGATGATGTACTTACCGTTCAGCTCGGTTTACTCCATAAAGAATGTTTATGAGGAGATATATAGGGATTTTATCTGCGTATTGATTGGAGGATTTCCAGCACACAGCTGGATCATTAAAACTCCTGGCGGCTCCCCTAGCGCCTCCCATTCCATAACAAGGTAAAGCGCACTCGGCGGTAATTGCATTCCTTAATACTTATCGATCCTGCGGGTTAAATGTTCCTCTCTCCAAAGCTGCAGAGATTTCTAATGAAGATATGAAAAGCCAACTTCATTTTATTTCCCATAAATTGGAACTAATAAACTTTAATAGGCTCGGCCTCCTGAAACCGCCGCGGCAGGTTAACCATATGGATTGCTGGACGTTGTCAGACTTCCTGTGCTGAGATCTCATGAGAAGGAGGAAAGGGATTTTTGGGGGCTTATTTTTGCAAAGAACAGATGTAGAATTCAGGGACCAATCAGAAAGCAGCTTACACTTACACTGGGCTAGTAGATCAGTGACAGCAGAAATGTGATTGGTCAGGATATCACTAGAGAAAATCACTGAAAGAATTTCTCATTTTTATTTTATCAGTAAACTACCGCTGATTTATTTTATATAAGTGCAATAATGAACAGCAACCAGATATTGGGGGAGGGATGGATTTTAAATCCTAATTCTTGCCAGCCCCCCATAATTAATTCCTCCAATAAGAAAAAAAGCTAAAGCTAAATGCTCCAAAATTTATGGTCACATGATACGCCCGATTTTGTCTTCTTGTCGTCACTGTAGGGTGATCCGTCTTTGAGTGCCCACATTGATGCCAAGTCCTATTAAGCCCATTGGAGTGTTCAGAAGACATCACAAAGAAGGGCAAAAATGTGAGCGGTGATTTGGTGATCAGATCTTGCTTTAAAAAGAACCTATGTAATAATAATGTAATAATAATAACGAATCTTCCTGGCACCCGTTCACCTATAATGGGGTCATGTAACCCTTGCAGCACTTACTATCAAAGCAACCAACCACCAAAATGTCCCCCGGACTTGAGGTCGGTAGAGGAGTGACCCCATCCAGCCGGCAGTGTTTTATTTTATGTTCATGGTCTGGGAACACAAGGAATGCTATTCATGGAAAGAGAAGGATTTCTGCTAATTTCTGTATGTGTGTGCAGAGTTTAGAGGGATTTTAGAGCTCAGAAAGAATAATCATCCTCAGGACTTACAATAGCAGGTTCCTCGCAGAGGGTTCCCCAGGTATCGGTTTTCAGAATCACACCTGGAGGGAAATAAAGATAATTAATGCAAATAAGTCACATGACCCGCTCACCTGGATAATAACATTGTAACAACGTGCATGTCATGCAATAGATGCAGAATCACAAATACAATGGGGAAAGGGGGGGGGGCTGGGAGCTGGCAAACCTTTGCTTATAATGGTAAAATCCAACTTTTATCTCCCTGAAAAGCTCTGCCTATAAAATTCTTACTGCCAGGAGGTTTTAATATAACCCTGTGCAGCGCTACAGTATATGTCAGAGCTATATAAATGTATAATAATAGTGTGTGACTGTGCGGGGACATTAGAGTGTCAGCTCCTCTGTACAGACACTGATGGGAACGGCTCAGTGTTCTATGTACAGCACTGTGGTATATGTCAGAGCTATATAAATGTATAATAATAGTGTGTGACTGTGGGGGGAGATTGGAGTGTCAGCTCCTCTGTACAGCGGATGATGGGACTGGCTCAGTGTTCTATGTACAGCACTGCGGTATATGTCAGAGCTATATAAATGTATAATGTTGTATGATACATACATGCAGGAGGTGACAGAATGATCAGATTGCATTTTCTGGGGTGTGATGTGAACACAGCTGGATAATTCGGGGTCAGGGAGTCAGAATTGGGCTCGCTGACCCAACGTTTCATTTTCTATGCCAATATAAACAGTATCACATGACCCGTCTTCCCAGAGTTTGGCGCACAGAAGGAAACTTTAGATGGCGGTGATTTATCAGTTCCTGGCGGAGATCCAGTTTCTTCCCTCATTTCCAAGGACAATTAAGAAGAGCCTTAAGCAGCTAATTCTTTATGGTCCTGATGTGGGGGAGGGGGGTGTCCATCTATCACCGGGAACATTAGAGCTAATGACCACCCCATCTATCTCCTTCCTCTCATCTAAAAGCCCCGAAAGTATCGCCATCTACCGATGTCTGCGCTGCACTACGGAACGCAATATGGCTTCAATCACAGCGATCACAGAGAAGGAGCGGATTGTTTCAGCTCATCAGATGATTGGTTCAATATTCTATCAATCAAAAGGATTGCAGAAAATCAATCAAAACTTTGATCAGGCCAACGTATTTATTCTTGTTGATTGGTTGTCCTAATACTGAAATCACTTTCTGTGTTGTGATCAATAAATCAATGAAATATAACAGAGAAAACAATTGTAGTATTGATCGCATATTGAACAAGTAAATCCAGTAATAAACAACGATCAATATAAGTCAAACAGAATTACAATCATAGCACTGATTATGAGATTGCATAGTGTGTGAGGGAATCCAAGCTATAGAAGGAGCAGACTGGACCTCCCTGACCTCCATCTGACGGTCAGCAAGCCCCCCCCCCCCATCAGAACCAGTATGGCAGAACAGCAGAAAACAGTTCACCAGAAACTTTTCTTACTGCTCCAGGATCGGTAATTTAAAACATTTTTAATTGCCTTTCCCAATCAAACCAAACAAAACGCAATATCAGCTGGAGGAAGGAGACCAAGCCCTTGCTGCAAGGTCCAGATAAAGGCGGCGTGATTAAACGGCGCTGTAAATATTTTGCTGTATCAATCTTTCCGAAAGTGAGGACTGACATTTACTGTAAGGGATACAAAGAGACAGCACAGCAAAAGCTGGAGGTCCGGGGAGAAAGGGGACATCTGGAACATATTCATTATATCTGCGGTTTTACGAGGGGGTGCTGGCTTTGCCCCCTTGCAAATGAAATAGAAAAATGAGTGTGGGGGATATGACAGCCTAATATCTTAGTATTTAACTGTGCAAATATCAGGTCTTTGCAATTTTTAAAACTGTTTTTCCTTTTAGTGAGAAGCTGTGATGGCAGAGGCACAAGCAAGTTTCACGTTGTTGGAGTTACGGGCCGCCATGAAGTTTTTGTTTCTCCAGGGAAAGTCAGCAAAGGACATTCACACTGAGATGTCACAAATACTGGGGGAGAAGTGTCCTTCCTACAGCACTGTCATAACCTGGATATCTCGTTTCAAGACCGGGCATTTCACCGTTGAAGATGAACCCTACAATGGGCACCCCCCAACCTCAACTGACCCGGCAACCTGCGATCTGTCCATGACCTGATTATTGAGGACCGGCGAATATCCACAAAAAGATCGCCCAGATACTTGACATCTCACGGGAGCGTGTTGGGTTTATCATCAGCACTATCCTAGACATGCGCAAGCTTTCAGCGAAGTGGGTGCCGAAATGTTTAAACAGTGATCAGAAGAAGGAACGAGTTGAAGCATCCAGAGCTGTTTTGGCCCATTTTGAAGCTGAACATGGCTTTTTGGCTAGGTTAGTGACCTAGGATGAAACCTGGCTCCACATCTATGATCCTGAAACCAAGGAACAGTCAAAGGAATAGTGCCACAACGGGTCCCCGTGGCCAAAGAAGTTTCGAACCCAGAAATCGGCCAAAAAAGTCATGGCGTCTGTTTTCTGGGACAAAGACGGTATTCTGTTGGTGGACTACCTTCCCTTAGGGCTCTGGTATCACCGGACAGTATTATGCTAACCTTCTGGACCAGCTGAAGGAGGCAATTAGGACGAAACGCTGTGGAAAGTTGACCAACGGAACCTTTTTTTGCAGGACAATGCGCACACTTCCAACTCTGTGGCTGCCAAATTGAACACCCTGGGTTTCCAATTGTTCTACCATAACCCCTACTTACCTGACCTGGCCCCTTCGGACTATTATCTGTTCCCGAATTTGAAGAAACACAAAAGCAATCAAGAAAGCCAGGACATTCTCAGCACCCCCTCGTATAGCTCTGACATATACCGCAGTGCTGTACAGAGGACGCTGAGCTAGTCCCATCAGTCTCTGTACAGAGGAGCTGACACTTCAATGTCCCCCCACAGTCACACACTAATATTATACAATTATAAAGCTCTGACATATACCATAGTGCTGTACAGAGAACACTGAGAAAGTCTCATCAGTCACTGTGCAAAGGAGTAGACACTCTTAATATCCTCCCACTGAGCCAGCCCCATCAATCTGTGGGCTGAAAAGCTGACACTCTAATCTTCTTTCACCATCACACACTGTTATTATACATATATATAGCTCTGACATATACTGTAGATCTGTACAGAGAACACTGAGCCAGTCCCATCATTCCTTGTACAAAACAAAGCCATAAATTAGTGAACAACATCGAGTTGGTTATTTTTGCTTTTGTGGAAAGTAATATAATTCCTCGGTTTTATCATGGGGTTGTAAAACTGATGAAATAGCAAATTAAAATAAAATCAGTTTAGAACATTCACTCGCTGTGTGTATATGACATGTAAATCCGGTGAACGCTCGTTTCGTTGCCAGGTTGGCACTTTGGGGGATTTTAGCTCCTCATTAGCACTCACGTTATCTTGTGAAGAGTGACACAGACGTACGATAGGGGCTCTCCGCTCCTTGCTGCTGACGGCCATTGTATTTCTCTATTCTAGAATATAGCGGAAAGTCTAAGGAGCGCTCAGTCACTCTGCTAATCAGCGGGACGCTGTGGCGGTAACACACAGACACGCCATGCGCTCCTATCTCCAGCCTAAGAGGCCATAAAAGGACCCTTGATGTTGTCTCGCCTGGTAATAAAATGCTCAGAAACAGAGCAGCGAGTGGAATAACTGTGCCACTTTTTTATTATGGAGAGCGTTAAACACACACCTGCTTAGGAGGCGTTAACACGCTCCTAAATAAAATGTTAATAGTCGCATCCCTGCAAAACCAAAAGGATGACACTTTTACGCTGATGAGGTTCGGCGTGCGAGCCGAGCTAAGCACTAATTAGCTTCATTCCCTTCAAAGACACAAATCCAATTGCAGCGAAAAAATAATATTTGTCTGGATTATAAACGCCTTATAAATCCAATTCCTCCTGATATTTCCGCTTCTTTTCCCTCCTGCCGAGAAGCAAATAACAGCATTAATGTCCTCCGAGGGTGGCGGAGAATTGAGCAGGGTCTAATCAGCCTGTGCCAATCACCTGATACCTGCTTTGTACCCACAGCCTGGCCTGATGAGTACCCCAATGCCATCAGTACCCCAAAAATGATGACTGTTCCAAGGTTATGTGATGATATTCTTATCATTCTACAACTGGAATGTCTCTGCCAGGGTTCCTCCTGGATTCACCTCCTGCCTAATGGTGCCCAGTACCAACGCCACATGGCAGAGCCAGAAGAATGGCATTGGAGGAGCTCCCTTTGTTCCTTATATAAGTGACATTTTCCCAATTCTTAGACCACATTCACCATGGGTGTAATAGTATTTCTTGCCATTCACCAGCAGATTGGGGGTTCGCTTCCTTCACTGACCACTGCTGTGTGTTTTATTTGCCATGAGCTGTACAAATCATTTTTACCCGGGGATCCCTGTGACCATACCGATCCTTATGAGCTGCCTGTCCCACCAACGGCAGTGCCCAGTAGCATGCACATCTATGCGGCTGATCAGGAATTTCCAGCAGCTCTTACTCTACGCCTACGGAAATCAAGTCTGCCATGCTGCTCTGTTCACTGATTATTTATCCTGATATAGGTAAGTGATTAGACACACTTACATATCTACACCCTCCAGGAACCTGCTATAGGTAGGGTAATCCTCCCCCCTCCTTCCTAAATTGACCTTGAAGTACATTATTATCCTTGGCTATGACAAAGGACATTAGATTGTTAGCTGAATATGCTGGAGCTATATGAAGCCATAATAATATTATATCTGCAGAACTGTGCACAAACCGGAGCTCAGACATTATAATGAAAACCAGGAAAAAATCAGAACTGATATATATGATGCATTCTGGGATTACCACAGGTAATGTCCATTTATTGCTGTATCCGCTGATTTTCCACTTCTTCATGCAAATTCCATTGAACAGAACATGTTCATTTGAGAATGCCCTATAGGGTGACAATGCTGCTGCGTCATTTAATTAAAGAATACACAGCGTTGTCACCTGTGTTATAAAGGCTGCTCCTTCCGCACATGCATGATCTCGGGCATGCGGAGAAGAGGCTTTTGTGCCAGGTAAGAATTAAAGTGCCGATCTCAATTATCGTGCGCAGCGAGAAGCAAGAAAAAGCCAGAAAAGCTCGGGACCTACTGGACTTGGATTGTGGAGGAATCGAGGCCTCTACCAAGGTAAAAGTGTCAGAGAGAAGCCCAGCACAATGTAATAAAGAACACCGCAGATTAATTATAAGAGGGAACAAATATTCCCATCAGGGAAGAGTTAATGTAATGGGCTACTTACAGAAAAATCATTAACACATTTCAGGAATAATTCCGAATATCAGACATTTATCCCGGCTGTGTGAAATTAGACTTTGGAGAAGTTCTGGTCCAGCAAAAAGTTTTGTTCCATTATAAAACACCTTGCGTGGCTCACCTCGGACCGAGCTAATGATGGCGGCTGCAATTATGAAGGCAATTTGCATTTTGAAGCCTTTGCAGAATACAATGCGCGGCCTCCCAACAGCTGCCTTATAATGGGCTCCGGTTATAATCCCGAAGATTTTTGCCTTCTAATAATAAGTGTCCTATTTTTAGCCCAGCAGAACGGTGACGTAATGCGACTCGGGAGACGCTTCCATTTCTTTTTCTTCCCAAAGAAAACGAGCTCGTGGAGAACATTTGGCAATCGGAGGCTCATTAAAACATTCGATTCTGTAGAAAAAACGCAAGCTGGACGGCGCCATTTTCCACTGATCATAAAAAGGCCGCTTCTTGGCTCTCAGCGCATTTGGTGCCAATTAAAGAAACTTTTGAAGGAAGCTGAGAAAACAAAAAATGATTACAATGGAGCTGCCTATTAGCACCACTTACCTGTAGGATTATTGTCAGGGGCAACACCTGTCCCGAAAATTGCTGATCAGCTTGGAGAGAGCCAAATGTCATTACATTGATTTGTGGTGCTGACTGGGGATGTTATTACCCGAAATCCAACAGAACTGCAGCTCCAATGTCGCGTGATCATCCTGCAATCATATCTGCAACTCTCAGACATTTACCGTGTGACCAAAACCCTGAGCACTGACCATCACACCTAGAGGAACATTCCAATTCATCCCAAAGGTGTTCAGTAGGTTGAGGTCGGAGCTCTGTGCAGGACACTCCAGTTCCCCCACACCAAACTGGTCCCACCATGTCTTTATGGGACCGGCTTTGTGCACCAAACTGCACCAAACCGTCTTCAGCAAACTGTGACCACAAGGCTGGAAGAGAACAATTGATTTGGTTGACTCACGGGTAAAAAAAAGAAAGCTTTACCTCCCTCACTAAGCCAAATCCTTCTTCTTCTGTGTCTCACATGCTTCCCTTCCCAGACACTGCAGATCACAGTGGGAGGGGTTTTGTGTTGTCAATCCAGAAAGCAGTGAGTGAGACAGCCAAGTGCTGGTTGACAATTTTGTTTGAATCACCAAGCAGCCCCTCTAAGCAGAAAGCAAACCAGCTACAGCAGGGGTCAGCAAACTTTTTAGGAGGTCAAGAAGGCACACTTCTGGAGTCTCACGCTGATGGCTCCCGCCCCCCCCACCAGGAATGCCCCTGAAAGGAAATCCCTCTCCTCCGCAATGCATACCGAGGAAAGGGAAGGTCCCCCCCCTGGAGCTGCGGGTTGTCGGTGCCGCGCCGGCCGTGATTAGGCCTGATCGACCAGGGGGCCGTTAGGCTGGAACAGACCACTGGCTAAGATGTATCTGGCCTAAAGGCCGGAGTTTGCTGACCCCTGTGTTACAGGTAACAGGTAAACATGTCCCGCCCACGAGGAAGCATTTTGGGTACAAAAAAACAAGGATTGCCCATCCGACAGTCGATCTGAACTACTAGGAGCCTGGCTTTGTCTAGTTTCGCTCTTCAACATTACACAGCCGCCACGCATTTCACTTCTATTTTCATCTAAAACCTGTGAAGTTCTGTAAAGTCGCCGAGATTAACGAGGAGGAGCTCAGAAGCTCCTGTAATTTGCGTCTGTGTCAGCAGCAAATGTGGAAATATTCGGATTTATTAAATAAGCTTTCTGGGGAATAAAATTATATTTATATTGCATTTGCAGCATCCGATGCATCACTCAGCTCCCTCTCCTCAGGGGGTCAGTCAAAGTTTACTCCGAAACCGTTCCAAGCTCTCCCATGACATCACTAGAAGGCTGATAACCTGACGCAGCTGCTGCAAACCCACAAGGGGAAGGACATCTGCACAATGGTTACTGTTGTCATGGGATAACTTACACCTGTTTCGGGATAAAGCTTAGCTCAGACTTGGAGGGAAGTGTAGATTACAAGGACCACACAGGATGGAAAATAATTTATTCTCTGTGTTGCCCAACAAATCTTTACTCATTATATGGGGGGAGCAGCGGGACAAGGATTTCATCCCACCACCCATTCCCTGTGCAACCTCCTAAACTCTAAGGGCCATCACTGACAGTCCTTGATGAAACAGTATGGGGACAGAATGGCGGAGGGGAGGGTACGTGCAGCCTACAAGGTACCCCAACCATACAAAGGACATAACTTCTAGTGTGTTACTGGCATCTGTTCTCAGTACTTAGACTTTATTCCCTACTTTTTTTATCCAATTCATGTTAATTCCACCCAAATTCCTGCCAGCAAATGAAGCCACGATGAAGGACCCTCGAAACGCGTAGGATATACTTTTTATGTGTTGTGTTGAAGAAAAGTCTTAGTGATCTCTCAGCATTTGGTGTGCACTGTATTTGTTGATTAGAAGATTATCATGTAACTGTTATGGGGATCAGAGCTGTCTGGGTGTACAGTGATGAGTGCAGGTCATTGTAATGAATGAATATATAAAGGGAAATAAATATATGGTGCGGGGGTCTCTTTATGAATCTATTGGAGCATATTATTACATAGGACAACGGTGCATTGCCCACCCAGGAATATGAAAAAGAATTTATAGCAAAGGGTAACACAGCATCCTCCACAAAACTGCCCCAGTCATAGTGAATGATCAGATGAATATGGGCAGCACGGTGGCTCGGTGGTTAGCACTCTGGCCTTTGCAGCGCTGGGTTCCAGGTTCAAATCTTAGCCAGGACACTATCTGCATGGAGTTTGCAGGTTCTTCCTGTGGCTGTGTGGGTTTCCTGTGGATACTCCAGTTTCCTTCCACATTCCAAAAACATGCAGTTAGGTTAATTGGCTTCCCACCTAAATTGCCCTTAGACTATATTAATGACATATGACTATGGTAGGGACATTACATTGTAAGCTCCTTTAAGGGACAGCTAGTCACATGACTATAGACTTTGTACAGCGCTGCGTAATATGTAGGCGCTATATAAATCTGGTCAATAATAATATGTTCATGGGCATCCGGAATAAAAGTTGGTGCTTTATCTGCACCGACTAGTCTGTGGCCAATTCCACCATGGAAAACAAGGACGCCCAGTCCTAATTCCAAGATTGTCTGCGATAGATGAGGATGCCACCACAATGACAGCCGTTACTTATCAGGATACCGAACATCTCTCTGGAATGTGTTCACCCTTTTCTGTGGGATCAATGGAAGAGTTTGGTGCACACATTTGCCATTGGGTGTTATCACCATCTATCGTTCTCAGGAAAATGGCGCCCATCTTTTGGGGTGGCTGGGCACATCGAGCGCTAAACACAAAGTCAGAAGAAATTCTTCTACATTGTTGTGCAGACAAATGATAATATTTTCCATTTCTAGCGTGAAATTCGTGACCTACGCAAATGAGAGTGGTTATGAGGGCCCCCCTGGGGTTGGCATAGCCACAGGGCCCCGTACAGTACTTTGTATGCACACGGCATGGAATTTCTAGGCTCTCCGACATGCTACAATCGCCCGCATAACGTGACCTTCCGAAAAGTCAGCCGTTAGTCATATTATGGGCAGAGTTACTAATTGCTGTAATGTTACCTCCCAATCAAATCTGCGGCGTTCACGGCCGTGGGGGGCGGGGGGGGGGGGGGGGGTAGAGAACTGGCAATGTTATTCAATCCTGACCAAAGTTAAATAGACTCATTGTGGCATTTTCGTAATTTTTTTTTCCTCTCTTTCTTTATCTCCTCCCACGCATTTCACGCTGTGGCATTCTGAAGCTCGAAAAATTGTTAAAAGTCATTTCATCGTATTAATTATACATCCCTTCGCACTCGGGGACAGACGGGGGCTCATTAATAGCATTCTCGCTCACCATGCGCCAATCTCTCTCCTCCGCTACGTGTGAGGTTGGCAGTAACGTAGCCAGGGGAAGGGGAGCCGATCTCTCCCGCCTTCTCGGCGCTTCTAGTTTCACAAGACATTTGTTTCGTCAGCAGTCATAATATTGTAACAAGATATTTGCAGGCGGCGAGAGGAAAATCACACACGAATGCTGGGAGATTAAATTATAAGCGCAATGTAAGCAGAATGACATAATAAATGTATTAAAACGTGTCTGGTTGGCACGCTGCGCCCGGCCGCTGTGAAGCGAGGGCTGTGTTCACTAAAGGATGCTACGCGGGAGGCCAGGCTTTCAGATAATGTCTGGGTAGTGTTCTTTGATCATTCTCCTGTTAACGCAGACCTAGGCGACAACCCTAAATGGATGACAATTGGATCGCTTTGTGCAATGTATTGCAACCATCAGTTGGCTGCATATCATTTCTTTAGATCAGTTTCAGAAGGGTGATCATGCCTGTGCAATGCAATGCTTGTGGTCTTTACCAGGTGTGCATGTGAAAAGGTGAGAACCCACAATTGGGAACCACAGACAGCACATTGTCATCCAATATTATGAGGTGCCAAGGAGCGTACTGGAAGAATCACCAGGGGTAATTTTAATGGAGGATCAAATGACCGTAAAATATTCATCCCATCGCCCTGAATAGCCTTAATTTACTTAAGTATCAATATCTCCGCCTTATGTTTGGTACTACTCTGCCTGCTTTTTTGGGGATCCTGGGGGTTCTACCTATAGGAGCCAAACTGTTAATTGGGGGTCATGAGAACAGCCTTAGAATAAGAATTCTGAGCGGGCCAGTACCTGCTGACTTAAATGAGTCTGCTTGACCGGCAGCACCCTCTCATGCCCTCTTGGGGTGGCTGTGGCTCCTGGATAAATTTTATGAGTTTGGGATCTCATCCCTTTCTCTGGTACGTGGACGTGGCACCACAAAGTGGCACCACAAACCCTTCTAGCCAGCTCAACTTTCACTCCAGAGTGCAGGATCCTATGGTGCCGCACTAAGGTCAGGGGATGAAATGTGCTATCGCTTTCCCTGTGGTGGAAATATCACCTAAGAATTGGACTCCACCTGGTTCTGATCATTTGGATTAGTTTTTTGCCCCTAACAGAACCCTTGTCTCCCTGGCATTTCAAGATTTTGAAAGTTGTTCCATTTTGGAGGACGATCACAACCTCTCTGTGCACTCTTGGTGTCATTGTGTACTTTTACTTATCTTTTCCATGCACTGCACCCTGATTCATTGCAGGGGGTGGCTCAGTGTTCCTGGCAGGATCTCCAATATTAAAACCTGATTACAAAAATTATTGGCTTAAGAAAACCGAATGCAGCTATGTTTGCTGCCAAACAAGCTGAAAATACAATAAAAAAAAAAAAAACAAAATTGACAATTCGCCCCCCTGACCCCCCAGATTTAAGCCCCATCAGATTACTCACAGCTGGCAGTGGTCTCCTTTAATCCCCTTGGTGGTGCAGTGGCATTTTCCAGTTTGCATTTCACAGATATTGGCGTGTCCGTTACACTCGCAGGCTGCGGAGGAGAGGATAAGCGTGAGACACAGAGCACAAAACACAGATAATGGGAGTACTGTGGCCATGCTTGGACTTGTAGTCCCCCGGCACCTGAAGCATAGCAGGAGGGCAAAATGTTAATTATTAATAATTATTTATAATTATAATATATAAATATTATTTATAATAATTATATTATATAAATTATTTTTATATTAGAAAATGATGACAAAAGATGAATATACAACTGTGACAATAATGTATACAGCCACCTACCCATCAGATTTACCATGGTATGAGAGGGGTGGTGTCATTAGAGGATCTGATTGGCTGATAACCCCTTTGTGCCAAAGTCATTGCAAAAGTAAAATAAAACATTTTCACCCGGATGACTTCTGTCCCCTATTACATGCAAGCTGTATTCAGCAGGACCCTCACACTTCCTGATCCTAATGAGATTTGGGGTGTAATAATCTGCATTGTGATTGGCCAGAATTCCCCCCAAAGTTTCCAGTCTGTGCAGAGAATGATATTGGAGAAGAGAAGGGGCCACCAGGGATCATACAATGGATACTGATCTGTGTGTTGCCCTCCCCAGGGGCAGGGAAGATAATGCCAATCTATAGGTTGGGCAGCTGGTGGTATTTAACCCGATGCCAATCTGTGAGGGAGAAGGGGATAAAGTCTGCATGTTGCCAGGATATTCCCTGTAATAAAGCACAACGTGGCTCTCTGGGGAGATCAGACTAAACATCTGGCAATCAGCACGTGTGAAGAACGGCTCACACAACGACACCCGCAAGAGACAAACCAACAATAAAACTCAAATGTCTGATGCGGGATTGTCGTTACTTATGATAGTCTCCCGTCCATCACAGAGATTGTGCTCAGAGCTCTCATGGCGAAGGGGCGACCCATCACCTCCTATAATGAAATGTCTGCACCTGGGATCCCGGTTCCACCTACATATTCCAAATTATTAATATTCAAAGGATTCCCCAGAATCCTCATCCCCCCGTTCGTACAAATGAATTACTGAATTCCCCTTGGACTGCACTAGGACCATGGACAGCAAAGGTCCCTGAGGATGACTTAGGGTTCCAGCTTCACAATCAGATTTTAGCTGATACCAGGACGTATAACGTATTTGCACTGTACCCCCTTATTGAGCTGTTGGCTGACATTTGCCCTCTCAAAGCACCTGAGCTGATCAAGTGATTGTAAAAAAAAAAAATCCCACTTTGAGAGGTTTTAGTGAAATGGCTTCATTCATCACCTACAGAGCAAAAGCTGGCGGGAATAGGAAATAAAATTTGAAAAGGTCTTGGCAATAAATTTAATTATGTTTGCTCGCTTGGATGGAAGCAGTGGTCTTCCTGCACAGCTCCAGTGCACTCCGAGTCAGAACTATAGTGCAACTTGCAACGCTTATTCTACCTGTTGACTAAAGAGCTCAGACTTAGAAGGAGGCATATTAGGGCACTGCAGAGAGGCCACTGCTTTCACACACCGAGCAAGGCTCCTCCTCTAAACCATGCTGGGAGGGGACAGCCTTTTATTCCCAGGCTGTGGCTGTTTTCTCAAGCAAAGAAACCAAAAATCTAATAAATTTAGCCAGTTTAAATAAAATGCTCATTTGGGCCTTGAAACTGTGGGGCGATACAAATGCGGATTACCCAAAAGTCGTCGGCTCAAGTTTTTTGAAGCCGGCTTTCAGCTTATTAAATTCGGAGAGGTAAATCACCGTTATGGCACCGCGCAGGACCGAGACGGAGAACCTTGGCGCGGTGCGCTAAGCGGCTGCGTCTAAATTATTAATCGCTTTCTACACCTCGTGGTAGTTTAATATAAACAATCAGGGAATAGCTGGGGGGGTGCGGAATGAAATGAATTTACATTATTAGAAAGGTGTTTGGTTTGAGGGGGAAAAATAAAGCCAATACTTCGCGTGTTTGGGGCACCGCAGATACAGCGGCACAGAATTAGCAGGGTGCACACTGGCTGTGATTTCAGTGCAGGCCAAGATTTAGGCAGCCATTGGTACTGAATAGGATGGCTCTAAACCCTCTCTACCTGGATCACCTATGCCTTGGCACCGGGAATTGCATCATAAGGAAAATTCTCAGTCGGAGTGGGATTTCTGCATGGCGGGCAATGTGCTATCTATAAGGAGCAGAGATCCTCATGCAAAATATTTTATATATATTTAGATAGACAGTTAAAATCCTGTAGTGCTTTTCTTTAACTTCCTGTCCTGGAGACACAAGAGAAAACGAGGGGAAACAGGTGCCCCCATTGGAAGATTGACTCTCTATTCCAATTCTGGTGACAACATTTTGCATTTCCTATCAGTTCCTGTCTTGGTGACCCCAGGATAAAATGCATCAATGGGGACACATCAAAAAAGAATCGGCTATGGACACATTTCCGTGAGACGATCCCGCCATGTCAGTGCCGACGGTGGGAGAATGAAGGAGGATTGAAGTAGAAGACATTTCTCATTGTATTCTTTTTTATTCCCTGGGGATCCCGCAGCCCAGCCCTCCATTAGATGAACATTCTTATTTCTCAGATCTGCAGAGTCGATAATATTATCATTTCCTTCTCAGACTTTATAATCCCCCAATAATGGCTGGGAGGGTCTCTCGTGCTCCGAGACTTTCTTCAATAACAGTGCCGGTGGTGCACGGCGTTCCATTGTGGAACTGGAAAATGGGGCGGATCATCGTCCCCCTCACATCTTCATCAAAATTGCTGCGCCGGTCCCAGGCCTTGTTCTTATCTGCCGGTGGTCTTTGTGTCCCTCCCGGCGGGGGATTCCTCTCAATTAAAAGTGAATGAAGGGCGAACACCTGAACCCCCTCCTTCCCTGCCTGGGAGAATTCTAAACCTGTCCTTAGCTTCCCTCTCCAACTGCAAATTATCAGCACGGCACCAAAAAAACGGCAACAGGAACAACTACAATGGAACTTAACTGCAGACAAAACAAAATGATATTTATTATGATGTTTAAGGAGTTTTGTGAAGACAGAGAGAGAAAGGGAGTAAAGGAATTTACACTGCTTGGCCAAAAACAAACTCCTCCAGCTTGTGGGGGCAGTGCTATGATCTGGGGTGCCTGTGGGGGCAGTGCTATGAACTGGGGTGCCTGTGGGGGCAGTGCTATGAACTGGGGTGCCGCTAGTGGCAGTGCTATGATCTAGGGAGCCTGTGGGGGCAGTGTTATAATCTAGGGAGTCTGTGAGGGCAGTGTTATGATCTCGGGTACCTGTGGAATCAGTGCTATGATCTGGGGTACCTGTGGAGTCAGTGCTATGATCTGGGGTACCTGTGGAGTCAGTGCTATGATCTGGGGTGCCTTTAGGGGCAGTGTAATGATCTGGGGCACCTGTAGGGGCAGTGCAATGATCTGGGGAGCCTGTAGGGGCAGTGCAATGATCTGGGGAGCCTGTAGGGGCAGTGCAATGATCTTGGGAGCCTGTGGGGGCAGTGCAATGATCTGGGGTGCCAGTAGGGGCAGTGCTATGATCTGGGGTGCCAGTAGGGGCAGTGCTATGATCTGGGGTGCCAGTAGGGGCAGTGTTATGATCTGGGGAGCCTATAAGGGCAGTGCAATGATCTGGGGGGCCTGTGGGGGCAGTGTTATGATATTGGGGTGGCATCAGTTGGTAAACTGACTTCCTGAATATACGGAATGATCAGGTTTTTCTATCAATGGATCTTGTCTCTCTGATGTCACAGCCAAATTTCAATATGACAATGCCAGGATTCATCGGGATTAGATTGTGAAAGAATGCTGCAGGGAGTATGAGACATCACATTCACACACAGTTACATAGTAAGTTAGGCTGAAAAAAGACATATGCCCATCAAGTTCAACCACTAGGCAAATAAACATATCCCAGACATAAATCCCTATCTATGGACATAGCTGATCCAGAGGAAGGCAAAAAAACCCTGATACAATTTGCTCCAACGGAAAAAAATCCCTTTCTGATTCCATGAGGCAATCGGATGTTCCCTGGATCAACAGTCTTTGTTATTTTTACTTTAAAGCCGTAATCCCCAGTTATATTCTGTGCTTCTAGAAATCATCCAGCTTTTTCTTAAAGCAATCTATAGAACTTGCTGAAACTACTTCCTGAGGGAGCCGATTCCACATTTTCACACACCTTAAGCTGCGTACACACGGCAAATTTTTCTCGCCCGATAATCGGTATCGGCCAATTATCGGGCGAAAATCTGCCGTGTGTACAGTCGGTCGTCGTCCATCGTCCGACGACCGTCCTGGCGGATCCATGCACGATGGACGACAGCCGATCCTAATGAAAGGGAAGGGGAGAGCGCGCAGCAGGGTGCCGCTCCGTCGCTCTCCCCCTCCCCTCTCCATAGAGCATGAACGGTGCTGTATGTACAGCATCGTTCATGCATCGTGCAGTCTTTTCTCGTTGGAAAGGATCGTGAAAGATCCTTTCCAACGAGAAAAATTGCAGGTGTGTATGCAGCTTTACAGTGAAGAATCCCTTCCTTATCCGGAGATTAAACTTCTTTTTCCCCAGATGCAAAGAGTGCCCTCTTGTGCTTTGTAACAATCATACAATGAATATTGGAAAGAGAGTTCTCTATATGGACCGTTTATATATTTATACAGGGTGATCATATCCCCCTTATATGTCTCTTCTCAAGGGAGAATACATTCAGTTCAGCTAATCTCTCCTCATAGCTGAGCTCCTCCATTCCTTTTATTAGTTTAGTTGTCCGTCTCTGCACTCTCTCCATATGGATTGCCACACAGATAGAAAGTAAAGTGAGCATGAAATATACAACTAAAAAAAGTTTTTTTAAGTAACTTTCTTGTTTTTCCTAAAACTTTTACAGATTTGTGTTTATACACTAAATGACCCCCTATAGGGGAGTCACGTTTTCAAACACATTTAAGAGGACCGGTCACCAGATACATCATTAGTAATGTGTCATTGTAACATCTGAGTGAAGTTTTAAAGCTGCCCCTAAAACACATTTTAATGTAATTTTTGCAGCAACATAAAATGTCCATCAATAACACACATATATATCTGTATCTCTGCCTCTTCCAGTACCAAGCCCGTCTCCTCCATACCGTCCACCGGAGAATAGAATTCCTGGATTCCACGTGTGTCATTCCCCTTCCTCTCCCTCATATTTCACATTTAGCTGTATGACCTCAGTGATTTGGCTGGGGACGCCGAGCCCTGCGCAGTGTCTCGCACATAGTTTAGGTGGAGCAGTGCAGCAGGTGGACATGACGGCAAGAAGCGATGTCTTGTCCTTCGTAGTGATTACAAAATCTCTCTGCTTGTTCCCCATGACACTAATAATTTATAGATGGTACCACAATGTTCCTTTTGCTGCATAAATATGAATTGAGCAAGTGGTGCCGATCACCAAGATGCTGGTCACGTGGTGCCACCAAATAAGTGTGCCAATACCAAGGCCGAGCCATGCCGGGCCTTCTATAACCGCACGGACAAATCCAGAATACAATGCGACATCCTATCGCTCTATAACATGAATGTAACAGCAAACTCCGCACTCCAGCTGCTGAGTGAAACAGTTAATTTCGGCTCGGCCACCATAGATCACAGGTGGGGAGCACCGAGGACCATTTATCAGCATCTCCTGAAATACAATAACCAGCACAGTGAGTAATAGTCCCAGAACCTCCTGATCCCGCTATATGTGAGATAAGATCTCGCTCTCTGCTAATATTGGACAAAGCCGTAAAATCTCAGCTTCTGATTCCATCTCCGATAGTATTTCTGCACTCCGCTCACATCTGTGCAATATCTCATTTAGGAACACAGCATGGTGAGCGATGGGGATGGGGGGGCTATACAAGAGCAACGCCGGGAAAGTGGTCGGTAGAGAGTACTGAGTCTGCGGGAAGGGTACGAGCAAACGTTGGTCAGGATGAATACGGTGAGCCGTGCTCAGCATGGGAGCATGGGAGATTTCCCCCCATCTAGACATTCAGAGATTTAGCGTTGCTTATTTGGGGGTGTTTTGCCCCCTTCCCCCCATTATTCAGTACATTTTTCACCCTGCACTGGGTGAAAAGGGAACAAACACCCCATATGCCCCCACCCCCCGTCGGAAAGGAGCGCACATTAGCTGTGATTGCGGTTGCATTTGGCGGTGATCCAGCATTGGCAGACAGAGATGAGAGGGGAGCGGCAGGTGCTGCGCGGCTTTTATTCATTGCGCCATTGATCCATGCTATTGATTTTTCTGGATCCCTTTTAAAATGTTTCTCTGTGTTAAGACTAACGTTGGTTTAATGGAGGCCCCACCGCTGTCCCTGCGCTGGGGGTGGGGTGTGCGAGGGAGGGCGGCGCAGAGCCTGGTAAGGGAAGGGTTAAAGGGGAAAAAGTTCTGCATTTGGCTGTATGTACAATGAAAAGAGCTGCACCCTTTCCTGCATTGTTGCATGTGCAAACCAGCATCCCACATTAGGAATTAAATAGTGACTCTGGATGATGCCTGAACAAATGTGGCTGCATCCTTCTGGAGAGAAGAACAAATGGTGGCAATGTCAGAGGGCGTCATGTGATCCCCCCAAAGTTTTTTAAGGCTGGATGGTAAGAAGGTGCAGGCGGGTTGTGGACACTAAATTGTGACCCAACTTTTCAGTAATCACGGGTTGTTACTGACAAGGAGCTGAACAGAGAACACTGCATGCGGCATTAAAAAGGAATCCAATGAGAGGTCCCCTTTATTACCAGTATTGCACATGCATGTGTTTGGGCTGCAGTCTTGCTGCACGATTGGAGTTTCGCCTGCGCTGGTCTGGTATTTATTGCAGGTCTGAAGCCTTCCCATGTTAGTCAATTACTGGTACACAGAAGACATTCCTGGCTATCGGTTTTCTGTTGAGTAAATAAGAGGCATTGATCCGAGATCTGCGCAATCCTCTCCGGAGTCGCAGCTAAAAATCAACATCAATGTGAGTGAGAGCTGAAGGGGGGCGGGGGACAGGTTGGTCTGCAGATTGGGGGGTACAAAGAGCCTGAAAATTTTATATTGAAAGAAAAACATTCTGAACTTATAAACAGCCAATGAAAAATCAAGGAATTATAGACTGCGATCTCTATAAATGGACAGATCTGATTGTATGATCCTTGGATCAGGAGATTGGGGGGGGATCGTTGCCCAGCGTTACCAAAATTCCTCAAAGTCGCCCATACAATGCGTACAGATGCCCACCTGGGCCTGAGCCTAGGAACAAATCACAGGTGGCGCTAACATAAACCGTCGCATTCTCTGCTGCAGATTTTCTTGTGGCTCTTAATGTGTCAATAATTCCATGAAATAAAGTCACCGTACGAGACACAAAGCAGAATTAAGAGCCACGGAGGGACGGAGGCGGCCGCATGCTTCCTGAAGGGCGATTCCGGAACACTTAAGTCCGACTCCTAAATCACCATTTACATCCCAGAGATTTATTCACGCAGGATTCATCGATTGCGACAAATCTACAGAGATGCTTCGTCTATAAACATGGACGACACCTGACAACTTTGTGCAGGGGGTATCAGTGGTGACTGAAGGGAGAACGCCGGAGACAATTCAATGTGCAATATGAGTACATGCGAAAGAAGGGGGGCAGGAAGGGCCCTTTTGGGAGCAACCGACCATCGCCCGGGGTCACACATTCGTCCAGGACGGAGATGCTGGCTGAATCTTGTAAATATCTGGCACAGATCAGCCCTTGCTGCAGCCTCTTATCTGGTGACTGGATACAAAATTGTGGAGCGAGGAGACTGAGGAAATGCTTCCTCCTGCATGCAGCAGACTGATGACATCATCCCAGCCTAGGCAAAGTCACCAATGTGATAAAAGATGAACAACGATGCATTGGAATTGTCCCCGGCCAGACAACAGAAAGACTGCATTTACGGCTTTGCTTCCACCATGGCCGCCTCTGACCCTCTCCAGCCACGGCTCGCTCCGTGCATCATGCGTGTTCTATGCGATCTATGCTGCGCCTCTGATAAGATTTACACGACAGGATTAGAAAAAGAATAGAATCATAATGGAGGATAGAAGGAGAAAGGAATGGGTTGGAGGAAATAAAATTGCGACGTGTCCATTCATCACTGCCACGGCCCACGCGGCCCAGTCCCATGTAGGAGTGCGAGATCGCAGATATCGATGCAGCCAATTATAAGATTATCATTAATCCTGCCAACAGTAAAATGAGCAGCGACCAGATAACGGCGCTCATCATAAATCACCGCCGGGCGGGGAGAAATCATCTATTACCAGACCCCAACTTCTCCCGGCAACGCCGCATTGCTAAGCGAACACCGGCCAACGAGGCCTCTTACCGCGCTCGCAATTATTAGTTTTATCGCAAGATGAAGCAGATAGAGGGAATATTACTGAAAAAACAAAAGAGACGGCGTCTGGGATTCACCGCGAAGATTCATCCGTCAATGTCGGCAGGAAGGATGAGATTCATCCCACCAGGGGAACACCGTTTGGATTGGGTGGAAATCCGGCGGCACGTGTCTGGAAACAAAAATGGCGCCGATAAAGGGAGCACGTGGTGTGGGCCCCAATATTACCATGACAGGGGTCCTGTCAACCCAATGTGCGGATTATATAAAGAAGAACACCGCTGGATTATTATTGTGAGATTTACAACAAAGCCAACTCTCTCGCCGATAGCAATACGATACAAAGACGAGGAATCTGTGCTTATATTATAACCCTGAAAATATGGAACAGCAAATGTCTCATCCAATATTCAGCAGTTCCTGAGAGCGCTGAGCGGAGAATCTCTTCGGGGGACGCTGCCGCAGTAAAACGATCATAAAATCCGCCCCCATTCTCGTTTGTATTTCACAGACAACAAATATTTCTGCAATACAACAAGTGCCTCAGACGCTTTACAAGCCAAATCCTCAGTGGCCGGAATCTGCCGAGCCGGCGATATCTCGGGGAAGTGATGGCGGTGAGCAGAATAGAACGCAGCGGTATTTCTGTCACTGTACGATGCATTATATGCGGCGTCCAGGGGATTTCCTACATTGCCATAAATAAAGCCGGCACTTGTTAGGCAAAGCAGCGATTGATCCACCATCTTTATTTAATGTCCGGGATTAACCGCCAAATATTTACAGAGCTCTGAATTATGGCTGCCATGGAGATTTCCTGCAGCGCTGCTCGTAGACATGCGATACAACAGAAGATATTGCCGCAGGTTTATTAATGCTGAAGGCTTATCGAAGACATTGAAAGAGGACCTGTCAGTCACAGCACGACTCTCCTGACGTGTTGCAATATACACGGACGGTAGCATATTTCAGAAAAGCGTCACCTTAAAGCCATCCTTGAGTTTCAGGCGGTGACTTTGTCCAGGCCGGGATGATCTCATCAGTCTGCTGCAGGCAGGAAGATGAATTTTCTCGGTCTCCTCTCCTCCAGTGATCAGACTGCAACATTGGTACTTTGGTCACATGATCAGAGGCTGCATTGGGGGTACAGCTTTCGGTGGCTGCCCATACAGCTGCACTGGTGCCGCCCCTATTCATTTTCTATGGGGTATATGTAGGGTAACTGCACCATACCCTCCCTGCCAGTCTGCGCATTGCCTGAATGCAACAAAAGAACTCATGCATGCTCCATGCATTTCATAATAAACGCCCCACTACAACTCTCAGCACCCCTGCCGCAGGGTGTCGTAGTTTCTGGCAGCGGGTCGGCGCCGGCCCCCTCCCTTGGATGTCCTCATTTAGGTGAATTGATGTGTAAACCTCCAAATCTCACCGTTCGGTTACAGCTACTTTTACCGCCACGTCTAATAGAAACCGTTCATTCTCTGTCAGCACGCGGAGCCATTTATCCCCTCGCATCCGGAGCCGTCTCTGTCATCCCGCCATTTCTAATGCACGGCTCACGGTCAAAGCGTGTGTGTGTGTGCGAGGGCCAAATGAGTCCTCTATGTGGAGCCGCTTTCATCCCCTCCCCCCCGCCGCCCCCATGAATTCTGAATGTCAAACCTCGTCTGCCCACTCCAGTCAATAAAGCTTCCCGCTTGGCGCGATGATATTCTGCCACCATTTGTTTGGCGAAGTGACACTCGCCGCGCTGCGTTATTAAAAAAGACGCAGGACATTTCGAACGCTGACGGAATGAACATCCAGGAAGACGGCGGCTGGGGTGGCAGCTATGGATGTGTCTGAATATTCTGTTCCCTGGAGTGACACCGAGAAACATGGCAGAGCTGGGGGGGGGGTGACGCGGCCCTTGCAGGAAAACACCGATTGCAATTAGTCTGGTGTGCCAATCTCACAATATTTTCTGATCATCAACCCGTCTTGCAACAAATTGCAAGGGACCTTCAAGTGCAGGCGTACTTGCAGCTCATTTAAAACAATTAATAATCAATTATTAATAAAACATGCGACCTATAAAGATTGGGGATTTGGTTAAGCTGCGGGCGACATTCTATCCTATGATCAATCTAATCACATTACATCCAGAATGACAGAACAAACTCCACTTCGACCTCCAGGCTCTGTGATGGCTCCATAGAATGTGTCAATCAGAGAGAGGTGGCCTGAAAGGAGGCTGCTGCACCTCTGCTTCCTCTATAGATAGCCCACAGCGCTCAGGGAATCCTGTGTCGTACATCCAAAATGTATTTCTAAAAAACATAATAATATCACTGATAGGATTTATCATCGCTGGGAAGATTCACCCTCTCGATTTGTCCTGGTGACCATTGGTACAGGAACAGATATGATCTGTACCCATTTACACCCTGATTTGGAGTATTATGCATTATGTTAAGCATAATGCATGGTTTTATAAATGGTGTAAAAGTGAGCTGCGTTTGGGGCTGCCTATGCAATTAGATATGCACAGTTTTTCCAGCAAACAATTGATCATTATGTGTTGAAGATTTTCCTGATCAGGGTCGGCTCTTACACCTCGGCACATCCGGGTGCATGGCATGGATAGGACCATTTGTTTAATGCATGTTTACTGAAATCATCTGTCGCTGCAAAAAAATAGCTGTGCGCTTTACAAATGGCCGCTGAGAGCAGCCTGCAAATTTGGTGTCACTTCTGATTAATTTGGATCATTTTTCCGAGGAGTCGCTAATCTCAGGGAATGTCAGAAAATCATTATTTTAGTAAATAGCTGGTGGTGTCTCGGAGGCGATGTGGGGAGAGTGATGTCCCCTGGCTGCATTCGGGTAATTCTCTGTATGCCCAGCCGCTGATCTGTGGGGGTACACAAGGATTGTACAGACCGAGGGGGGCAGATCGGGGGTCCCTGGCACACAGGAGCCTGCAGATCCATGTCCACCTGAGAACAATGCCGGCCCTGACAATAAATGACCAGCCATATGGAAATGCGCCATTTTCAGGTGACAACAGTGTACCATGGCTGGGCATTGAAAGAGCCATTCGTTGTCTCCATCGGATGTTCAGGGTTACAATGCCGGAGCACCACCAAGACACAGGGACGCTCTGTAATTTAGAAAGTGGCTGAGCAAAGATAGCAAGATATTCTTGTATTAAAAGCTACAAACTGTGATGCTAACACAATGGAGGTTATAAAAAGTGATATCTGAATAAAAATGATTAAAAACAATCACTAAAGGGAAATGGCAATTCTCTCTCCATATATATATATACACATATACATACAAAGCCTGTAT